>NC_091822.1:112558107-112898607 GCF_038994185.2 Dermacentor albipictus | reverse complement strand
ATTCTCTAATAAATTTTTCAAGTAGGTTGCCGTATCGCCCTACCACTGCTTTCCTATCAAGTTGTAATTACCCAAACAACGTTTGTGAAGCGTGGTTCCAGAAACAGGAGTGTCAGTTATGATCGAAGGGCCAAATTGGACTTTATAAATCTACGTCAGAGCAGTAGTTACTTAAAGCATTCGCTGCTTTCATGCTATAACGACGTTGTAACTCAACTTGCTTCGTGGTGTGTGCAATCTTAGCAAATAGCGCACATTTTATTCTAACGCACGTATAAACGATACTCGCCGGGGACACTGGTATCTCAGACAGGGTTCTCAATTCGTGCGAAAGTTCAAGCATATTAATTATTCCGTCAGAGCACCAATTTCTTTCATTTGAAGCTACCGATGCCGGCCACATTGGAGCGTACGCGAGGACAAATATCTCTTGTCTAAAAGTCCATATCAATCGAAACTAAAAGTTGTTTTTCCTCTTGTACGGTGTCGCTCAGGAAGAACTATAACTTGAGCCAATAATTTAAAAACGAAAGGCGCGTTGAAAGCGATTTGAAACGAATAAATACTATTCAGAAAATCCTATAGTAGCTCAGACACTTTTTCTCCGTAACTCCCTAACTGATTAAGTTTAATTACCCAACTTTTTAAATATAGGCTGAGGACCCCATGTATGATACGCAGATTTGTAAGGCATCTTAAGAAACGACCGATTGAGGTGTTTCCTTTACAATACGTCTCGCGTAGTCCCTTTTTCGGATCTAAGGAAAGCCTGCAAAATATGAAAAAAAAATTACCGACGATTACGTTACTTCCTAATGCGAAATCTGAGCGCAGCAAATAAGCTGTTTCACCTTTTCGATAGATTGAGGCAAAGAAATCGAGCAACACATGTATGCGCTATCACAGAATTTTTTTTTTATTTTTCACATGTATTCCTTTAACAAAGACTCCACTAACAGTTCTTGACAGTCATGAAGGAAGCTTTGTGGTCGGAGAAATAGACTGATATATGTTCGACTTGGTACACCAATGCTTGATTCTCAAAGACGAGATCTATACAAGTGCCTCGCGAGGTTGTCACAGCCGTGGGACGCGTTACGAGCGAGAGGAACGGGATGTTCTCCCGCATAAGTGTTAGGAAATTGCTGTTTGTCTTTATGTCAACATTAAAGTCCCCCACTACTAACATCGGTGTGGATCGGTGGACGGTTAATGCGAGTTGCAGGAAGTGCACGACGTCTTTCGTGAGTGCGGTAGCGGACTCACGAAAGCGGTATCAGTCGGTCGCTGCTAGCGCTGGGGGGATGAAAGGGGGGCGGAGCTGGTTACGAGGCCGACGACAACGCCGACGCGAAACCCAGGAACGGACGCCAAAGAGCCATTTGTGTAGCCAGCCCTCCTCCACAGTCTCCCCTCCTCCCTTCCATCATCCTCCCTCGCCCGGAGAGCCGACAGCGCACATGCGCGGCGGCGGAGCAGCTTCGTCGGCGAGCTGGTTACGAGGCCGACGACAACGCCGACGACGACGCGAAACCCAGGAAAGGACGCCAAAGAGCTACGCTCTAAAAAAAAAACCGGCGTGATGGGCGTTTACGCATTAGTATAGTGCTGCTCTGAAGCATCCGTTCGGTGAACAATCGTGGCTGGCGACGAGAAAGCGGCAGTGCGTTCTTTATCGCATCGGCAGCGCTCGGCTAGCAGCATGCATTTTCACCATCTTCCGACGGGAGCCGACCTTGCTCACTGCACGCACGTTTGAAAATAGCACGATACCACTGTCCAAGCGCTGATGCGTGATAGCATGCGTTCGGTTCAATCGGCTTCCGACGTGCCTTTCAATTTTCAACTCTTGGTTTAAGTTATGTGGGACACCGTGTATAGAAATTCAAATCGTAATGCTAGCACCCCCGAATTCATAGGTGCCCGTAAGAATTCTGGTGGCGGGGCTAACTTATTGCCCGCTCGTCTACATGGCTTTGTCATTGTCTCTTGTTATGTGTTCCGTGCTCCAAGCATACATGGCATTCTTGCTCTTACTTTCGTCATTGCTTTTTTTTTAGCTTCGATATTTCAGTGAATACATTATGACTCCAGGAGATCCCATTGCTCGCCTGGGAGTATGCTATATCGACGACTGTAACCAAAATGACTTACATGTTTTAGCCAATTCAGGTAAGCCAAAACAAAAAAGAAATATATATTTTTTCTTGACTACTTTAATGAAAATGCCGGTGATATACTGACTTTTATTGCTTTATCGATTTATTGTTTTATTGCTGGGCAGGAAGTATAACATATAGATTAGTGTAACGGACAGGAATTACGAGTTATGGCTAGCTGGGGTATCCTAAGAGAGCAGAAAGAATCCTTTTTAAGTCATATGTTTTTAGCTCATTGAGAGCATTACATAATTTTCCAGGGATCGCTATCTACCAAGTTGGGATTGCGCTATCAGGGCGCATGTAAGGATTTTCAGAGACAAAACCAAGGCGCTGGGGTTTTTTTATGCTTGCGCTACTGGCTAGCAGGTCCGTCTAACATGAGCGCAGCTAGAAATGCGGGCATGAAAAGTCGCAGTTTTGCCCGAAAGGCGGATAAACGACTGTGATAGCAAATTAGTACACAGCTATATGGAGTGCCGATAATAGTTTAATCGGCCATATAACCTTTCACAGATTTCCTTTCTAACTAAATTAACAAGCATGGTGTAAGGCGGACAAGCAAATAAGCACACATCTCCCTTGATGACCATGAAAACTCGCTATCGAAACCCTGGAGTGAGGGAGCGTAGCAGCAGCAGCGAACGAATTGACCTTCGTATTGCCTCTCGCTTCAGCGTGAGCAAAGCGGTGAATACACAGCGCAGACGTAACTATCAGCATTCGGTGTACACTACGTCCCCATCGCCAATCGCTTTATAGGACCCGGCAGTGTAGTGGTAGTGCAGGATCTGTTGTCATCCACCGATCTTGACGTCACGCAAATCAGCTAACAGTTAAGGTTATGGTATCTAGTTTATTGTTTATTTAAAATTATTGGTGGATTTCTAAGCAAATTAAAGCACCCCACCTGTTACAGGATTGCCAATGTCATTCGAAGAGACAATATCGTAACATGGTTAAATAAAACGCCGGGGTAGCCCTTTAAGCAAACTTCCTTTACACGAACGTGGGCACGTCCACTGCACGAAATGAATATGCCCTATTGGTGTTTGCCACTGTGTTTCTTATTGACCTGAATAAAGAAGGAGACGTTGGCACCAACATATGGTGCTAGCTAAACTTTTTCACCTGGGAATGGCTGGTAGCACCGAGTGCAATGCCTGCGGTGTGGAGGAAAGTGTAGAACATCTACTGTGCTACTGCCCATTTTTTGAATATGAAAGACATGATCTCGGCACAGCTCTCAACCGGTTAGATGGAAAACCGTTCACCTTAAACAAGATCTTGGGACCGTGACCTCATATATCGCAGCTACAAAAGTTCACAAAAGAGCTGCTGCAATATTTGAAAGCTGCAGGATTGAGTCAGCGTCTGTGATCTGGACTGAGTGACCAAACGATATCCCCAGTGGACTTCCTCTTCTTCTTTTAATCTTTCCGTGCCCTTTTCCATTTCCCAGTGTAAGGTAGCCAGCCAGGCTCAGTCCTGGTTAACCTCCCTACATTTCATTTATCATTTGTTCTTCTCTCTCTCTCTCTCACACACACACATGGGTGACTTAACAAATAGCACAGAATATATGACAAAGGCACGGTGTGGATAAAGGAGCAAACGGCGGCCCCCGGTATTCTAGTTGACATCAAGAGAAAAGCACTGCTGCTCGGCAGGCCATGTAATGCGGGAGGCCGAATACCGGTGGCTCATTAGAGTTACAGATTTAGTTCTAATGGAATAGAAGGGCAATCGAGGATTTGTATCTAAGAGCAGCATGTTATACGAAGAAATCATGTTATATGTAGTGAATTTTGGACAGGCATAATATAATATGCATACATCTACATGCAGCACATCGTATATATGTGTATATCATTTGTTTATATTTTCGGTTGTAATTTATAATGTTGTGTTGCACTCGTGGTGTTCTGATGCGTGGGCTCCTTCTAGCGCAGCTTCGGGTCGAAACGCGTCAACTGTTTCAACTCACTGGCAAGCACACGAGAAAGGGTGTTCTAAGTCGCTTGACGACGCATCCGTCCATGGTATGATGGGTACAAATACATGGGGTGTTTCACGTAACCCGAGTCAAACTCCAAGAACACGCAAACGCCACGCAGCTGGGCCGTACAAAGGCAACGCCACCCGCCGCCGCCCGGAGACACTCAGACAACACCTTCCGTTCCGCCTAGTTAGACTAACAGTCCCAATAAACCAATGAACCCCTATACCACCATAACCAGATGAAAAGTGTTAATGAGGAAATGGCGGAGGAAAACAAAAAACTGTCAACACAGCCATCTGCCACTTAAACACACGGCAAATAATTTGCAAATTGTTCCTCATTAGCAAGTTGTATGCTGCAGGTATGACATCGCCTACAGGCTAACATTCAAAAATTGCATCGCGTTTTCGTTGTTTTTCTCTAGAGATCCACGTGGCAAAGGAGTGAAGGAGCAATTATTTTAAGGTGTGTCCACCTAGGAGGACTTGGCCTGTCACATCTGAATTTTAGAGAGCTTGTGAATCGCTTCACTTTGCGCAATGTTAACGACCTCATTTTACAAACTGTACGCCAAGTGAGGTTACGTAGATATGTGCCAAACTTGGTTGTGTGGTCAGAGTGTCTTCCAGGTAGCATTTCTGGGTATTTGAGAAAAGTGTACGTTTCTGTCGTATTTTACAAGGCCATTTCTCACTGGAATACCTCTGTGGCGTGTGTCGCAAAAAACTGTACAGAAATTTAGGTGAGGTGCTTCTTCTCATTCTCCTGTATAAAGCCCAATACAATGCTGGCCCAGGTCAAGATGTTTTAAAATGACATTTTGGGAGAGTGTCAAAAGTTCCTTTTTCAAACTGCATACTACTGCGCTAAACGTAAAGGCACGGATCGAAGAAAAAAGAATACTCGTAGCTTGGGGCCCTCGCTGTTTTATTAGTAGAAAACCGGAGACAATTGAGCACGTTTTTCTAGACAGTTGGGGAGTTTACATCTTTTGTGATATAATTCAAAGAACATTAAAAATGGACTTACCTATGCAACTGCATTCGAATTTTACCAGTCCATAACGAAGAGCGCATGCCATTTGACATGATCATGCTCCTCGGCCTACATAGTAATTGTTTGTCAAGAATGGCTGCTCGTCAGGGAGATATGGGTGTGAGGCCAATAAATAGTTACTTTTGCGAATCTGTAAGCAGAATGGTTCAAGTGTATCAGCTGTAAGAACCAGAACCGGACTGGCTTCTTTTGTGGAGGGACTGATTCACATGTCAGATTTTTTATTGTTTCAGCCCTTGCTGGGCTAGTACGATTGTACGATGCATTTCTGTGTAAATTTATTAAAGAAAATAAAGAAAGGACAAGCGTCCGTGGCTTGAGAGTTTCAATATTAGGCTTTGGTGCTAGAGGTTCTCTGTTCGAATCCTGCCGTCGGACAACTTTTGTATTTTCTTATTTATTTATAGCGGCGTATTTTGTTGGAACGGGTGAGTTTTCGAAGTCACAAAGACGTTTCAAGCCAAAAGTACGATGTTTAGAGAAATCCGCTTCCAAACGGTTATCTCCATGCTGGCTGAATCACCCTGCTTCTTAGCTCCTGTAGAAACTACCGCCACAGTTCCAGCTGGTAATTGTTGTAGGAAACTCTATGCTTTAAAAAGTAAACTTGCAGATTACTTAATCGCTGCGCCGTTTCTAGATGGCGCCACCATCCTTTTAGACGCGTTAGGCCCAATACGTATGAAAAACTGCCTCCAAATCAGCAAGAAAACTCCGCTTAGAAAAAAAAGAAATGTATTTGCCTTAAGAGGGGACGAAGAGTAGGATAAATGAATTCCGGTATCTCAAAAAAAGAGATGTGCTTGATGGACGTATATATCTGGATAAAATGTTTATTAGCGTTTATTTTGTTTCCCAATTTTGTGGAGAATAGCAACCGGCATTTCTGAAGAGGTTGCAGAGATGCGTATACTGCGGCTAGATAGCCGCAGTAGATAAGCCAATTATGTATGCACGTGCTCTTCCCCCTTGGTTCATAGGGACGATTAGGTATTTGCGTGCAACGGAACATGGCAGGAGTCCCCGAGAAGAAGTATTTGCTGTAAAACAATGAATCGTTACAGAATGCAACTGCTCATGCGGCGCAAGTTATCTTCGCGTCTGCTGGTAGTTGGCATGAATACATATTGATATGTATTATGAGTAATGTTCTTGCGGTGTTTGTCTTCTTCCAGTGTGCCTTCCTTTGATCCATCTTGAAATATCGAACTGCGTGACAGCAGAACCGAAATCATGGAGCCATGTACAAATAGGAATTGTGTAAGTTGGTTGAAAGACTTATCGCTTATCCTAAACGTAGTATCACACCTCTCTCAGGACGAGTTCTTGTCCTTGTGAGCGACTCTACAAACAAACAGCAGCTGTTGTGGTTCCCATGGCCAAAACGACAGTGCGACATTTTTTGGGCATATGTGCCTACTTAAGATGATTCATTGACGCTTTTTCAAACATTGGCTGGCCTCTGACAGAACTCACAGGGAATATGCCTTTCATGTGAAAAAGCAAACAGAATGCATTTGACGTGTTTTGGAAACGCCTGCAACTTTTTCCAATTCCTACCCATGTAGACACGACAGCCGAGATGTATGTGTGCAATGACGCCGATAGCATCGGCCTTGGTGCCAGTTTAGTCCAGCGGAAAGACGGGGAACATAAACTAATAGCTTACACTAGCTCTAACTCTCAAACGCATACGCAAGCTATTTATCAACTGAAAAGGAGTGTCTCGTAATATTTTGGGTAGCAAGGAAATTTAGAGACTAACTCTACGGCAGACAATTCAAAGCAGTCAGCGACCACCATTCGGTTTGCTAACTTGCACACGTCAAGTACTCCTATGGATGATTGGCAAGATGGAGTCTCATGCTGCAAACAATAGGACAATTTCAGTTGCATACAGAGTCGCAAGGAAAAACAGTGATGTCGACTGCTTGTCACGCAAACCAGTAGACACAATGGCGTCAGAAAAAGACTTCTTGCTTCGTGGGATTCCTTATGCGTTTAAAATCCCGGAACAATAATGAAATGGCCCAGAATTACTGTCGTTCACAAAGCGCCTTGAATAATTCGACGTTCAAATCCAGTGTTTTCTTCAGAAGGTTCTCGTCGTTCTACTTTCGTGTATGTGTCCTCTACAACAGAAACTTCAGTCAAACCGACAGAAAGTTTTTACTTGTGGTGCATTCAGATTTACGGCGAAAAATTTTGCATGCATAACATTATGAGACCACATCTGGACACCTGGGTTTGAGGTGTAAATTCAGCGGAATTTGTATAAAGGATTACTGATCCTAAGTTACTTGCTTCAATGCAGTTCTTTGTTATGACGGATTAATTCAAGAGGAGCAAAACCGCGAGGTTTTGCTCAAGCCAGTAAACACACGAAAAACTCCATGTCAACAAGTTTGAATGGACCACCTTGGCGTATGACCACCTACAGTGTATGACCACCTACAGTGTATTTGGGGGAAAAGTAGATTGTCATAACGACTGGCTATTTGACCTGATACGCAGGAACTGGTGCACTGTGTAATGCAACGTCTGTAGAAGCTGCAATATACTTCGTCGACAATGTAGTTTTCCGGCGTGACGCTCTAGCCACCATTATTACTCATTGTGGAACAGCCTTCACTCAATTCTAGATAAGACTAGTACTTCTTATAGGAGAACTAGGGCATACTATCCCCAAACACACGGCTTACCTGAACGCTGCAGCAACAATCTGGCTGGCGTGTTTTCTATGTATGTCGATGTTGGGCACATGAGGGACGCAATTTAGACCTCCATCATCGTTGCGTATAACACGGCTGTTCAAGAAATAACGCGGGTTACGCTGTTTCAACTTGTGTTCGGTCGAGTAGTGATTATCACATTAGATGATATGTTGCTATTGGATGAAGATAGTAACAATCCGTGCGACCTAGATGATTTCCGCCAAAGAGCCGAGGAATCACGGCTGTTCGCAAGGTAGCGAATGCACCGCCGTGGTTGCTCAGTGGCTATGATGTTGCGCTGCTGAGCACAGAGTCGTGGGATGGAATTCCGGCAACATCGACCGCATTTCGATGGGGGCGAAATGCGAAAGCACCCGTGTGCTTAGATTTAGGTGCACGTTAAAGAACCCCAGGTGATCTAAATATTCTGAGTCCTCCACTATGGCGTGCCTCGCAAGCAGAAAGTGGTTTCCGCACATAAAGCCGTACAATTTAATTTATTAAGGTTCTGAATACGACCCAAAGAGCCCATTAATGAAGATCGGAGCAACCCGTGACGTAGATAAGCCAATTATCAGCCCCGCAACAAGTTGGTCATGTGGTCACCAGTGCTATGCCCCGGAGTGCGCGCATAGCTTCTTTGCTGACGCTTCGGCACTTACGAAGTACTCCATCATACATGCGACCTCACTTACGAAGTGAAATCCGCCGCAATATAGCTTTATGTGTGGCAGCTGCTCGGAACCCCGACACGTTGTGCGCATCAAACGTCACTAAGCGAGACAATGAGAAATCAAGCGAGTGTTCCTCGGGACATAAAGAACTGCATCCCTAGGTCTATGCATTGGAACAGTCCTCTTAGGAGGGGGCTGCAGTGATGTCGACACATTCAAGTAGTGCACCCTTCGCATTACGCACAGCGAGCGGCTTAGCATTGCGCAGTTCAGCAACGAGATGCAGGCTTCACCCGGCACGAGCAGCCGGGTGCACTTGGCAGCGAGGCGCGCGCATGGGGACACCACTCTGGGTTGACGGACAAAACGGTAGAGGGTAAAACAGTGGCTCAAGGGCAGTTGGACGCCAGGTGATGAACACGATCGACTTCTTCTACGCGAGAATAGTGACTTTGGGCTGTAGGCATAGGCTAGTGCCTAATAAATAGGTTTGTTTTGTTGACCAGTGTCTTTCAAGGTTACTACCATAGTCTGTTAGGCTAAAGGTTCAGAGCCGTCGTTCAAGTACAGAGGCAGCTGCACCACCCCTCGGCGCCGCACATGCGTCGCTGACACACGCTTGCTGAGCACGATCGATACGATCTCTACCGTTACAACTTACAAGAAGAGGGTAACGATAACGAGTGAAAGACAATGGCTCACGTTTAGCTGGATTTTAACCATTAGCCAAAGATCAAACCAGTTTAAAATATTATTTCCGTTGCGCTGCAGTGTGACATGGTTGTTAGCGTTAGTTATTGACACCATTTTCTGTTTTCTCTTAATAAGTCCCGCTATTTTCTCTTTGCAGAATATTTGCAGCGATCGTACTGTTTTTTGTAATTACCGGAACACTTGTAGACCACTTCGCGAAACAACAGTGTGAGAGGAAAAACCGGCGTGGTAAGTGCACTGGATAATTACCTGTATTACATTTTTTTTTCGTGACAACCGCAGATCAGCGCTTATACAGTGTCAAACTTCAATTGGAACCAGTTACTTTCTTGGTATTTTGCCAAGCAATAGCAGATAGTGATATTCTAAATACATTCGAACGTTCAATTTTCATTCAAGGGCACTATTTACTAATGCTTCTAGAAAACGGTAGTAAAATTTTCTTTCAATTAGTAAAGTTACGGCATAAGGTGCATGGCCTGCAGTGACACCAGATAAACATTTTTTTGAAATTTTGCAATAACGTTGATTAGGAATCTCCAGTGACCGATACTGCCGTTCAGTCTGAGCAACTCGGAAAAGAGAGAAATACGAACAAAAGGAAACCATAGGCAGGTCAGTCCGTGTTCTTTGAAGAAGTGGAGCTTCTCAATACGACACACCGTAATGCAAGGTCAGCTAAATGTTATTGTTAGCCCCACGAACTTTGATTTATTAATGACATGACGTGGGGCATAGCAGGAGGCTTTCTTTTTTTCGGGAGATGTCCTGCCTTGCTGCTTGGTTTTGTTCCTCCTTCATAAACATTGGGAGAAAGGAGCGTGTGGGAGGGGAGGAGGTGGTTTGCCTAAAAAATTTGGCTGCTGTTTTGACTTTGGGACACTGCCTCTGGATAAGGCTCTTGCATAACACCTGTTAAATTTTGGCATCACTGTCGAGCAGCATAATAAAGGAGTAGCTTGAACGCAAGTACAGTTTGCCTCAAAGTTTGAGGACACTTTTCTCTAAACTGATGTTTGCAAGCATACGATTTTCCCTAAGTTGATATTACTAATTTAGCAGTCAGCGTAAATTTCGCAGCTCCGATGCATGATGAAGGTCTATAGTTCAAAAAATAATAATTTGTGAGGCACTGTTAGGTAGCTAACATTAAAAATGCTGCGAGTTTTCGAGAAAGTAATACGCGCACCCTCAATTAGTCCAGCTTATAAGATATAACTTTGCTAATGCGGGACGGGATTTATAATAAATACCAATACCTTCGCCTGGTATTTAAGTTTGCTGTATTTGTCTATGTATCTTTAAGTGAACGTTCGTTGGTTCACAGCATTCAAGGCTGCGCACCTGTGTTCGTGTGGGTGGTCTGGCACGACACGTTCCCAGATACGTGAGGATTGCTGGAGGTGGTCGCACAAACATTGTACCTGAACAAGCAACAGTTATAACTAGCTTTATAATAGCGCCGCTAAGGCGAGTTTCCATGCAAAGCAACGATGCCATATATTTTAGGAGTCAATGGGCAAGCATTTATATAGAAAGAAATGCGCTTTTTGCGCATGTTATAAAAATGTGATCGGTAGTTTCACTTGCTTGCTGAAGTTTACATGTTTGTCCGTGTTCTTCGACTTTTTTTTCGTTTATTTTCCTTTTTCGCCTTGCTTATGCGTGGCTTTATAGGCATTTTTTCTTGCTGTTCACACTGTATTGAATGTTTTTCATACTGGTTTTCGTCAAAAATTTCACGTACGCTGTGTCGATGGGTTGCTGCGGCCACTTATAGGTTCTAATCTCTAATAATTGTGAATACAAATAATGGTTCTACAGGATAAGCGCAACAATGTAAAAAAAAATCAGCCATGACTTCTGAGATAGGCAAAAGCCAAGTGTCGACTAACGAGTAAACCAGCCCATTTATGAGCAGATCAAAATAATTAATAAGAAGAAAACATATACTTTATTTTTGTTCATGACAAACTGCAGCAGCCTTAAAAATATTTCATTCACAAATTCTATTTTTTAATTGATAAGCTTGTATATTTAACACCTCTTATTATGGAATAAATTTCAGTTGATTTTGGTATGCAAAATTTATAATTAAGAATAAATATTAATTTATATCGCTTCTTTTTGGCCGATTTGGTGATATCAAGTAAAGCGATGTTCTTGAGCGGAATGAGTAGGCCAGTGTATATACATTGTGTGGCTCTCTGAACACGCCTAGTGCTTAAGACCGGGTGCCCATAGCCGTAGCCATAATCGATGTTGTTACGTACGTACGTATGTATGTATGTATGTATGTATGTATGTATGTATGTATGTATGTATGTATGTATGTATGTATGTATGTATGTATGTATGTATGTATGTATGTATGTATGTATGTATGTATGTATGTATGTATGTATGTATGTATGTATGTATGTATGTATGTATGTGCCATGCACACATGTCTATCTAATCTACCTGCCTATTTGCCTACATGTATGTCTTCCAGTGTGTCTGTCTAACGATAATGTCAATTTGTTCCCATCATCGTTTCGGCCAATGCACTCACAAACAGAATGAGAAAGTCACGTTCCTGGGTCCCTATTCAGAGAAAACATTTAGAGCAGAGTCATTTCTACGAGCGAATTCCAGACAATCCTTATGCTGGATATACTACCCGCGAAGGCATCTAGCCAATGGAAAATACCCCTTTTACGGAATTGGGCCCTTGAAGTATATACTGTCAATTACGTGGTACTGCTTTCCAGGTGTCCTGTTCCAAGTCATCGTGGCTTTCTCGGCGGAATCCAACACACGCATGTTGCTCAATGCAGCCGACAAGAATCAATTTGACCAGCAGTCTCTGCAGTTCTTGCATGGCATACGAATCTTTTGCAATGTGCATGTTGTGCTCGGGCACACCTTCATGATTACTTCGGACAGCTTTTGTAAGTGTGTCATGCATGTTTGTGACTTTATTCTTGGCGCATGGCGTTGCTTGTCACGGATGCTTCCTGACAGCAACAGTAGCAACCTTGTCACGAAAATTTTTCTTGTCAATGAGGATATAGCAATATTATATATATATATATATATATATATATATATATATATATATATATATATATATATATATATATATATATATATATAACGTTACGGAAAGGAAGAAGCGTGCGCCTATTTACAGATGGCTTTTAATGGCTGGGCCAACAAGCGTAGAGCAGCGATAAAAAACTACCCTCTTCATCGTCGTCTCCCAAGCCACGATCACAGTCCTCTTCTTCACACATTCTGACACTGACATCACCCCAGTCGGAAGAAACACCTTATTGGTGCGGCTCATCTGTCCGAGAACGGTAATGTTTGAGATGGCTGACGTGGATCATGTCTGAGAGCGGTGAAGGCACCGTGGCATGCAGCAGAGACACTTCATATGTGACAGGGGCCACCTGGCGAAGGATGAGGTAAGGGCCATAGAGCCGCCAGAGGAATTTCTCCGAAAGGCCAACACGACGAGTTGGATACCAGACTAGCACAAGAGCGCCTGGTTCGTAATGCACGTCGTGATGGCGCTGGTCGTAACGGCACTTCTGGCGTGTCTGTGAAGCAGAAAGACGAATGCGGGCAATCTGGCGTGCTTGGGTCACTGTGGTTATGACATACCGAGTGTACTCTGTCGGCGAGTCAAGCGTGGTCGAGAGGAGTGTCTCGAAAGGCAAAGTTGGCTCACGGCCGAAGAGGAGATAGAAGGGGGTATAGCCAGCTGTGTCGTGGCGCCAGGAATTGTAGGCGAACGTGACAAATGGTAGAGCAATGTCCCAGTCGCGATGATCGGAGGAAACATACGTTGCGAGCATGTCAGTTAATGTGCGGTTCAGGCGTTCGGTAAGACCGTTGTTTGAGGATGGTAAGCGGTAGTAAGTTTGTGTTTAGTAGCACATGATCGAAGTAGGTCGTCTATGATTTTGGAAAGAAAGTATCTGCCGCGATCGGTGAGGAGTTGACGAGGTGCACCGTAGTGCAAGATAACATCGTGAAGCAAGAAATCAGCGACTTCTGTAGCGCAGTTGGTCGGTAGGGCTCTAGTAATGGCATAGCGAGTTGTATAGTCCGCAGCGACGGCCAGCAACCTATTTCCGTCATTCGACATAGGGAATGGTCCGAGAAGATCAACGCCAACGCGAAAAAAAGGGTCGGCCGGTATATCCAAAGGCTGCAGCAGTCCGGCAGGAGGCACAGCTGGTCTTTTCGGCGTTGACACGACTCACACGCGGCAACATAGCGCCGAAAAAAGCGGTTGAGACGGGGCCAGAAAAAACGTCGCTGAATTCGGTCATACGTCGTGCAGTTGCTGCAGTGCAGTCTGTCGCAGATGAGACGGAATGACGGTCAGGAGCTCGGGCCCGTCGGGGTGCATGTTGCGGCGATACAGGATGCCATTTTGTAGCACGAACATGTGAAGGGATGGGTCAGAAGGATCAGAGAGCAGGCGTTCGATAATGGGGCGTAATGACTCATCGCGTCGTTGTTCAGCGCCAATGTCTTGCAAGGCAGAGAGCGAAAGACCGCAGATCGGTGCGACATCCACTAAGCCGTCCGGTACAACGACGGGATGACGAGACAGGCAGTCGGCGTCCTGATGTAGACGACCCGACTTGTAGACCACAGTGTATGTGTATTCCTGCAGCCGTAGGGCCCAGTGACCGAGGCGTCCGGTAGGATCCTTAAGGGAGGAAAGCCAACAAAGGGCGTGGTGGTCGGTTGTAGCTGTAAATGGCCGACCATATATACAGGGTCTGAACTTGCCCACTGCCAAAATGAGGGCGAGACACTCGCGCTCAGTAATCGAGTAATTTCGCTCGGCGGGAGAGAGGAGGCGGCTGGCGTATGCGATGACGCGGTCATGCCCACATTGGCGTTGAGCTAAAACTGTGCCGATACCGTAGCCACTAGCATCAGTGCGGATTTCTGTCGGAGCGGAGGTGTCAAAATGGGCGAGAACAGGAGGTGTGGTGAGCAGCGTGATGAGCTGCCAGAAAGCAGACGCTTGTTCAGAGCCCCAACAGAAAGGAACGTCTTTCTTCACGAGGTCAGTCAGGGGACGGGCAACATGGGCGAAATTTTCCACAAACCTGCGGAAGTACGAGCAAAAGCCAATAAAGCTGCGAACATCTTTGACACAAGTTGGTACGGGGAAATTCTGCACAGCATGAACTTTAGCGGGGTCGGGGCGAATGCCTGATGAATTGACGAGGTGTCCGAGCATAGTTATTTGGCGGTGACCGAAGTGGCACTTGGACGCGTTGAGCTACAAGCCAGCGGTGCGAAAAGCAGAAAGAACAGATGAAAGTCTTTCAAGATGAGTCGCAAAAGTTGAAGAGAATACGATGACGTCATCCAAGTAGCACAAACAGATGGACCATTTCAATCCACGCAAGAGCATGTCCATCATCCGTTCAATGGTCGCCGGGGCATTGCACAAGCCAAAAGGCATTACCCGGAACTGGTATAGGCCGTCTGGTGTGACGAATGCGGTCTTTTCACGGTCCATTTCATCCACGGCAATTTGCCAATATCCAGAGCGAAGGTCTATAGATTAAAAATAAGTGGCACGGTGAAGACAATCCAAAGCATCGTCAATGCGGGGAAGTGGATATACATCCTTCTTGGTGATCGTGTTTAGATGACGATAGTCAACGCAGAATCACCAGCTGTTATCCTTCTTTTTGACGAGAACAACAGGGGACGCCCACGGGCTGGAAGAGTGTTCAATAATCCCTTTGGCAAGCATCTTGTCAACCTCGCTCTGGATAACGTGTCGCTCAGAAGGCGACACCCGGTATGGGCGTAGGCGAACAGGTGCTGCATCGCCGGTATTTATACGATGCTTCACGACCGTAGTTTGACACAAAGGGCGATCGTTCAGGTCGAAAATGTCGGAGTAGGATGCGAGGAGGCAACGGAGCTCTGCGGCTTCTTGGGTCGAGAGGTCCGGTGCAATCATCTTTGTAAAGTCGTTGGTCGGGGCTGATGTAGACGGCGGAGAATGAGCATTGGTCGAAGACGGCGCAACAGATAGAGCGGAAATGTGGCACTCGTGCGTCGGTGACAACGTTGCAAGAGACATGCCTCGAGGAACTATTTGTGGGCACTGTCCGAAATTTAGGATGGGAAGACATGTCTGATTGTCCGCAACAGAAACGATGGTGTGTTGGAAGAAGACATTGTGAGAAAGCAGGACTGAAGCCGCGGGAGTAAGGACGCAGTCTCCGTCAGGTACAGGCGGGCAGGCTGAGACAGGGATGTAGGTTGCTGCAAGAGATGGCAGACGTATAAAATCCGCGGAACAAAGCTGAGTTGGAGCTTCAGCAGGAAGGTCAACGGGAACAGGTAGGGGTAGGTCGAGTTGTAAAACGCCGGCGGAACAGTCAATCAGAGCAGAATGGGCGGCCAGAAAGTCGAGTCCGAGGATCACATTGTGAGGTCAATGCTCGAGCACACTAAACAAAACGGACGTGTGGCGACCGGCGACACTGACACAAGCAGTACACATTCCAAGCACAACCGGAGTTCCACCGTCGGCGACCTGGAGCAGTCGAGTCGGAGCAGGAGTCAGTACTTTCTTCAAGCGCATTCGAAGCTCCGCACTCATAATGGAAACTTGGGCTCCAGTGTCCATGAGTGCTGTAACGGGCAAACCATCCACGTCCACGTCCAGAAGGTTCCGATTAGTAGGCAGGGTCAGCAGAGGTATTTCAGGCCGGTGTTCTAGAGCAGCGTCACCTCCAGGAGCTGCCCCAGTTAGTTTCCCGTCGGAGAGCGGCGTCGGTAAGCTGGGGACGGAGAGCGACGCAGCTGGGGCGAACGGGAGTGGCGACTGTGTGGCGATGGTGATCGGCTGGTCGCGGTGGCTCGAGCGTTGTCATGTGCGTCTTCAGCCTCGGTGGAGCGGGATGGCGGGCGGGGTTTCAGTGGAGAGCGGTGGTAGGCGGGAAAGCTTGGTCGAGACTAGGCGGGAAAGCTTGGCCAGCAGCTTCGACAGTGGCGAGAGACGTGGCCCACACGTCCACAGTAAAAGCAGATGGGTCTGTCATCATGGGTGCGCCATTCGGCCGGGTTGCGATGGCCCGGATATGGACCGAAAAGGGGCAGAGGCAGCAGACGAAGCAAAGTCAGGACCGCTGGCGGAGCAGATGGACGGAAGACCTACATTGGCAAGTTCTTGGCGAGTGACCGACTGAATGAGTGACACAAGTGGCCTGGAATCGTCAAAGTACTGCGTCAGAGGCATGGCAGGAGACGGTGCTTCGATTTCTCGCCGAACGATACGTACGACGTACTCGGAGGAGGTGGGCTCACGCGCTGGACAAATGACTTCGCACGTCAATGAAGCTGCGGTATTGGGTAGCCGCGTAAACTGTTGAACTCTGCGGCGACTCTTCGCGTTTTCAAAGCGGTGACATTCGTTAATGATCTCGTTGACCGTTGTTACGTTCTTATAAACAAGCAGGTTAAACGCGTCGTCCGCGATGCCTTTTAAGACGTGGCTGACCTTGTCTGCCTCTGCCATATTATCTACTTTGCGGCAAAGAGCGAGGAGGTCCTGGATATACGCCATGTAAGATTCAGTAGACGTCTGTACACGGGTCCCAAGGTCCTTCTTCGCAGCACGTTGGCGGCCGATGGGCTTGCCGAACAAATCTCTAAGCTTCTGCTTGTATTGGTCCCAACTCGTAATCTCTTCTTCGTGTGTTTCGAACCAGACCCGTGACGTTTTCTTGAGGTAGAATAATATATTGGCCAGCATAAGCGTGTTGTCCCACCTGTTGTGTGCGCTGACCCGTTCATAATTCTGCAACCAGTCATCGACGTGTACGTTGTCGATACCGGAAAACATGCCAGTGTCGCGAGGCTGGGCCAGGATGACTGTCGGTGGCGACGACGGGGCCGTGGTTGAACTCTCTCCTTCGGATGACATGGTGGCCAGGTTGCGTCCGCTGTGGAGCTCATTCTTGCGCAAGTGATTACCCCGCACGTCCACCAATGATGTTACGGAAAGGGAGAAGCGTGCGCCTATTTACAGATGACTTTTAATGGCTGGGCCAACAAGCGTAGAGCAGCGATAAAAAACTGCCCTCTTCCTTGTCGTCTCTCAAGCCGCCATCATAGTCCTCTTCTTCACACATTACCGACTGTGACTATATATATATATATATATATATATATATATATATATATATATATATATATATATAACATTTGCTCTTCCACTTCCATTTTTGTATACCGTAGAACAGCATGCACTACTTACGCGGCAGGAGACTGAATGATCTCCTAGCCTTCATTGCTAGGAGACAACAATACCTTGTTTAAAGCATCTTCGCCTGGGACTTCTGTGGAGATCACGAGTGCGCGCAGGAAGATATTGGTTTTTATTAGTACGTTCAGTGCATACAAGTGCAAACGTTTGCTTTTTGAATCTTGTTTAATCATGCTCTTGCAGCAGGAATGCTGAACATGTTCATTGGCACATCAGAGTGGCGATCAGTGATCATGGCCGCAGGTTTCAACACAATTGACACATTCTTATTTATGAGGTAAGCAATCTTGTTGTACTCGCCGGTTTTCCGCATTAATACTAAGATGTAGTGCTTACCCGTACATTTCCCTTTCTTTACTGCTTCTTGGTGGTGAATATGGTCTGCGGCCATACAATTATATTGACAGACCAAACTTTCATGCGCACAGCTCCTTAACGTTTGATTACGCGTTAGGAGGAAAAAAGGCGATGCAGCTGTAAATGTAAATTTATAGTTATTGAAATACAGCTCGAATCTAGAACGAACGGTAATGGCGCAAATGCTGTTATGCAAGCGGGTAAGCTTTTCTGAAAACTAAACGTTCTATAAGGAAACATGCTAATCGCAGCTCACAAGCCAAATCATAAAGACGCGCATGCGTAGAAGGAAACCTAGAAGCATTCCATATCTGACATAATTGAAAGAGCTCCAGTGAACAGACATTCATCAGTTGCACTTTCAGACAAAAAAAAATTGGAGGACGCTTAAGCTTCGCCTTCAAGAGTGGGACGCGACAGCGTTCCCGTCGACCCGCCAAGGGTCGACGGGACTGTATAAGACAATGCGCTACGGCACAGCGATCACTTACGATGCGCCCCGCATCGGACTTAGCGCCCACCTATCACTCGGTGAGCCTCGAGCAACGCAGCGTTCGGCGCGGCAACGAAACGTGCGCCTGAGCGAACGGAACGAACCAAAGAACTCGGTGTCTCGGAGGGGAAACGATCTACGCCAGCCAAACGTCGCGATCGGCACGGGCAGAGAGATAGATAGTAATCTAAAGAAAGGACCGGGAGCACGGCGAAACGTCGTCAGGGGAGAGGGAGTCCCGCGACGCGCCTAGCAGCGGTCCCAATGCGCGCGCGGCGCGCCTCCTGTCGGGGCAGCGCCGTACATTGAGAGGATGGGGTCTTCTGTGTTTGCCGCAAGACGGCTCTGCGTGTGCGGAAAGCGCAGAAGAAATGCAGCGGAAACGCACTTCGCAACTCGTGTAATTGTGACTTCTGTACGTTACATGTTCATAATTACCGATATACACCGCAGTATAACTTTTCACGGCTCGTTTCGAAGGCAACACCGCATTCACTAGAGGCGCGTTTGCACCGCTTGGAAGCATCGAACTCGTGGCTGAGTGGTAGTGTCTCCGTCTCACACTCCGGAGACCCTGGTTCGGTTCCCACCGGGCCAATCTTGGAAGTTGCTTTTTATTTATGAAGCGCCTGCCGTGATTTATCGCTCACGGTCAACGCCGCAAACGCCGACGCCGACACCGACGACGACGCCGACGACACCGGCTTTTCTGCGACACGAGCTCCTTAACGCTATCGCGTTAAAAATGTCTAGATAAGACATACGCGCCGTCCCCGATGCGCTTTCTCAGTGTTTAAGCCACTGCTTGCTTGGCCTCTTCACCAAAACTTGGCATAAGTTTTTCATGCTTTCTAATCGCTGGTAACTTACTCTGATCGTACTATATTCGTACCACTGATCCGGCACTTATTCACCATCCGAGTTTCTCATGAGTATCTAATGAGCACCGGTCGGACGCGGCGTCTAAGGTTGCGCGCAACATGTGTGGTTACTCCACTGACATGATTTATCGCACATGTGCACGTTAGCGAGCGATTCAATTCCGCGGAAGCTTCAGCATGGTGGGTTACGGTAATGGTAAGAGCAAACTCGATTTACAACTGTTTGCCGGTATTAGACTGCGCTATAACTTCGTCAAGTTTTAGTGAACGCTTCGGTCATGTGTTCATCAGGATAATTGTCGCTATGAATCTCGTTAAATATTCGTCTTACTTTACCATCCATAGAGAAGAAAGAGAAAGTTTAAGGATGCGATATGCAGAGAGGTCTACCTGAGGTACATTCCACTTTCTAGCTACTTGGGGCTGGCGAACGGGCAGAGGGATTGAAAGGAGAGCCTAATGGGTGACGATTCACTATTTAAAAAGTACGGCTCTGGACTGTAGGCTGTGAGCAGACCTTATTGCTTCTAATATGGTATTCGCATATGGCCACAGACAAATATTGTGAGCAACAATGCAAGGATGAAAAACAACGGAAGCGTCGCAATATGTAAATAAAGAGTCTGGAACGTTGTACCTACCACGTGCTGCGTTTCAAAGCTTCGTTCTCCAAAGCTAAGCTTCGCTTACAGGGACATACATCAAGGACCTCTTCTTCCCAATTTTTCTTTGTGTGACTGTAGTTTGTTTTCCCGTATGCAGCGTTATGGTTGTGCGGGTTCTATTAAAAGGCTATTGCGTCCAAAGCATTACAACCTTTGCAGTTGTCAAAACGCGCTGTTTTCGTTCTAGTCTTAAATTGCATTCAAATAAAATTTAAGAAACCATAGAAGTTTCACAAGTAGTTGACGATGGCATTGGTGTGTCAGATTGTTAGTTGTCTTATTTAGTATTATCGTATACCCATGTTTTCTTGGGGCGATTTCATGCGCAGGCAGTTAGGAGAGCGGACAGAACGGTATGTCGGCGCATACCTTCGCGATCTTCTCGGAAGAACATCCAAAATAAAATTTAAAATATTCTGCAGATCCTATACTCTCTAGGAATCCGTTTTGTGCGAGGCATTTTGCAGGCAATTGGCTATCAACTGTTGTTTGGGGTAGGCAACGCTATACCAGGTGGACGAACATTTCCTTTTAAATTGAGCAGCTCTGTGCATGGGTCGCCAACACATGTGTGTGAAGCCAGATGCTCTAAGATGACCGTGTGGTGGAAATGGCGTGATTTCTACAGCAGCCATTCGATGTGAGCTTACGACACAGTGATTCTGGGTTCTGCGAACGTAGGGGACAAGCGCAAGAGAGAAAAAGACTGCTTGTGACGTCATTAGCGACTACGTTATACAATCGGATGAAGCTATGACTATGCCACATGGAGTGTATTAAAGTGACGATGGAATTTTGCTCCGGCGAAGAAATGTCATGATAGACTTGGACAATCATGAAGTCTCAAGAACGTCGTGCGATTTCGACGTAGCGAAAGCTGCGAAGAGTAAACCACTCTCGAAAATGGGCCGTTCCCGGTAAAAGTGTAGCTTGACATTGTGTCTAAAAGTGCGACCTACCACAAGGAAAGATGGCGAAAAAGTGGCACGGGCCGCACGCAACCACTGTTTGAAAGCGCTCACTGGCTTTGGAACGCTAGAAATACGTGTGCTACTCTTCATAATTAACGTATTTTGAAACGTTCTGCTTGAAACTGTTGGGTGACGAGACAAGAGGGGTTTTTCAGATGCTGGCGTGTGAGGTGAAGACACTGTCTACGCAGATAGTCGCACGACAATCTGCAGAGACCAGGAATAACGTTAACCAAGTTCTCAAAGTTGCGTCGTGACTTTGCACGCAATCTGGCAACGTAATCAACGTACCAAGGCATGAGGCAAGATGGTATGAAGCAAAAGCCCGCTGTTTTCTAGAACATACTGTGAACTGCAGAACCCAACATGGGGGTGCCATTGTAGCACTACCACCTAAGCAAGGAAAACGGCAAGGAGGAAACTGAACGAATAAAGATAAAAGCGGAGTTATGGAGGTGGGGCGATCTGTCCATATTCGCGAGATTGACCACGTGCAACCTGTTCCTGACTACTAGGCTGTGTTATGTTTTGTGGTCTCTATGTATGCCGCGGTTTATTCTACAGATAAGGTACCGCGCATTCGCTGTTTATAAATGGGCTTCGGGTTCGGAGCACAGCGGTAGAAGTAACATGCTCAAGTGTGTCAATACAACAAATTTCGTGAACAGTTATGCAAATTCGACTGCAAAACATGCTGTAACAGTTCATTTTCTCACTACGCAGTGCGATGGGCAGAATTGTCACTCACTTCGCAATGTAAAAATGCACTTATTGCAAAGCTTACCACCTGCGAATCGGAATGTCCTGTATAAATGTTTCATTGACGTTCCATTACCAAAGCAAGTTCATAGACCGAAACACTGTGCAGGTCAAGGACACAATGATAAAAAAAGAGTCAAGCAACTATCAATCGAACGAACGACAAAGCACTTTTTATTTAAAATACGACACGATTGCAGTCGGAACTTCGCTACGGGATAACGGCTTCTTTGTGACATCGACAGTGCACTGCAGCCTCTGTGTAAAACCGGGCACAAAGAGAACACGCTGATAGATTGGTAAGGTGCAACATTTCGTTGAAACGTTGTTCAGCGCTAAACTAAAGAATAGGTTCCCATAACTCCACGCGGTATTTAATTCTTAGCTGGAGGCAGCGAGGACGGCGTGTCCAACATGCATCCTCATGGCCGTCAGCCTTTCGACCTTCTATATGGAAGGATGTCTTCCCGATATCGAGGCATGTTATCGAAGAGAAAACTTTGTTGAAAGCGTTGAGTACAGCTGAGAGGCCAATATAGCTTAAATTGAGCCGCCACATTGACTCGCCCTACTGATGAAGTTGAATGAAGAAGATTTACCTTCCGCTATTTAGTTTCTTTACTGATGCGTGTCTGTATATAAATAAAACTACTTGAATGGCGGTATTGCTGAAGTTCTACACGCAATAACGAACGAATAATAGTAAAGAACGTCG
This sequence comes from Dermacentor albipictus, assembly GCF_038994185.2. Classification (NCBI taxonomy): domain Eukaryota; kingdom Metazoa; phylum Arthropoda; class Arachnida; order Ixodida; family Ixodidae; genus Dermacentor; species Dermacentor albipictus. Next base: position 112,876,139 of record NC_091822.1, on the reverse strand, counting down.
CCTAAAGTTTGTATCCGTACAGAGCTTCTGTGCCCAATGCCAGATGTTCGATTCAGGCATTGGTCACTGATTATTTATTTTGTTTTTACTGAAGCGATGCGACCCGTGATTATACATACTTACCTACCTATCTACCACGAATAATCCTTCGAAACAAATAGAAAAAGAAGTTCGCCATCCCGGACCTGTTAAAGTGGATGTTGAGCGAAGCCGTTGAAAACCACCATCACAACTGCTGAGGGGGGTATGCAATGATACATGGCTTTAGAGTAATCATAGAAATGGGATTTAAGCTAATTTTGATAGCATGCCGCCGTGTATAGTGCTGCTGCAACAACATTGAAATCAGTTGCTAGCCTGGACCTCATCTCGCAAGCTGGCGTCGGTGCGGGAACTTGTGCAGCATTAATCCTTATCGCACATTGTTATCAGGAGCGCCTTAGCATCAATTATGGCGTTCGAATGGTCGTTTTGGATTTGTTATTTACACAAACGAATGCTGTTTTGTGTGTTGTATGCGTGATTCCAAAGAATATGTGCGCTTTTCGTTTCATTTCGCTGAGTGCTTGAAGCTTGTTTCACCTGCACCTGTCCACAATTTTGCGTACGGACAATGCCACAAGAAGTTGCTACCATTGAGAGGCTACCAGTTTCGCTGGAAAGACGTCATTGATGCCCGGATTGACGTCAAATTTCTCAGGGGTGTTCCTGTAAACAAAGTAAATTATTGGCTTTGAAAAGAACATTTCGTAAATATCGGTGTGGGTGAGAATCCAATCCGGGCCTCCGGGGCGCGAAACCAGCACGCTTTCCTGAGGCCACGGCATGTCCGCAGTTCTGGCGGAGTAAAGGTGCGTCGAGTGCGTGCCTCAATGAACACTTCACGTCGCAGCCACCTGGCTGACAAAAGGTGTGGCTTCTTTTGCCAAAGGAACCAATAGTGGCAGTTTTCATGAAACGAGCCAAAGACGAAGACAACAGAACGGGCGCTGAACTTCAAACCGGCGTTTATTTCAAGTGGTCATAAAACTTATGCTCTGCACATCAGGTACCTCATGTACGCAACATCATACAAAAAATTGTAAAAGTCAATCAGTTCGTACAAAAGGGTTGTTTAGTCAATCCGTTCACTTGTGTAGATACCTCGAAAGAAAAGTCAGTTCTCTATCGTGCAAAGCCAAATACGGACAGCTGACACGCTTATCACCCGCTTTCCTTACAGAATACGGTTCGACTACTTCCCGTTCTCTTAATGTTTTTTTCTTTCCTAAAAAAAAAACCAGCGCGTTTCGCGAACACTGGCAAGGTGAACGAAGTCGCCCAAATCAAGGTACTGTTGACCATAATGTTTTAGCGTTCCCGCACGTGAGAAGTCTTAAGTGTCAATGCCGAAGTTTCTAAAGTACGACCTATTGCGCTAGACAGCAGCAGCAGCAGCAGTTGAAGCACCCTTCGAGCAAGCATCCACACACAAGAAAGTCAGGGAGGGTTCCAAAATAATCCATCGCTTTAACAAGCAACACAAAATACTAGGCCTTCATGTATTTCAATTATTTAGAACAATCAGCGTATCGTCAGGCCACTATTAAAGCCATCACCATCAAGCTTAAACGCCCCGAAGAGATCCAGCACTTTTCGTTTGAGGTTAGCGGTTCAGTTCGCTTCTGTTATAATAATTGTCCTTATCGTAGACTTAAGGGTGTACATAATAAGGCGTTTCCACAAAAAGAAATGTAGCGGTTTGTATGTGATCACTTGTAAACTTCGTACAAAGCAGTGTGATTGATTCTCTCTCTGATATGTTCCATAGAAGTTGACTTTTCGCCTTAGTTAGGCGAAGGGTCTGCCTGATCGAGAGTAAGACGGTACGAGAGCCAGCAGACTTTTTCTTCGAGATGGTATTTTATTGGAAATGTGATTAATTTACTAAGTTTGTAATCGATGAGTGAGTAGACGAAGTGACGGACGTAGATGGACACAATTTTGGTAAAAACTGATATGTTTGAACCACTTTTCCAGCGGATTTTTGCTATGCCATACTCTAAAGAAGTACAACATAAGCAGACCTGCCGTGTTCATCATTGTGATTCTTAGAAGGCTCATCAGGTGAGAAACTTGTGCTATATATGATCGTGTGTAGGTGGACAAATTAAATAAGGATGCCAAACGCACTTACGAAATTTTATGAACCGTCAAAGACGATAGAGACAGAGCTGCCTTTATTCGATGCTTGTTTCTTGCACCTTGGGACCGCCACAAATGTAGACGCGCACATGTCTTGGAAGAATAGTGACATGACTATTACTACATTTCATTCTTTCGCGCTCCGTGACGTTTATAGACATGGAAACGTCAGAAAAAGTAGTCGTAATTCTCAGAGTGCCTTAGGAAATTCTCTACAGTTGCTTTTATAGCAAACTGTTTTGGTTTAGTTTCACAGGAGGTCTAGGGGCATGATATCATGAGGTGGTGGTGGATGAGGCCACAGCAAAACATGGTGATGTTTTGGCAGCCGCTCCGGGACACTCAGTCCTCTACTCCGCTTTTACATTTGACCGGGCAAAGAGTGGCAACATGTAACACATGTGACAGTGTCAGAGTGATTGAGTTGGAGCAAGCATTAGAACGTTAGGACGATTTGCTCCCACAGGACAACCTTCAGTGTCAAGACATAGGTAGCTCCGTAGAAACGAAACCTAAAGTAGTTCGTATAAAAGCAATTACTGCAACATATCTTTGTGCAAACTTGTGCTTGCTAACACAAAAATGAAAGGTTGAAAATGTTATGTCGTAATTTCTGTATAGTGAGCACTGCTACACGCATATTAAAGGATGCCGGCATGCGCGGCAGACGCAGCCATGGCATCGTAATAGTCGCAGCGTAAACTGTTGCAGCGGCTCCACATGAAATCCATTTTCCACACCACGCACTGCAGTGTCTTCACGGTGAAAAAAAATTTTTTTTAATGAGAAAGACCTGAACTGTCCGCTTGGCGTCGACGGTGAGCTGCAGCTTGTGCTGCTCTCTGCACAGGTCTGTTGAGGCTGATGTTGCCTGGCGGCAGCCGCGCGCTTAGCTCTATGTTTCGCTTCTTCAGCAGCAAGAGCATTTCGAGGAGATACCATAACATGTTCCGAAGAGTTAACACACGTATCGGGAATAAGTGGCGCACATGTCACATCCCCTCACGCGCGGCAGGGTACGTTGCTGCTGATGATGGTTGTGGTTCTTGAAATCACCTTGGAAACGGAGTACTAAAGATAGTCACCTAGCCTGCTTGAATCAACCAGGTCCCGTATGTGCAACTGCTACCTGTCGGGACACCTGGTGTAATATAATGGAACTGCCATACTAATATTGTACCTATCAACACTACGCAACGCGCATGTCGCATCGAGTGTCAAACGGCACGATATGATGCTACTAGTGATGACGATGATATTTTCACGATGAGGTGCAGAAGAGAACGACGATGTTCCTGAAGACGAAAAGAGGGCACTGCCTGGCTTAGCTCCATTCCATCTCCGGCAACCTGCGCTCTTTGCAGATATGGTGTGAATAGCTCTGTACCCGTAACATTTGCTGGAGCTATCACCGGGAATAAAAAGAAATATACTTAGTCCCCACCAGGATCAAACCCGTGCCCGCTGCACTGGAGTCAGCTGCTCTAGAACTGTACCAGGCCAGCGCTTTCTAGCATGGAGCAGAAAATTGCCCTATAATCGCGTCGCAGTGGGCGAGGAGACAGGCGATGTGATATTAGCGCCGAGTAGCGTCTACGCGCGCACGCCTTGCATTGCATTTCGCATATTATTACACCAGGTAGAACTCCCTGTAGCAGCTGCACAGGTAGCATTGCAAGGTTGGTAGAGAAGGTCTGTGGAAAAAGTTTAAGAAAATGTATACGAGTATGAAAGAAAAAAAATATATATTGATTTCCTGATTGAGTCAGGCTGGCTGATTGACGATGTGACTGCCGCGTTTCAAAGCGGGTGCCCATAAATAATCATCATCATCACCAGTTGCATCGTGCCGTATCACTTGTCTTGCGATGTGACATGCCCGCCACGTAGTGGCGATATATGCAAATTTTGTATTGCAGTTGCATATTATTGCACCAGATAGAGCGCCATCTGGCAGATGCACAGCTAGCGGCACGAGGCAGAGAAGCTTTGAGGAAGAAAAAATAGGGTTCAGGAGAAGTATACAAGAATCCTAGAAGAAAAATTAAGCGTGGCTCTCCTATGGCAAACACGAGAGATGAGTGCAGCTGGGGGAATGCCAGTAAAGTACTCCTGCTTCAACAGTGCAGTGTGGTTTCTGCCGCGATCCTTTCGGACTCGCGCGCGGCACTGTATATGCTGGCGAAGGATTACCTTGGACCTCCGTTGGTGCAGCGCGTCGGCTCAAAGCTCCGCCATCTCGTCAGCCAGGTCTGCGATTTGGCGTTGCATTAGGCTCCAGCGCACATCGGCCTGCAAGGGAACGAAGCCGCCGACGCTCTCGCAAAGCAGGCTTACTCCCTGCGCTTCCCACTCGCCACCTCGGTCAGCGGCTTCGACGTGGCCAAAACAACCATACTGCGAACGCTCCGTGCGCAGCACCCGGACCAGCGCGTCGCCGCGGGTACGTCACTTCGACTCCTCCCCCGCGTGGGCTTCTCCCGGGCGGACCGCTCTTTCCTGCTTCGCGTGCGCGTCGGCTGCTCGAACACACAGGCTGCAAGGAATTGGCGGCCCCGCGTGCAGCAACTGCGCCGATTTGGAGACGCTCGACCACTTGCTACTTCACTGCCCTGCGTTCGATGTGGAGCGCACGGACTTGTGTACAGTCTATCGGCGACTGGGACTGACTTGCGGTACGGCGACCGCGCTGCTACTCCCTGCAGCCCACTCGTCCGTCGTGAAGCACGCTCTTTCGGCACTGCTAGATTACTGCAATGCGACGCACTTGAGAGCGCGGCTCTGAGCCCCGCACTCACATTTTTTCCCTTGCCACGTTCGTCCTCTCTTTCTCTCCTTCATCTTTTTCTTCCCATTCCCCCCTTCCCCGTGCAGTGCTGTTGAGGTGTCCTCCTGTGAGAGACAGTTACGGCGCTGCACTCATCTCTTCCGTTTCCTTTTCTAAAATCACTTCATACACACACAGTAAAGTAGTGACAAACCGCACACTTACACTGTAAGAAAAATCTACGCCCTTTGAGACGTATCTTGCCCCACAAAAATAAATGTCATCTGTCCGCATTTCCTTTATTTAACGCTGCGAGCCCGGTACTTCCCAGTAAAGAATGGCATGCGCGTTATCAGCATGACATTGCATTGCCGGCAGGAAAGTAGCGGGCGCGGCGTTTTCAAGAAAGGAAACGCAAGCAAGGGAGATGACGATTATTGTTGTGTGACAGATGTACACCCCAAAGGGGGTAATTTTTTTAGAGTGTGGTCTAACTTTTTCTGGACTTCCCCTAGCTCTGCTGGTATCGGGTGTTTGCGATAACATAGCCACGCATAATTTTTTCCACTGCGAGAAAGAGGGCTGCCGAAGCGAGCGTGCGGGTTTTTATCGTACAGCAATGACGTCACACCACCTGTGTCCCCATCCCGCCGCTAGTTCTCCCATGTGAAGCTCCAACCACCCTTGCCACGTCGCTATGCTGTGCGATGCTATATTTATACTCTGCTTTTTGTCTTTCTCGGCTTTCTCTCACCCAGCTCGGCGAAGCTGCGAGCGTTAAGAGAAATCCAGTGAGGTTCTAAGCGCTCCACTGTAAAACATATATTACGTACCTGATTGAATCAGTTGGCGCGGCGGCTATGGCACCGCCACGTTTCAAAGCGGATGCCAATAAGTTATCATCATCACCATCATTACCATCGTGTAGAACGAATTGTTTTGCGATGTGAGGTGCACGCCACATGAAGCGATACGTACACACTTTACCTAGCAGTTGCGTATTATTACACCACGTAGAACGCATTGTAAGAGATCTATAGGTAGCGGTAGGAGATAATTAGAGGTTTGAAGAAGAAAAAGTTGTTTAAGGAAGATGTATACAAGAATCCTAGAAAAAAACCTATTGATGTACTACCTGACTTAATCAAGCTAGCTAGGTGGCTAGGTCACCGTCGCGTTTTAATGGACGATATCAATAAACTATCATCATAATAACCCTCATTAGGCGTCGTATCGTGCCACTTCTTTTGCGATGTGATGTGCGTGCAATACACATCGTGTACCTAATTAAATATCAAGGAATAGAGCACAATCAACAGGCTTGGGGTAAATTGAACCTACTGCTAACCTAAATTACTTCCATTTTACTCCTGAGTTATATGTATTGTTACAGAGTGCCGCTTTGGTGAAGACAATGACATCAATATCACCTCTAAAGTCGTACGTGACGTTTGATGTGGGGCATGCCGGTAAGATTCTCGTATTTCTTGCATTCATGAAATGCTTGCGGCCAAGAAACTGAAACACCCTGGCATATAATTGTGTAAACTTCGCACGTGTATACACAATCGACAATACCTAAAAGGGATGAAACCGGCTAGGTTACTATTTTACCACCGTGTTTCAAAGTGAATGCGATACACCATCACTTGTGTTAGCATACTGTTGTGCCATGTTCGATGTGCGCCGCTTAGCGTCTATACGCGTGCCCTTTGCACTGTAGCTGCATAATACTGTGCCACAAGGCACACCATGTAACTCTAGAATAGGTAGTGGCATAGAGTTTCCTACAACATACTAGAGGGCACTCTGGCACTGCAATCGTTTAGCCACCATTCGAATGATGTGAAATACATAGTTTACCTGATCTTCATACTTTTGGATTCAGGTGTCCTTGCAGCTTTGTTTATTACGCTTTATATGCCTTCATTATCATAAAATTCAGAGCAATCTGTGCACTTCGAAGTGTCAAAGACGCTGCGCACACGCCGAATGGTTACTAATTGCAACAATTTGCAAATGCCATATCTAAACGCGCCAAGCGTCTCAAGGCACTGACTTGCCCGTGAACCCGTGAAGAATTCATCAGGGTGTTTCATATCGCTTGCTGATGCATGCGGTATGATGTATGTATTGGTTTCAATATAGGGCTCCTGTGCTAGAGGTCCTGCGCTAGCTTCCTGCCGTCGAAGAATTTTAATATAGTTTATTTAATAATTTAATACGTAGTACATTGTGGGAAATGACGCGTTGGCGAAGCCCCCAAGCCCTTTGGAGCTAGAAGGTCGAAGTTTAGGCTAATCCGTGCACTTCCCATAATTGAAATGCTTGCTCTACCACTACCATCTCCGCTCCTGTGGCTCATTGCAGCGGCAGAGTTCCCTCTGGTAATTATTTTATGAAACGCTATGGGTAGCTGTACAAGGTAGAAAGCGAAGTCTTGAGGGAAAAAAAACTCACTCAGGTCTATTTGGTCGCGCTAGTTTCCTAGCCCGAAGCGGGCCGCTCCTACCTTTGGATCGAAAGGCCTATTCTTTCGGCCGCCTCGTGGACCCGTTGGACTGCACATAGCTCGTAATCCAATGTGAGACTGCATAGAGCTGCGTCCCACCAATCTTAAGTATTGTCGTTGTCGCTGCGCAGCACGGAACAACGCCAAAGAATATGACTAAGATGTATGGTGTCGTTTTATTTATCGCATGTTGTAGGAGTAGAGAACTTCGGATAGAACTTGCCGATTAATAGCGGGCTCGGATATGTTCTTGCTTGCAAGATCCTTAACGTAATGGCCTGAGCTCTATTTAGGTTACTGAGTGGAATGAGAAAAACCCTGCGTCTATAGGTAGAAGGTGCTTGGTTAGCTTGCTGTATGTGAGGAGGTGGCCCCAGCAATCTGGAAGATAAGGATCTTCTTGCCATGTGGCTGCACGGTTGGCAAGTCCTCGTGCAGCATTGGGGGTGGATTTGCTAAGGTTCGAGGGATAACCGGTTATTTCTTCCATATGAGCAGGAAAGCAGATGATCGTGTGGGGCTTGACAACCTTTCCGGTCGAAAATTGCCAGGGTCTGTATGGAGATAACTCGTTTGGCAAATGTTCGCATGGCTGCCTAGAATCGTTGTGGATCCTGGAGCTCTTCGGGTCTAAACATGCCAATGCGATGGCTACCTGTTATGCAGTTTCCGGTTGTGTGGTGTGCGCATAGGCCGAGTTGAAGAATGCACCTTTGCTGTTCAGAAGGACCGCTACGAAGGCTCGTATAATGGACATGAATTCCCGTCGACAAAGGAGCATTTTTAGTTTTCTCTGTTAAGGCTTTGGCTCTCGCTTGCCATCTGCCCACATTATGAATGGGGTGAACATTCCTTAGAACCGGCACGACTGCGATATTCTTCCGCAGAACTTTGGCAATTTCTCCGCGCTCAATATGTATTGCCGTAATTGGTCTACCAATCCGTTTGAGGATCTGTCTTCCTGACTTGGCACTGTCTTGTGCCTTGGCTATTTCCCCCGGTGTATTGTGTAGCCCTAGCTGCATGAGTCTTGCAGTTTCCGTGTGCAGAGGTAATTCAAGAGCTACCTTGATTATCTTCCTTATGAACGCATGCAGTTTGTCCCTTTCAGACTTCTGCCACTCGTGCATGGCTGCTACGTAGGCAAAGTGACATACCAAAAAGGCGTGAACTTGTCCGATTACATTGTCTATTCCAAGCCCATGTACACGGTTACTTATTATTTTGTTGAGTCTGATTGCGTTGTCAACTTTCTTAGCGATACGTACAGTTGCTTGAACATTGGACCCGTTGGCTCCTATCACCAAGCCTAGGACCCGGATGGAGTCCACCCTTGCGATGACACTTCTCCTCCTGGTATAGAGCATTATGTCGGTCTTCCCTGGAGAAAGCGACCTCCTGGGTTCGGGGCCTCGCCTCTTAGGTCGATATAGTAGGAATTCTGATTTCTTTGGTGCACGTCGGAGTCCCATTGACGTGAGGTACTCGTCAATGACGTTTACGGCGTCTCGTAATCTTTGTTCTATTTTCATGTCACTGCCTCTTGTGCGCGATATCGCGACACCATCCGCGTAAATGAAGTATTCTATGTCTTCAATGTCTTCGAGTTTTCTGGTGAGGCCCATCGCGGAGACATCGAAAAAGAGTGGGCGAGATGACCAGGGGCGTAGCCAGGGGGGGGGCTTATGGGGCTTCAGCCCCCCCCGAAATTTTTTCGTGCTGTCCATGCACCGCCGACCAAAGCGACCCCCGGCGCCGGAAATCACTCTGGATTTTGTCTAGAATGTCTTTTTGACGCTCGAGAAGATATTTAACCGCGAAGATTCCAAACTCGGGCTGGATTTCGTGGCAACGCCCATACACCGGGAGTCACATAATGCCAAGCAGTCCCATCCGAGCACAAAGTTTCAAGGGCGCTTTGATGGTGAGCGGGCTCGCCGCGGCATCTCACTGAGGCCACGGAATCTATGGAGCGCATGGATATCAATTGCGAAACTTTATGGGTATAAATCTCATAAGCTCTTGATGTGAAAGGTGCATTGACATTTCCAAAGTTGTGCTTTAGATTTTCAATTGCGGATCTTTGTGGGTTTAATGTTGTTATAAACACTTGACGCCAAAGGTCTATTGACTTTTCTAAAGTCTTACATCGGAACATACAACGAGAGAAGCCAAATCAACACACTAGCAGACGAGTTGACAAAGCAGGCAGCGAGGTCCAATGAGACGAAGCGTTGGGGTGGTTCATTTGTGCCGTCATGTCACATAAAAAATATCAACATTTTTTTAACCTACGCCAGAACATCCATGTCAAGACACTAAAGCCAGCCAAAGTAACTACGTTCTTATTTATTTTTTCTACTTGGACTTTTATTCGCGAGGACACATTGAGCCTCTTCAATTTTTTTTTTGTTCTCGCTACCCTACCCGCGGGCTGCAAGAGCCAGCCAGAGCGCATACGTTTTTCTCGGCTGGCCCCGACCACCGTGCGGTGCACTTCGGTGCGCGTTCGGTTTGCTCTGGCCGAGTGGATTTTCACCGGACACAGTTTTGGACGCTTTCTGGCTAGCAGACGAGAAAAAAAAAACAATGGTCGCTCGCCGCCATCACTGTGGGGACTCGAAGGATTGCACCGCATTCCTTGAGCGGAACCTTTCCGGAAAGTCTTGTTTCGCCGCTGTAGGATACTGAGCAGTATGCGTATGGTTCTCAGTGGACCAAGCGTCTCATGTTTTCTTCGATATTCCTTCCGTAGCCCCATTAGGTGCCCGAAGTAGGCATTCGATTCTGGCCAACATACTTTCCTATGCGTTTTTTTTTTCATTTTGGTGCCTCCGCCTCACAGAAAAAAAAAATACATTGTTGCGGCGCAGCGAATTGTCGCATGGTGAAAGTTCGATTTTGATACTTGTTTTGCGGAAACTAATGGGCGACGGGACGCTTCAGTTGCCGGATACGTTTATTATATTATTGCGAAAGCAATTATATGGACACTCCAGGCGCATTCCTACCATCGCCCTCATGTTTCGTATAAAGTCCAAGGGTGATAACATCGTGACCACGCGCTGCATGCTTTATGTGCGAGTGAAAGCGTAGGAGGGGAGGTGGAATGGGTGAGCCGACGATGGTGGCTCAGTCTTGTGTGCGCAAAGGAGAAAAGCGGAGAGCAAGCGCGCCGCCTTCCGTCGTGCGCAATACATCGGGGGGAGTGGATGGAATGGGGGCGGAATCTAGGATTCTGTGAATCTATGATTGTGCAACATGTTTATTTGCCTTGTTTGACGCATTATATACAGTTACTTCTTCTTACATACATAGACTCATTGGAGACTTATACGTATACTTAAATATCTTGTTGCGAGGTTTTGTGTATACATGCATAAACTCTGTTTCCAGTGACACTTTTCTGTCCTTTTATCAAGCCGTATTTTCGCATTTGCATTTCTAATGTACGAGGGCGAGTCAAATGAAAGTGAGCCTACCCTAACCGCGCAATAATGGTTCGGTTCATTATCTGCGAGGCATGCGCGCAGGAGAACGGCATGTCTCATTTACAAAAGTGACACGCAGGTGTGAAGATAAATGTTCTTTAATGCTCTCATACACTGGGTTGAATATGGTTGCGTCACATAATAGACACTTCAAAAGTTGAACAGCTCGGTGTCGCGAAGTTTTTGACAGCTGAAGGTGTTTCCAAAACAAACATTAATCACCATATGACTGCCGTGTACGTTGAACACTGCATTTCATTGACCACTGTGAAGCGTTGGAGCAAACGGTTCAAAGGACGTTGCAAAGACATTCCAAGACCGGGCCAAAACCATCGTGCAATCACCCCCCACACAATTTCAGAGGTTCATGAGCTGCTGAAACAAGAACGGAAGATAAGCATCGATGAACTTATGTGACTCCCGGTGTATGGGCGTTGCCACGAAATCCAGCCCGAGTTTGGAATCTTCGCGGTTAAATATCTTCTCGAGCGTCAAAAAGACATTCTAGACAAAATCCAGAGTGATTTCCGGCGCCGGGGGTCGCTTTGGTCGGCGGTGCATGGACAGCACGAAAAAATTTCGGGGGGGGCTGAAGCCCCATAAGCCCCCCCCCCCCCCTGGCTACGCCCCTGTCTGATCGGGTATCACAATGCGCATGACGACTTCTTGTTTGCAACTGTGATCGGGGACGAACCTTGGTGCCACTACTACGAGCCTGAAACACGACGGCAAAGCTTAGAGTGGAAACATTCGAATTTACCACGCCCAAAGAACGTAAAGGCCATCATTTCCGCTGGAAAGGTGTTGTTGAGTTTTTTTTTCGATCGACAGGGTCCATTACTGATAGAATTTGCTAAATCTTGAGAGGCTATCAATTGTTTCCGATATTGTGAAACGCCAGAACGGCAGGGTGTCGCAATCAAGAACGAACAACGTGGGAAATTGACAAATGGGGTCATCTTGTTCCACGACAATGCCTGTCCCCACGTCGCTTATGTGGTTAATACAAAACTGGCAAAGTTCAAGTGGGAAAGGCTGCAAGATCCGCCATACAGCTCAGACCTGTCACCTTGCGACTTCTACATTTTGGGGCAACCGAAAAAACAGCTCAAGGGAACCAGATACAGACTTTTTGAAGCAGCAACCCAAGGAGTTTTATGAGACGGGAATCACGCAACTCGTTAGTCAATAGGACAAATATCTAAATTCTCATGAAGACTACTTTTAAATAATGTACGCCGTTGTTGGCTCATTCATTTGACTTGCCCTCATATATCTTGCAGAACTCCTGCTTTCTATACGTGCTCTCTGTCGCGACTATAACTTCGGTGCAATTACTCACGATACACGACATGGGACAGCTACTCCTGCGTAATACATTGGAACAAACGACAGCGTCATTGAGATTTTTCACTGGCCACTGCATATATACACGAATGTAAGCACGGTTCTTGAATGACAAAGTTTCATTAACTTATTTGTCCTCAACTTGTTCAGTTCATTGCCTTTTAATTTTTCATATCAGCGGCATCCACTGCTTTCCTGGTTTCGAACTGATATAGTTCTAAAGTTCGTGTGATATTTTCTTTACTTAGTAAATAGACAAAAAACATGGAAGCATTGACGTCAGTTATGTTGGGCACAATTTTTGGCACATACGAGTATAATATTTTATGAAAAAATACATATTTTACATGTATTTACAGTGCATAGCTTTCAAGAATTCGTTTGCAGCATCTTTGGCAATGACAATGCAGTTATTATTCATGCATTTGATCCCTCCATAAATTGTTTAAGAGGGAGCTTTATCTCGGGCCCAATCCGACGCGGCCTATTCAAATACTTGTAAAACGCAGAAATGCTTTTCTGAGCTAATCCTGCTAATCGCTTTTATTGAAATTGGTTGCATTTGAGAGAGAAAGTTAAATCCTAGTGTCTGTTGGAAACAGAACTTCGATTTAGGGCCTGAATTTTGTTTAAAATATTTTGGAAAATTCGAAAGTTTGAAAAAATAGAAGCACGACGTTTACAAACTAATAGCTATGCATGAAGAACAGATATTGTGGTTCTGTAAACGGCATTTATTATAACAGTCAAAGCGGACAAGTTTGCTGTGTCAATTTGTATCTTACGTGAATTGGTTACGTTGTGTACAAGGGTTCTGCAAAAGCCGTATTTCCACAATACTAAATTTTTTTGAGATTCATGTTTAACATATCTATTTTGTCCGCTGTAGATGCACTATTAGATGCAATTCACAGAATTGTGATATCATTTTTCATTGTTGAGTCACGGAGTTTTAAACTTGATAGTTTCGTTTTCAGAAAATTTTCAATTTTGGCCAATTTTCAATAAATAATTGACCACCTAAATGAAAAATTCGAAGCCAGTAGTCACTAGAATGAAACTTTTTCTTTTAAATGCAACAAACCTCCTCGAATTTCGTGAAGTGGTTGCAGGGAAAAACGAATTCCCCTTCTACATGTACTTAAATAGGAGCACCCGAGCTAAAGCTTCCTCTTAAGGAGGAGGCTGAGCTGCAACGTACAGCTATATATATATATATATATATATATATATATATATATATATATATATATATCTATATATATATATATATATATATATATATATATATATATATATATATATATGCGTGTGTGTGTGTGTGTGTGTGTGTGTGTGTGTGTATATTGGGCCAGTGGCGTAGCCCCCCCCGAACAAAATTTCTGGCTACGCCACTGGAGATGACCGCTCCTTGGAGTTTGAATTGGGTGCCTGTCTTCACTGTAATTGATGTTTGGTCGCCAGCCTTGAGCGTGCTCATCCTTCCACTGAAAAAGGCTCGGACCTATTGATGAACGTGACTACCCAGACCGAGGTTCGAAATGGTTTTTAGTATAAACCTATGGATGACTAAAGGCTTTCTCCATGTCTAGTCCCATTATTGTTCTCCTTTCCCTACATTTGTGGCTGGGTATTTGTAGCACGGATTATTGTACAGATAGACCAGGTCAGAAGGCGATCATCGTGTTAGGGTAAAGCTCGTGCTCTTCCAGGTACTGAGATAACCGATTCAGTATTGAATGTCACGCGACATTTCCTACGCACGGTATGAGTGAGATCGGTCGTAGATTGTCGAAGCCAGCGCTTTTCTCGATTTTGGGATTAAAATGATGTGGGCAGTCTTGCAATCGCCTGAAACGTCACCTCTCCTCCGCATGGCATTAATTAGTTGTGTGAAGTACTCTATGGAGTTCTCCTGCAAATGGCGGGGCATCTATATTTTCCTGTTGGGACCAGGGGCAGATATACCGTTAAGGTCGTGTAAAGCCGTCCTGACCTCTCCTACTGTGAACTCAGCAAATAAAGTTGGGTTGCTTGTTCTTGTATATTCCCATCGAGGAGGGGGTGGCTGCTCCGTGTCCTCGACAGATCAGTACCTATTCACTAGCTCTGAAGTAACTTCTGACTTGGATGAGTCATTCTGTGCCACGTGCAGGACTGTGCTCAATGTGTTTCGTGGATGCGATATTGTGTTGGTTTCGTCAAGTAGGTGCTTCAGTAGATTCGCGGTCCCTCCTTTTCTCCTTCGGCCACCTATAAAGTGGCAAACCTCATCTCACTGTTGCTTAGAGATGGTTTTGAAATGCTCCTGTATAGCTCGATTGAATTCAAAAATTTTCTTTCCCAGCCTACGGTTGAGTCTCTGAGCCTTCCATCGGTTGAGTAGGGATTGTTTAGCTTCTTTGAGGTGTGCGAATCGGCAGTCGGTCTTGTCGATCGGGATATCCTTTAGCACCTCTTTAGTTGCGGTGCCAACGTCCTCCATTAGTTGTGTGGTTCACTGTCCCAAGCTTAGGCTGACTTCTCCCTTCACCCTTTTTTTCTGATTTTCTGGAATTCGTCCTAGTCTACGACCTGAAATTTGCATAGTTTCTTCTGCCTAATATGTAAGTTCATCGATAACAAGTTACGATCACTACTCAAGTCTTGGTGAAAGTTAGTCCAGGTGGGTTCCATAGCGTTCCGAACAAAAGTGAGGTCGGTTATCGTGTCTCGACATGCAGACGTACCGCATCAAGTTGGCAATGCTGGGTCCATGATGAGCGTCAACTCTATGTGGGCCGCTTTGCGCCGTGGACTCTCCTGTTTGTTTGTAGTGTAGGGGAACCCATGTGTGGTAGGAGGCGTTATAGTATCGGGGAATAATTAGCGGCGAGTCTCGAGCTAGTCTGACTGCTTTGGTAAGTAGGGACTCGATTCTTTGTTTCAGATCCTGCTGCCGTAAACATTGAAATTAAGGATGCTTTCCAGACTACCAACTGAAACATTTTCCGTCATGATGCATTCACTCTTGTTACCAGTCATCTCTAGATCATGGCTGTTGTGCGTAGCGATGTTACTAAATAGGGTTGCGGTACTTCTCCCCATCCCCCCCCCCGGTACTCTTTATCCACGAGCGATACGCGAGCAATGTGACGTTGGAGGCGAGCGCTTCTTGGCGTAGGATAACATGCGGTTTCTCAGGGTGGGATCAAATAAATTGCTGCAGACGCACCTGCAGCAATTTGTTAGTAATCCTTGCAGCTCCGTTGCCGCATTTGGAATTGACTAGTTTGCTCGAGCATCTTGCTTGGGCTTGAGTGTATTATTTAGTGCAGCGAGACTGTTAGACATCATGCGCTGTACGAGAGGTTTAGCAGCATTGCGATCCAGAGATGGGACCGCCATATCGTTAAGATACGCTTCGATCTTGAGGAAAGTATAGTTAGTGCGCTCTTTCATTGCTGCAATACGTGACTAGAATTGTATCAGCATTTCGTGTATCAGCTTGATGCTCTCGCTGCGTGTTGTGAGCATTTCTCTGACTTCAAATTTTGCCCTGGCAGATGCTTCTTGACATGTTATGGCCCTCTTCTTGGGCGCGGGTGTCACCTTATCTCCCTCCTCATTGGTAACGTCCATCGGTCGAGGGACTTCCGATTGCTTGCTGCCACTGCTAGTAAAGGGTGGCTGATTTCTCGCAGCTGTCTGATGGCTCCTTCTAATTTCTCCCATCTGCGTAATGGGCTTGTCTGTCAAAGTTCTTTGCATATCATTTCCTCTTTCTAGTTGCGCTATCCTATCATTTTCTACTCTGTTCTGAATATGCTCTGGAGTTCGCTCGCGCGCTACTTGTTACCTCGGACTCGATCGGTCCAGAAGGACTGCCGTTGACGATTTCATTTCCTGGGGTCGTAAGGTTCTCTATACAAATCGAAGCACATCTGCGCCCCGTTGGAAAAGAGACGTCCTCTAGCTTTGGATCGGCTCCTGGATGTCGAGCGGCCTCTGGTTATGCTACGACTCCTGGAATGCGAGCGTCCCGTGGATCGAGGGCGCCTTTCCACTGCCGTTTCCGGGTTGGTGCGCGTGCTGCTAATTTGTTGTAGTCTTGCTTTCTCGTTGGCTATTTCTCTTCTTCGTCTTCTGACAACGCGTGGCATCTGGAAACTTTCCTTGCAGGCTTTATCGGCCGCACGTGTGGTACTCCGCATAGGCCGCATTTCGGTGAGCATTCGTGTGACTCCTCTGGGTTTGATGTACTACATCCTCTGCACGTTCACTCTTCGGCGATCGGGCACACACCCGCGCGATGTCCCAGCTTGCCACATGCGGATCAAACGTCCACTCGCTTGCGGTAGGGAAAATGTTCTCACCAAGGTCGTGCCATACCTTAAGAAGTTTGGTACTTTAATGCCGTCGAAAACGCGATGATGACGGCACCCGTGTTCGTAATCATCTCTGCTGCTAGGGCTAGCGGATAGATCCACCTGGATTCTGAAGGGTGAAAAAGAAGGTTATGGGGGTGTACAAATCTTCATGTTATGAAAACATGTATGGCATACCTGAATAATTCAAGCAGGCCTAGTTGACCTTCTCGATCACCGTCCCGCCTCAAGAGAATGCCGTTAAGTCATCACTATTAGCATCGTGTCAACCATTTAAAACGTCATTTGACATGTGTGCCGCGTAGCGTTGATGCCTGCAAACGTTCCATTGCAATTCATTTATATTCCACCAGGAGCACCGACATGTAGCAGTTGCATACAGTAGTTGCACGGTGCATGTAGCTGAACATGGTTAACTCCGACAGACAAGGTGACTATTTGTCACCACCCCGTTTCAAAGGGGATGCTAATAAACGATATGTATCATCATCAACTCCCCGGGCCACGCATCAACGGATGGGCCGTGTAGGGCACCTAGTCTGGATAACTGTTTTTACTCCTCGCAAGGCACGAACCAGTGCTCAGGAAGTGACTCGTAGAACTACACGCGCGGCTGTAACCGGGCAAAATCGGGCGCATCAGACTGCTGCACAAAGAGCAGCGCGTCGCCGTCGACGCCGGGCGGACAGTAGTGATCGATCTCGTAAAAACGGCGCGAAGAGACCTCGCCACGGAGACCCTGTAGTGCATGGTGCCATAACTGAAACTCCGATGGAGCGTTTCCTTCCACTTAGGCGGTTACTATCATCACTACAGGCCTGTTACTATCAGGCCTGTAGCTTTTTCTATTTTATATAGCGAACAAAACCCACAAACGGAGCACAAGGAAAACACAGGCAGCCATGTTGCTTCTCCATAATACCTCTCTTGCTCGTCTTTTGTAAGGCCCACAATTTATCTGAATTGTCAGATAAGTACAAACACACTTTAACACTGCTTTACCAAATGTTCTCAAAGACTTTGAGGGTGTAACACCTAAGGAACACATTCATGTTTTTCAGTTGCTTTTCTGCCATTGCAGGATTTGCGTCCCACTTTTTTTCACCATCATGTGGTTCTACCTGCTGCCTCATTTCGTCACCGGACCGAACACAGAGGCGTTCTTTCAGCACTTTTATGATGAAATGGCACAACACTGGTGGCACCTGATTGTTCACATAAAAAACCTATTTGAACTGACCCTTCATGTGAGTTTTGGACGTGGTGTTTGCTAGTGGAAGTTTGAACCTAACCCATTAACGGAAACAGTGTTAATGCACAGGAGGCGTTCACTTGTGAGGGTGTGGGGGAAAAAATGTGTTGTGGTGGTCTTATTACGTACAGACGAAGTCTGTTGCAGCGGGAATCAATCCTTCTATCTGTGATGTCAGGTTCCACTAGCAAGAGTTATTCAACTGAGGCAGATCATCAGACCAGTAAACACGCAACTATTTTTTTCCAAAAACCAAACTTAATATCTATTACGAGAAAAAAAATAAAAAAGAACAGCAAGTACCGCACAAAAAGTACAAAATAACAAAAGCACAGCTGGATGCGTTTGTCTATGTAATGAGTTCAAATCACTCATGGTCCGAAACAAGGAAAAAGAACTCAAGCATCGGAAGTCTTATTTACTCGGGTGGCGATGAGTCGACAGCAATTATCCTGGCGTTGATAGTGGTAGCGGCCTGGCGGGTAGTGGCAAATGAGGGACGTGGACGCGGGGTAGAGTAAACCTTGGACGTCTGAGTCTAAGGCCTAAGTCTAAGGTTAATGCTGTCGGAATCCAAACCAATCCAAGTGCGACCGCTACAGCTGAGCGGCGCCAGTATCGGTTCCTTGCCTGGCGGTTCCACCCGGGGGCCTTTCACCAGAGTCGCCCCAAGCCTCTGGCCACCTCTAGTCGCCTCCTGGTCAGGCAACGTCCGCTCTCCGCATGATGGCTCAGGATCAGGGCCAAGATCAAGGTCAGCACCCACATAAGCAGGTACCACCCGAACAGCCAAATCCTACGCCCGGCGATCTCTCCAAGAGCAGGCGGGGCCGTCCTGGCCCTGTCGAGGCCCCCGGGTTAATTTTTAGATCCCGACAACACCGGCACCAATGCCAGCGATCTTCGAGCCCTGTTCCCGAACGATCTCATCTCCCCGCATTCCAGTATGTCGTAATTGTCTCTCCTAACTCCTCGTCCGGCTGGTTTCGTGCCGCCCCCTGATTGGGTGGTGCTCTTTCCCCTCGTCCGACAGCTCGTAGCACTACCCGCCAACACAGTTTTCTGTGTCGACCACTCTAGGCTATCGTGAGCAGCGGCGGTTCCGCATTGTTTTGTAGCCACATTTCCCACAGTCTTCAGCAGACACCGCATTTTCAACCACAACGCTTCCACTCATTATAGATACCCTGCACCTGACTTAGTGCATGTGAAAGTGCGGTATAGACTCATGTATTTTCTCTCTATCTATTTCACTCTCCACTCTCCTCCCCACGTGTAGGGTAGCATACTAGACTCAGTCTTGTTAACCTCCCTGCCTTTCATTCTCCCCTTCTCTCTCTCTCTTCCACTCACTCATTACACATGCCAACCATCTTCTACATTAGCTTAGACAATATTGCAATGACTGTAAATTGTTATTCAGGAGGAACCAATAATCGCGTTATCTGTAAAGTTGCCCGGAAACGATTTCGCCGGTTGTGCAGAAAGGCTTTAAAACAGTAAGGTGTGTTCTTCAAATAACGAAGAGGCATGTTCAAGCACACTGTGTGAAGCGTGTAATTTGTTATAGAGTTTGAAAAACATTGTATTGCTAATAATGGCAGCTGCGCCGCTTCCCGAGTTTCAAGGCCTCTGCCCATTCCGCCGTTTTTAGCCCATTCTGCGTAGAGTAGGCAAGTGAACGATCCGATTGGCTTCCACCTCACGTCATCGGGAGCATCGGAAACCTGCCGCTTCATGAAGCGTAATTTAATAGCATAGTTGTGCAGCGTCTTTACGGACCTTTCATAATACATACACAACCAATAATTGAAACGTTTCCCCAAACCAGTATCACACTTTCACCCGAGCATACGGGTCGTTTGCTACAGTTCTCGTGATGGGCGCCATTAGGCAACACAAGCATAAATTACACCAATGCTGTATTGCGCTCGTCTCACGCTGCCGGTTTGTGCCGGAATTAAACGGCACGGCCGGCACATTGTAGAAGACGTGGATGCACGTACATGTGAACTCATCAGGCACCTCTATGTTAAAAAAAAAAAAAACTCTTTTAGCGGCAACTGCAGGCTGTCGCATTTTTCAGAGAGATAAGCTCTGTGTATAATTTGCCAAGAATTATATCGAAATGACATCATAAGCCGAGAAAGAAAGCTTTGCGTAGGTAATTGGACGTGTCTTGTAATGTGTCAAAAAAGAAAATAGATCAGAGAGCCTCTATCACGACTTGGACTTAACTGTAGGAGTGAAGCCTCTGCCTTCTACACACTTCTACACACAGAGAATGTGGGTTTGATTCGCGATGTTGTTATGCTTTTTTCACCTTAAATACCTCCTTCTTTTGCCTATATTTAGGGAAACGTTAAGATTAGCTATTTTCATAACATGCAGGAGTAAGCGACAGTTTTGGCAAAGCTGTGGCTGCGCTCGCAATTTCAACTTACGGCTTCAAAGAAACTCTCTCGGCGTACATTAGAGAGCATTGAAAACGTGCGTATTAGATATTTACTTATTATTTGACTATTGCCAAACCGAAATAATACGGCTAACAACTAATTTATATTTATAGCGATGGATATACGCTCTTTTTGCTTCATTTCGAAAGGTATAATGTACACTGAAAGCTAAGCTTCCACGAAAGCCCAAATGTTAAGAAAGTGGAGGCTCGTTGCTACGGTCGCCATCTGCGTATTGGGGGACAAAGGATAGCAAGCAAAAATGAAAAATAAATGTTTCTTCCCCACCGGAAATAGCAGTGACGTCAAAATCTTATTGCAAACACGGGGAAGGCGGGAGATGGAAATTCAAGACGATGGGCGAAACGTGAACAAGGTGAAAGCAGGAGCCAACGTTTCGACAAGTGGACTTGTCTTCTTCAAGGGGACATACGCTTTCCTCGCCTTGGTATATATAGGAGCGGTTCTTCTAAAAGGGAGAGGGCGTAAGGCGGGTGGGTGCGGCAACGAGCGAAGGTGCGTTAGCGTGTCGCATTGAGAATAAAAGAGCGCTGTGCAGAAGGCCAGGGACAAGGCCGTCAACGCCCGTGTGTCAGCCGGCGTTCTAACGGCATGCGCAGCAGTCCTCTATTACTTGTTTCACTGGTGGTCGTAGTCTATCGTGTTTCTCAAAAAGATATAGACAATTTTAGTTTAGCGTACGCAACCTATAGCGTGCGCTATACGCTAAGTGTAGCGTACGCTAAGCAGCTCACGTTTTCTACAATTTTCGTTGGTCGGCGATATCTTCGGGTCTGAGAAGCAATACGTCATCGTTGTGGCTATTTCCCGCCTGTAGCGATAGGTGGAATTGACATCTCGAATGTTTCTTTCGTTAGGCTTCGACTCGTTAGAGACGACAAGCGATCTCGAAAACACAGCAAGGTTATCTATAATACTATGTCGTCAAAGCGCCCTAAGACTAAGCAAAAGCCGTTTACACAATCATTTGCTACAAACGAAGTGCATTTTACAAAAGCAACGCCAAATTCAATTCGAAGCGGGCAGGCGGGACCGTCGCCATGTTTCACGCAAACTCCGCAAACCATGCAAAAACGCTAACGATAACTCGTTTGCGTCGCGTACGCCTGCTATAGCCGCTATTTCGTTTAGCGTTCAGCGCATGCGTAGTGACGACCTGTTATTTTTTAGTGTATGCAATGGTATAGCGTACGCTATAATAAAGCTGTGAAATAGAAGGAGCGGCAGAACCCGGTGCTCGTAAAAAAAAAATACTGCAATGGTATAAATAAAAAGTAAAGAAACAACAGAAAGAAGAATAAGGAAAAAAAACTGAAAAAAAATGCTGAGAAAGCAAATGAAGTGTCGCCAATAGCTCAAAATTAACACACCGAATAGATTCTAAAGCGCCCTTTCAAACGTTTATGCCTATTGGTTGCATTCTTTTGAACTTGTGGGTAAGCTACAGTTCTCTGTATTTTCTTTCTTGTTCAGAACGAAAATTTTTCTGTAAGATGTAGAGTTTAAGTTCATCAATGTTACGACCTGATCGGTTGAATTGCTCCGCGACGGCTTTGGAAAGATCTTTACCTCTGTCCGCGTGATGGCCGTTTAATCAGACGTTCACTGATTTTCCTGTTTCACCGATATATTGTTTCTCACAGAAGGAACATTCAAGCAGATAAATCATATCCGAACTTGTACAAGTGAAGCTTGATTGTACTTCGTGTGTATAAGTATTCGCGGTGCTTTTAATTTTAATGTCACTTTGAAGGTGCCTGCAGGTTTTGCACCTGGGGTAACAACACGGTTTTATTACGGGGGATTGTTGTTGGCTGACTTTTGCATGCACTAACATGTCTTTAAAGTTCCTGTTGCGACGATAGGTAACCCTAGGTACATGCGGGAACACTCGTGACTTGATAATATCGGGTGGTATTTCCGTGAGATACTGATTATGGGCGCTATAACGTAAAGCTATTCCAAACTTTTCTATTCCAATTCTGCTATCAGCCCTCCGCGATTGGTCAAAAACTTTTTTCTACCACCCTCCACTTCACCTGTCTGTCACGCGACGTTACAAAAACCGCAATACCTCCCCATCTGATATGATGTGTGCACACTGATTATGCATGATTTGACAGAAAAAAAAAAACAGTTATTCCTGATTCGACCCCTTTTCGCCATTAGCCCTCGGCTATTGGTGAAAAGTTTTCGGGCTGCACCCACTTCACCTGCCTGTCACGCGACGTCACAAAACCGCACGAACTCACCGCGTCAAAGTGACGTGTACGCGATAAAGATGCATTAATATGCCGAACAAAACTGAATTTTTTTCGGAATAGCCGCAGGCTGCCCCGTTCCGAATGGAATAAAAGATAGCTGCCGCCGATCGCTGAGACGCCGGCTACTCGCACCTGCCGGAGAGCATGGGTGTATTTGCGTATAATAAAACTTCTTGCGTGACCGTGCAACGTTTTCAAGCACTTTCGGCACGTTTCCTACCTCATTCTGCCAACTCTTCTGTGCTGAGGGTCAATTTTAGCGTCATTCTTAAGCTTCCGTTGCATGCCGCCGCGATTTTCGACCAGCCACCACAAGCTAAGTAAGGGAAAGCCGACCAATCGCAGACGCCAGCACCACCCTCTTCATCCGGTTATCGGGTGGCTCGGCCCCATCGAATCCCTCTCCACTTGAGCGTTCTCCTCGCTTCTTGTGAGCCAATTAGATACAACAAGCCGCTCAGTGTAGGCAATGTTATTCGTTTTTCAAGCAAACAAAAGGGACGTCCTATGAACGAGGAGAGCGTTTGATTGGTCTGTTCAGACAACCCTATGGGTGACCGCCCGGTGCTTGCGTCGGTGGTTACGCAAATTTGACGTCAGGAAATTGGAATAGAAACATATTGGAATAGTTTTACGTTATAGGGCCCTATGTTTGGGAGTGCATTAGAATATTTTATTGTAAAGGCCAGCGGTTTGTCAGATTCTTGCATAGGCTGTTTCTTCGCCAGTTCCGACTTTCTCTCTAATCTTGACGCGACATCATAAGCTATATCAAGAGCAACTTGGGCATAGTTCCTTTCTGACAGCGTTGTTTTAAGGTCATTTAGGTGGTGAATATAATCGTGGTCATAACTGCAGATTCTCCTTATTCGTTTCGCTGGACCGACAAAAATTCCTTGCTTGCAGTGTCGCGGGTGATCACTGTTGTAGTCAAAATATTACTGGCTGTCCGTAGGCTTCCGATAAATTATCGTTCTCGTTTTACCGTTTTGTATGTGAACCGTCGTGTAGAGGAAGTTGATCTGACTAGGAGAGTGGTGAGCAGTAAATTTAATACTCGGGTTAAAGCGATTGAAATGGCTAATTAAGTCGGTGAACGTGCTTTTGCCGTGTTCCCATAATATAAATATGTCGTCAATGTAACGAACATAGGTGTGGAGTTTTAAAGGTTACGATTTCAACAGGTGTTCTTCAATCTGTCCCATGAAAATGTTTCCATGCGTGCGAGAGAATAGCGTTCCCGTGCCAGTGCCGAAATATTGCAGGTGGTGAATAGAATCGGATTCAAAATAGTTGAGCGTGAGAACTAACCCAAGGACCAGCAGGTCAAGTTCAGAAGGGTGCGCTTGGGGATTGATTGCGAGAGATTTAGAGACGGCTTCAATTCATTCACTCATGGGTATGTTGGTGTAAACGGCAGAAACATCCAAGTGGAATTGAATAGTGCGGTCGGAAAGGATTTTGTTGGCGTTGATGCCGTCGATAATTCGAAAAAGTGCGGTGTGCCTCGAACAAAAGATGGGAGGGTGGTGGGGATGTTTGACAGGTGGTGATTTAAGCATTTAGATAGTGACTCAGTAGGTGTGTTGTTATTAGACACAACAGGCCGATTTGGGGTTTTTGCTGTAAATATTTCTTCTACCGGAGATTTATGTATTTTAGGAAGAAGATAAAAGCGGCTTGGCTTTTTGTTTTTGGCATCGTGAAGCGATATTTCATTGTGTGATTGGTTCCTTGGACAGGAGCTCCGCCATTGTGTTTTTCACAGTATTGCAGTAATATGAAGT
The DNA here is from genome assembly GCF_038994185.2 of Dermacentor albipictus. Classification (NCBI taxonomy): domain Eukaryota; kingdom Metazoa; phylum Arthropoda; class Arachnida; order Ixodida; family Ixodidae; genus Dermacentor; species Dermacentor albipictus. The sequence continues at coordinate 112,851,691 of NC_091822.1, read as the reverse complement.
TGGGTTAGAGTCGAGTTTTCTGTAATGGATGAGATTGCTCAGTTGTTTGGAGGCCTCATACTTCTACTTTTCTATAGGCCACATTACGATACTGCCGCCTGTGCCTGCTGTTTTTATTACAACTATATTCCTTTTCGCAAGTTCTTTAAGCATCTGGTGTTGAGCTGGGGACGAGTTTTTGCGTTTACAGCAATGCCGCGCTGACTCAAGAATTTCCTTTGATATGAGCTTTATGTATAAATCCAGGCGTGGAAACTGTTCGGTTTCCGGTGTCCACGTGTTAGGTGGTCTAAGAGAGTTTATCTTATTTTCCTACGTCTGGCCTATCGAAAAGGAACTCCTTGATGCGCAAGAGTCTGCAAATTTCTGTTATATCTTTGTGGAATACGTATTCGTTCACTGCATTGTTCTTCAGATAAAACATTAGACCACGTTTCAGGAGATCAACTTCCTCGGGCCTTAGACTCTGGAATATGTCTACTACATGGTTGCAGTGCTCTGGATACTCGCCTGTAGGCCTATCGGCGGAGCTACGTGCTGCAGGGGTTACATTAGTTTCGTTGGGTGGATCTGCAGCTTTAATATCCCTTTGTGCTGGTATTTATATAGTAATTTTTCCTCTCTAGTTTGGACAAATGGTTCAAGTCCCAGTTAGCTTCAAAAAAGGAACGCAGGTACGCCTGAACTTTGCAACACCAGCTCACACGCGCGTTCCATCAAAGCTAGAACCCAAGAGGGATCTTCAGAGATGATGGACGCTTAACCAACACCACCCTTACAACACCCCCTAATACGGTAGCCTACAACCACCAGCGAATCCTCCACGCAAACAGCTACATACGCTAATAGGCAGACCCGTACACACACAGATGCACAGAGGCATATCGGCGACGACCTCGACAAGAAAACTGAGCGTAACAAGAGGCCACCTGAATATGTTTCGCCCCGGAGGTCTGCCCGAACCATACACAAATGACTACCATGCACTAGGGATAGCAAACGCAACAACAAATCTCGCCATTTCCTCCAATTCCGCAAAGTTACCTAACAAACAAATTACAGATTTCACTAAAAATTTACACTAGCTGCATTGAACAGAGGAAAATTCCAAAAGGTATCAGAATTAAGAATAAATGTGCCCTCGGTTGTTCACCCTCCAGGCTGTTATTGAAGTGGAATGCTGTCCTAGAAAATACATCGCTCTCTCTTATTGATGATATCGAAGAACACAGCAAGGAACAAATTATGATAATTGCTGATCAACTCGACAGCCTAAATTTATCGGAAGCAGAAAGAAGAGAACTTGAACAATTCGTCCAAATTTGAAAGGAAACATTACTAGGTAAATACCAGCACAAAGAGGGGATATCAGAGCTGCGGATCCACCCAAAGAAACTAATTAACTACTGCAGCAAGTAGCTCCCCCGATAGACCTACAGGCGAGCATCCAGAGCACTGCAGTAGTGTAGTAGACATATCCCAGAGTCTAAGCCCCGATGAAGTTGATCTCCTGCACCGTGGTCTAACGTTTGGTCCGACGAACAAATACGAACTCCACAAAGATATAGCAGAGTTTTCAAGATGCATGGTCATCAAGGAGTTCTATTTCGATAGGCCAGACGTAGGAAAACAAGATAGAGACTCCGTTAGACAACCTAGCATGTGGACACCGAAAACTGAACAGTGCCCAGACATGGATATATACATAAACCTAATATCAAAGGAAATTTTAGAGTCAGCGTGGCATTGCCGGAAAGGAAAAATTTGTCCCCCGCTTAACACCAAATCCTTAATCAACTTGGGAAAAGGAATGATATTGTAATAAAACCTTCAGACACAGGTGGCAGTATCGTAACCTGGCCTATAGAAAAGTACAAGAATGATGCCTCCAAATAACTGGGCAACCACCCTCATTAGAGAAACCTCGACTCTAACCCAGCTTCAGATTAAAGCAATACTGAAAAAAACACGACGTCGGAGCTCCTGTCCAGGCAACTAATAACGAATCTGGACATAGCTTGATGATGTTCAAGAACAAAAAAGCAGGCCGCTTTTATCTTCTTCCTGAAATACATAAAATTCCGGTCGAAGGAATATTTACAGCAGAAATCCCAAATCGGCCTATTGTGTAATAACAACACACCTAATGAGTCACTATATATATTAATAAATCATGGCCTGTCAAACATCCCTACCACCCTAGTATCTTTTGTTCGAGACACGCCGCACTTCTGTCGAATTATCGATGGCATCAACGCCAACAGTATCCTTTCCGACCGCGCTATTCAATTCCATTTGGATGTTTCTGCCCTATACACCAACCATGAGTGAAGGAATTAAAGCAGTTTCTAAATCCCTCGCAATCAATCCGCAAGCGTACCTGTTGCTCCTTGGGTTAGTTATCACGCATAACTATTTCGAATCCGATTCTATTCACTACCTGCAAATTTTCGGCACTAGCATGGGAACACCGTTAGCGTCCACGTATGCGAACGTTTTCATAGCTCAGCTTGAAGCAGACCTGTTGAAACCCAACTTTTTAAAATCCCACACCTATCTTCGTTAAATTGACAGCGTATTTATAATACCGGAACATGGAACAAAAGCGTTAACCGACTTAACTAACCATTTCAATAGCTTTCACCCGAGTATTCAGTTTACTGCTCACCATGACACTCTCCTACTCAGGTCAACTACCTGGACACGATGGTCTACATAGAAAATGGAAATCTGAGAACGACACTTTGCTGGAAACCTAAAGACAGCCAGCAATATTTACACTACAACAGTGATCCCCCGCGACACTGCAAGCAAGGAATTTTTGTCAGACAAGCGAAACGAATAAAAAGAATCTGCAGTAAGACCACGATGAAATCCACCACCTAAATGACCTTAAAACAACGCTAGCACAAAGGAACTATCCTCAAGTTGCTCTCAATAGAGCTTATGATGCCACGTCAAGTTTGGAGAGACAGTCGGAATTGGCGAAGAAACAGCCTACACCAGAATCTGACAGACCACCGGCCTTTATAACTAAATAGTATAATGCACACCCAAACATAAACAACATCCAACGAGAATGCCACCCAATATTTTGAAGAAAACGAGTGTCTGAGAAAAGCTTCCCGGATGTACCTAGGGTTATCTATCGCCGCAACAGGAACTTAAAAGACATGTTGGTGCACCCAAAATTCAGCCAACAGCATTCCCCGTAATAAAAGCATGTTGTCTGCCCAGGTGCAAAACCTGCAGGCACCTTCAAAGTGACATTAAAATAAAGGCACCGCAAATATTTATACACACGAAGTCACATCTAGCTTCACTTGTACAAGTTCGGATGGGATTTATATGCGTGAATATTCCTTATGTAAGAAACTGTATATCGATGAAACGGGACAATCATTGAACGTCACATGAAACGGACATCGCGCGTACACAGCTAAAGATGTTCCCAAAGCCGAAGCCGAGAATTGCAACCAACCAGGCCGTAACTTTGATGAACTTGAACTCTACAGCTTACATTCAAATTTCCGTTATGAACGGGAAAGAAAATACAGATAATCGTACCTTATCCATATCTTTAAGACATTGCAACGAACAGGCATAAACATTTCAAAGGGAGCTTTAAAATCTAGTCGCTATGCTAAATTTGATGCTGTGGGCAACAACACTTAGCTTGATTTCTAAGCGTTTTTTTTCTTTCTTGTTCCTGCTTCTTCTTTTCGTTTTTTTCCCTTTATTTATTTATTTATACCATATATATCAGCACCGGTTTCTGCTGCACCCTCTATCATCTCTTTCAGAGACACGATAGCCTACGACCACCAGTGAAACAGGTAATAGAGGGCTGCTGTGCATGCCGTTGACACGCCGGCTGACACACAGGCCTTGACACGGGATTGACAGACGGCCTTTTCCCTGCACAGCGCTCCTTTATTTTCAATGCGACACGCTAACACTCCTTCGCTCGTTGCCGCACGCACCCGCTTTGCGACCTCTCCGCCTTAGAAGAACCCCACCTATATACACTGTGGCAAGAAAAGCACATGTCGCCTTGAAGGAAAAAGTCCACTTGTCGAAACGTTGACTCCTGCTTTCACATTGTTCACGTTTTGCTCATAGTGAAGATCTTATGTTGCTTCCCACACATTTTTGAATTTCTTTATTGTGCGACATTTCCACCGCTACGTCAGCAATTATTTTTTCTTTGGAGCTGAAGCGCGATCGTGTCATAAAACTATACTACGGCGTGTGTCTTAATGCAAACATAATTGGGCTGTTATTCATGGCAATTTCTCCAGTAGATTCCTTAGGAAAGTAAGCGAATAGGATGGAAAATAATGACAGTAGTAGAGAAGTTTAAAATGCAACCTCACTTTTATTGGTCTACAATAATGCAGCCAATATAAGTTAAAGAACATGTTTCAATGGATCAAAAATGCCATGACATGGACAGAGTCGTAATGTATAGCAACACATGCGAAATGTTTCTTTTACAGAATCACTCGCAATTCCGCGCGACACCATTTATTCATGTCGAACAGTTATAAAACAAGGAAACATTACCCGACATTGTCATTTAGAAAACATTCGACTTGCTAATTTTGTTGCTCGTCGGACACTCACAGGCTGTGTTACGGAGAGCGAACAAATATAGCGCGAAGTTTCTTTGCTGAGCGTGAAGTTGTACAATAACAAAAAGCGTCCGCTCACACCTTTCGCCAGTTGCCGTGCGCTATAGGTCACGCAAAATTTGAAGTGAAGTGCATGGCACGCTTTGACCATACACCCATGGAAATAAATAAAGAAAAGCTTCGATGAAACCGCCGCGTATAAGTGAGCAATGCTAATCCGCACGACATAATAGCTGGTTTGCACAGTCTTGCCAAGTCTTGCTCCAGAATTTCGGTTTGCTCCAGAAGTTCGGTTTCGCAGTAACCAACACCGAACTAGTACATCTGTAAATAGAATAAAATTAGCATTTGTTGTTTTAGTACCGCAAACATGTTTGAAACGGATAATTTACTCCTATGAGAGTACTCTGATTAAATATTTTCGAAAATTTTTCTTTGCATAGGTTTTCTTGTTTCAGTGTTTGTTCCTCCTTACCTAATCGCGCTTCAATCACGCACCACTACTGATATGTCTGGCGATAGCTTTTCGCACGCTTATCATTCTAAGCTTCGTAACCTACTTAGACGGGCCTTGCATGTGGCGCAAAGCACACTGTACATCGTGGCACAGCATGTTCTTCCGCCGCGCCAAATTCGCAGCGAGAATTCGCTCCATGCGGCGCAGGCCACTGCCGTCCAGGCTTTACAAAAATAAATAAATATGTGCAAAAATCGAATCGCGGGGACACACTTGGTTGAAATCAACCGGAAGTAAGCAGCACATGAGTAACCGCATGCCGTTATGACAAAGGAGGCGCGACATAGCACTCGGTCGTACGGCGCAAAGTTGAGAGGGCATGTCGCGGCTTGAGTTGAGCGTGGGCTTGGCCTGAGTTGAGTTTTAGTAGAGTCGAGCTTGAGCGCTGCGTTGACACAAAATTTTTGTTAAGACGCCTGCTTAGAGAGGATCCTCTTCATGCCTCGGCGGTAGTCTTAGGTTCGACAAGAACTGTTTCAGAGGCCTTTCCGCAGATACGTATATTTTACAGGCCCATTGTTTTCGAGAAACAGTGGTAAAAAAAAAATTGCCGACGATTACGTTAATTCCTAATGCGAAATTTGAGCGCAGCAAATAAGCTGTTTCACCTTTTCGATAGATTGAGGCAAAGAAATCGAGCAACACATGTATGCGCTATCAGAGAATTTTTTTTTTATTTTTCACACGTATTCCTTTAACAAAGACTGAACACAAACTTCCAAACGGATTGTCTGTAAACTGTCGCCGGAAAGCATTTGTTGCACCCTGACTGTTTGCGAGCCTTTGTTTGCGTTTGGCCTCGGCCTCGGCCGCGCGAACGGTAGAGTCTTCTCTGCGATGGCGATGAGCTTCTGCTTCAGCCTCGCTTACTGCTGGTTGCTCTCGACGGCGGCGATGAGCCTCCGCTTCGGCGGCGCGAACTGCAGGGTCTTCTCGGCGGCGGCGATGAGCTTCTGCTTCAGCCTCGCTTACTGCTGGTTGCTCTCGACGGCGGCGATGAGCCTCCGCTTCGGCGGCGCGAACGGCAGGGTCTTCTCGGCGGCGGCGCTTAGCCTCTGCTTCGACGACGCGTACTCCTGGATCATCTCGACGGCGGTGACGGTAAGCTTCTGCTTCGGCGGCACGCACCTCTGGATTCTGATGGCGACGGCGGTGGGCCTCTGCTCTGGCAGCTCGTTTAGCAGCAGCAGCAGCAGCAGCAGCAGCAGACGGAGGACTTCCATCGGTCGTCTCGCTCATGGCTCAGAAAGAACTGGCAGATAATTTCGCAGTGGTGAACGGCAGCGGCAATTTCGGCTCGGGCGGTGCACATATACAGATCCGCCGCCACCGATCTGGCTCTCATTGCCACCGCACAGGGCGAACGGCAGCGGCAATTTCGGCTCGGGCGGTGCACATATACAGATCCGCCACCACCGATCTGGCTCTCTGATTGCCACCGCACAGGGGTTGCATTGGAGGAGGAGCGAAGAAAGGAATTAAGTTCGAGCCGGCGCTTTGACAACCGGAGACTCGCAGGAAGAGGGGGGAGGGGGGCGGCGTGTACACCCAGCGGCAAACGATGGGGGCAGAAGCGCGCGCAGCAAGCGGACAACACGATAAAGGGAGGAGGGAAGAGATAGCAGCGACTGACTGATGCCGCTGACGCCGATAGTGAGTCAACCCCAGCTGCGGAGTTGGTTTCAGGGACAACGCCGCCGATGCCGACACAAACAATATGATACCCTCGCTTCCGCAGCGCTAACAACCAGGTCTAGCCGTGGGAAGGTGGTCACGTATTCGTCGACGTGCCGGGGCCTACGTGAAATAACCGGCGCGTCGGCAACTGAAGAGCACCCTATCCGCCACACAAGAAAAGGGGGGGGGGACCCTTTCCTCCTCTTTCTGCATGGCGGCGACGGTGTTCTATGCAGTCACGTTATCTTGACTCTCTAGCGGCGTCAGCGGCATCCAGCGGTATCAGTCGGTCGATGCTAGCGCTGGGGGGATGAAAGGGGGGCGGAGCTGGTTACGAGGCCGACGACAACGCCGACGACGACGCGAAACCCAGGAATGGACGCCAAAGAGCTGCGCTCTAAAAACATTTGCAACTACATCAATACATTTTCTTTCATGCTAAGTTGACAGAGGTCACCATTCAATACAGAAAGACAGCATCTATCTATCTATCTATCTATCTATCTATCTATCTATCTATCTATCTATCTATCTATCTATCTATCTATCTATCTATCTATCTATCTATCTATCTATCTATCTATCTATCTATCTATCTATCTATCTATCTATCTATCTATCTATCTATCTATCTATCTATCTATCTATCTATCTATCTATCTATCTATCTATCTATCTATCTATCTATCTATCTATCTATCTATCTATCTATCTATCTATCTATCTATCTATCTATCTATCCATCCATCCATCCATCCATCCATCCATCCATCCATCCATCCATCCATCCATCCATCCATCCATCTATCTATCTATCTATCTATCTATCTATCTATCTATCTATCTATCTATCTATCTATCTATCTATCTATCTATCTATCTATCTATCTATCTATCTATCTATCTATCTATCTATCTATCTATCTATCTATCTATCTATCTATCATTCCAGTCTAATTTCAGTATAGGATGACACGATTGTAAAAATTATAAACTGTCGCTCTAAATGAGTAACTGGCTTTCCTACGCGTAACGCGGAGATCAACATATGCCCCCCAACCTGGGTCAGGCGGCCCCACGGAACCTGCTAAGCAGTGGCTTCGCGGTATCAAATAAAAGGTCGCCAGGCTCCACGGTAGCGTCGCCGTATTATGTAGGGAACTACGAATTGTAAAATAATGCCTCCCAGGCATTCGTATGCACAAGCTCACTGTTCAGTGCCTCAACAGCCTCGTAAACAGGAATGGCCAGCAGCTGCCCATGTAATTCTGCACATTTCTGGGCAGGCAGTGCTCAACCGAGAGAAGGCAAGCGTGCCGCACCGCTGTAGTTTGCAGAGCCCACTTTCTCATGCAAAATATTTATGCGTGTCGAGCGGTCGGTATGAAGAAGAAGAGGTGCCGAGCAGTGCGGACTTACCCACGTCGGCTCCCGCGTTCTTAGCTGTTTTTGGGCGTCTTTCCAAGAAGAACCCTGGATATATATATACCTCACCGGAACCACCAAGTTTCAAGGAATCCGCCGATGCCAGAGTTTTATCGGTGGGTGGACTTTTCGTCACATTCTGAGGCTTTCACTCTACGATCACGCCGACGAGGGAGCTAGCCCTAACGGGCACAGCCTGCTCTCGGCGTGGCGGTGCAGGCAGGCCTGCCTGTAGAGGCAGCCCCACGCTTGCGTTTTGCCGTCTCTGTGCGCGACTGAAGTGACGACACGTGCGTTCATTGAAAGCGACGCCATGCCCGAAGTCGTAACTGTGGAAGGCATGGACGTAACCCAGGAAGATCTCAACGGTGCTGGGTGGATCACCGCCCTCAACAACCGTAAAAAGCAGGAGACGAACAGGCCGCCATTACGAGATGGCCAACGTGGTGCCGTGAACAAGCCGTCTGGCTGCCGCACTGCCAAGGGACCGGCTAAAAGTCGGTTGTCGCAAGTAACGGCAGTTTCGCGACTTTCGAAGCTCCCGAAGGAACAGATCAAGATTATCGTGCGCCCAAGGGAGGCCTCGACGTATCAAAAGCCGACGTGGTGCTGCTCGCTCAAGCCCTGGCCATGGCGGCGGCCCTGCCTGAGCATCAAACGAAGGAAGACACCGTGTGCCCAAACAAGGTGCAGAATATTTTAATCATCTCTACTCCGCACGCAGCTAATGCAAGGGCCTATGCGAGACTAAATAAAATACATACTAAGTACGGCGCCTACGAAGTCTCGGCGTACGTCGCCGCCCCTGAAGATACGTGCAAAGGCGTAATAAGGCACATCGACCCCTGTCACGATGAAGGCCTACGTGGCCGCAAGCATGGCAAACGTCGACTTGGCGTCGGTATAAAGAACATGGCAACAAGGCCGTGCCGCAGATCACGTGGTTGGGCACACGCATGCCTCTGAATAGAATCACGACTACATGCGAGTTCTTGATTCTTCTGGCTTCTAGTGCCGTGGGATTTCTTTCGTTAACAATCAAGTTTCTAAGCGTGCACCGTGCCGACGTTTGCATCAGCAGCGAGGAAGAGAGAGGCAAATGCCGCGGTTGCGGAAAAGCAAAAGTGGACGACGAAGAAGAACATCAATGCACCCCCAAGTGCGAAGCGTGCGGCGGGCCCCACGTCACCGGAGACCGAACGTGCAAAAAGCGCTATCAAATTCCATACATCGTACGACGCCGACGCCGAAGACGCCGAGAAAGAGCAAGGAAGGCACAACTGGACGAAGAATCTGACGTCACCGACGCAATTGGCGACATCTCGTTGGCTGCACCAGCTGCGCGGAGCGGTTCCAACCTGGGTACCCGACCTCTATCCGGAGGGCGCTCACGCTCGAGAAGGAGAGAATCCAAACCGAGGCAAGGAGAAGGCTCCTCCAGATCGAGATCCCGGTCTCGCTCCCAGTCCGTCAAGCGGGCCACGTGGGCCGACAAGGTCAAGAGAGCGACACAGACGTCTGGAAAGACGAACACATCAAGCAAAGAAACGACAGGTGAGGCACAGCCAGAGCATAGGATCGATCCCCGTATCCAAGCGCTCGAAGCGGAAAATAGGGAACTTAGACGCGAGCTCGCAGAGCTTAAGGAATCCTTTAACAACATGAAAGGAAAACTCATAAACCGGCATGAGATTAGCAACAGTAAACCAGGCCCGTTAGCCGGGCAGTCGAAACGCAAGGCGCTCAACCCGGAACCTTTTAGTGACACAGAGGAGGAAGAAGAAGGTGACATAACCGAGGCCAACGAGACCCCGTCCACCGCCTCGGCTTCCCCCGTCAAAAACGAGGGTAAACTGGAAAAGACCCTGAGTAGGATTATGGAAATGCTCTCCGCCATAGAGTTGAGAGTAACGCTATTAGAAAGACCTAAGGCTCAGTCCAAAAGTAGACAAACAACACGTACTGAACCGCTCCCGACAGGATCAAATCCCGACGGGGGCGCCACAGGTCTCTAAAATTTCACAGTAAACAAGATGGCTAACACAAATAACAATACCGTTAAAATTTGGCAGTGGAACTGCGCTAGCTTCCAGAGGCGCAAGGCTCCGTTAGGTCAGATCGTCAGATCGGTGACAAGCCACAAGTGATATTACTGCAGGAAACGCTCTCGGAGAAGGAAATTACTCTGTCGAGGTATCGCGCAGTAGCGTACAAAGGCGAAGCGGGGAGAGGCATCGCCGCCTTAGTTAAAAAGAGTGTCTCTTTTGTGGAGCACACCGTTCCAAAACATCGTAGCGGACTAGAAGCACAATTGATCTAGCTCGTGCCCAGTAGATCGAGCAACGCGAATGTCTTTATTCTTAACGTCTACAGTTCGCCTGCAGATAGGAACAGAGACTTTAATGCACTATTCAATTCCGCAATCAGGGCAGCCAGAAACGCGCCCCTCTTAATTGCGGGGGACTTCAACGCTCCGAACACGGAATGGGGATACGGCTTTAACAGCAAGAAGGGCACAAACTTAGCCGGATGTGCAACCGATTTCAACCTCACGCTTGTTACAGATCCTAGGTTTCCCACTAGAAGGGGTAATTCCGTCAGTCGAGACACAACGCCTGACCTCACATTCTTCCGAAATATCGAGGGCACGTGGGATAATCTTCAGGAGGACTTGGGTAGTGACCACTACGTTCTCGAAATCGCGGTGCAGCTCAAACCCAAACCTCCGGTCAAATACGAATAGGTCGATTGGGATCTTTTCCGAAAAATTCGAGCCGAATCCGCCCCCTCTAGTGAATCCTTCAAAGAACTAATTACCAATCTTAAACAGGCCGTCAAAAGCGCGACCAAAGAAATCAGCACAAAGCTTGAAGTCCCCAAAATGGACTCTCGGTTAGCGCATCTCCTGGAGGCTAAACACGCTCTCGGAGGGAGGTGGAAAATACAGAAATTAAATCGCCCACTACGAGCAAAACTAACGTCACTAAACAAGGAAATAGAGTGCTATTCCAAGCAACTGGCCCTGCAACAGTGGGACGAAACGTGCAACGAAACGGACGGTCGCATGAGAAGAGGTAGTAAGTGGAATCTGCTTAAAAGCCTCCTAAACAATAAACAGTCCCGGAATACGCTAAATCTCGCCGTCGATAGGCTCATACATAAGCAGGTCACCTCGGGCCTCACAAACGATGTAATTGTCAATGACCTGGCGCGAACTTACCTACCCGTCAAGGAAGGAGATTCGCAAGGCATAAGCGCGAGAGCGGCTTACACGGGGCTAGACAGGCCAGAATTAGACGAACCTTTTACGGTTCCAGAAATCAGAGACGTACTCTTCAACCTAAATGGAAGATCGGCCCCAGGGCCAGACGGGGTCACCAACAAGCTCCTCCGGAACCTGGACGACAAGGCCATCGAAATCCTAACGGCAGAGATAAACGAGGTGTGGAGCTCGGGGCAGGTCCCGTCGGAATGGCGCACCGCCAAAGTAGTGCTCATCCCCAAACCGGGGAAACCTCCGCACATAAATAACCTGCGTCCCATCTCTCTAACATCGTGCATTTGCAAAGTGGCAGAACATGCAGTACACAATCGAATCGTCGAACACGTCGAAAACGACGAACTGTTTAGGCATAATCTAATAGGTTTTAGAAAGGGACTCTCCACACAGGACGCAATGCTCCTCCTGAAAAGATCTATATTCGATAACGAGGCGCGGGACGTACGAGGTATCATTGCACTCGACCTCGCTAAGGCCTTTGACAAGGTGGCTCACGAACACATCTTGAACGAAATTTCCCATCGCAACCTAGGGCGGAAATTCTTTAATTTCACTCTCTCGTTCCTATCGGAAAGGAAAGCGTTCCTTCGACTGGGCACGATCTCGGGCGGTCCGTACGAACTGGGCAACTGCGGAACCCTTCAGGGCTCGGTCCTATCCCCGCTACTATTTAATATCGCCATGCATAAACTCTCTGAAAGGCTGGCCGCACTTCCAAAAATAGGCCACGTAATCTATGCAGACGATATCACAATCTGGTCCCCGGGGGGATCTTTGGCCGATCTAGAGCAATCTCTCCAGGCGGCCTTAGATGAAACGGAAGAATTCCTTACATGCACGGGTCTCAAGCTGTCACCGACCAAATCCGAACTCCTCCTCTACAGACAGTCGAGGCAGGGCGTTAGGAACCTCGAGCCTCTGGAAACGCTGCCAGTCGAAATTACAACACGAGAAGGGCACCCCATTCCGAGGGTGAACTCCATCAAAATTTTAGGACTTCTAATCAACGCCAAAGGCTGTAATGCAGAATCTCTAAACAAGCTGAGCGCGCAGGCGAAAAACATACTAAGACTTATAACTAGAATCGCAAGCAAAAGGGGGGGACTCAAGGAGGACGACCTACTCAGGGTCTTCCAATCTTTCTTTTTCAGCCACATTACTTACACGGCACCGTACCTCAAGTGGAGCAAAATTGAAAAGAACAAACTCGACACACTCATCAGGTCCGGCGTCAAAAGAATACTCGGTATTCCACAATCCGCTAGCACATTAAAACTACTTGAACTCGGAATTCACAATACCACAGACGAATTCATTGAAGCACAGTTTATTGCACAGATCTCCAGGCTTTCGTCAACTAAGCCGGGTATCAAAATTTTTGATGAAGCTGGTCAACTCCCTATACAGGCACCGCTCAACCGACACCCCCTGTCTAAATTAGCCCGTGAAGGTATAAAGGTCGAGCCCGTGCCGAGGAACATCCACCCAATATATAACGAAGGTCGCAGAAGAGCGCGGGCTAGAGCCATCCTTCGACGAATAGATCCTTACGGGGCAGATGCATTCTTCGTTGACGCCACCAAATATGGCAGCGAAGACAAGTTTGCAATCACGGTCGTTGACGCGCGCGGAACGCTTATCAGTGCCGCATCAATCTACGCCAAACACGCGAACAAGGCGGAGGAAACCGCGATAGCCTTGGCTCTTCAAGCCGCAAAAGGCCCGGCGTCCATTTTCTCTGACTCGCGCACGGCGGTCAGGGCTTTCTCGTCCGCTCTAGTTCGTAAACACGCAGCCAACATCGTTAACAGATGCTTTCGTATTAATACGCGAGAAGAAACTGCAGGCCATATCAACATAGCATGGTTCCCGGCACACATGGACGATGCAACTAACCGAGCGGGTTGCAACCCTAACGAGCGGGCCAACTGCCTGGCGCGTGAATTCACGAACCGCGCCAGAGCTAGCAGTCCGGCTCTCCCGCAGGATTGCCCCTTCAAAGATAAACTTACAACCTTTCACGAAATTACGTCACATTACAGACACAGCAGGAGAAAATTCCCTCCCCCCAGTCCGAAACTGAACAGGGCTCAGGCTGTTACTTTCAGGCTTTTACAGACGAGGTCGTACCTCACCCCGAGAGCGCTTAGTTGGATAGACCCGAACTTTCCGCAATCGTGCTCCAAATGCGGTCACGCGTGCTGCTCCTTCGACCACATGCTCTGGCTGTGCCCGTACAACGCGGGCTCCGACTTTCATAACGAGTCCAAGTGGGACGCCTTGCTGAAGAGCTCGGATTTCACAAGCCAACTACAGGCCGTCCAGAGGGCCCGCGACGTCGCGGAGAGTCACCATCTCCCTGTCCCGTCGTGGGTGGAGCCACCAACTTGATCGGGGAGCCTTCGGTTGCCCCCTAATCAAGTTACTCAGGACACTCCAATAAAGTTCTTGTCACTGTCACTGTCACTGTCGAGCGGTCAGTTGAAGGCGCTCTTGAATATAACTTATCTGGAATATCAAAAGGGACACTGGCGCTCATAGGGCCATCATAGGGGCCATCGCAGAGTGCCGGAAGCAGCAGCAGCTTCATGCAGGTGCAGAAGCGGAGTGGTGTGGTGCGATATCACTGCATATTAAAAACGAAAGAGAACAAAGAAGCAAAGAATTCGACAGACTAAAAGAGCGTGATGAAACTCGCGTGGAAAGCCGTTTCTCAAGTATCAAGAAAGACGCTGTTACGAGCCCCTTTCACGCCAGCTTCGGGCTGAGGAGTCCATGGCCTAATGGGTAATCGGGCTGCTATGCTGAGGGAATCGGGCCAGCCACCAATCGTCTGGTCTGCTTAAGTCGCTGGGTATTTTACTCTATGTGCCGGTCTTCACTGACAGTATATGACGCCAAATCGGGTCACCGGCGATGTAAACTGGCTAGGTGCCGATTTTCCGTAAAAATAAATCCTTTAAAAGTTCTCCGTTGCAGGGTGGTATTCAACTTGCGTCACATACTCAATCTTGTCCGAATGCGTATTCAGAAAAGGGTCACGCACGACCTTCGCACATAGCGCAGTCTGTCGTGAGGGAAGCTTGAGGGGGGTGCCTAGCTGCCTCGCACATGACGCATTTTGGTGGTGTATGTGCCGTTTATCGCGATTGCTTCCATGATGATCGCATTAACGTTAACATTCATTTTGAAAGAGTTTCTGCAGGAGCTTTTTTTGTCTCGCGACTCTGAAAAAGAATAATTACATACGCATAATGTGTAGATGGCATTGCTGAAAGTGTTTGATTTAGGTTGAATCATTTCGTTCATTCATCAACCTAAATATACTTTTTTTTGTAAAGAGGGATATTGCGTATCTTTGTATGTTTTAGGACAAGTTAACCTATACATGGTTCTTATCGGCGGATTTCCAACTCTTCCTGGTCTCGCTTGTGACATTGCTGACATTCAAAGGGTGAGCCAGCACATGGAAAATCGTTTTCTGTTCTCCTATTTCGTTTGAAGGTTGCAGTGTCTGCTTATAGTTCTAGCTAAATGTATCTTTTGGCCGTTTTTTCAACTAACAATAAAACTGATGTGCAACATCCAGGTGGATTCTTTGATTTTGATACCATTCTTTCTTTATGAAGATAAAATACATAATTAAATTTTAGTGATAGTACATACGATAGCCACAGGAATGCGCACCGACTTTTTTAAGCGAACGATTAAATTTGTTGGAACAGTGGTGCCTGGCTGGCAGATTAGCTTTCGTGATTTTGGTGTCACCGGAAAGTCCGTTTTATCGTACATAACTTGCAGAAAAATCCAGTCGTGAACATCGCATCACAACGCAGTGAATTCCCCGGAAGCTGCCAGGTTTTTACTCCTCCATCTATGTTCTCTTTTCTGGTTTTTAGGCGCTATTCAAGTACTGCTCAAAGGATTCGTGCTAAGTTAAAAGAATGCAAGTTCATGGGCAAGAGTACTCGTTTGTCCTTACCACCTTTTCTGGCAAACTTACTTTGTGCTCTTGACGCGATAAACAGAATGCCTGAGTCTTAACCAGCAAGTACAATTGCAACACCCGTGGCGTGTGGTTTTTTAGGCTTTTTATAAGAGTGTCTAAAGCGAAATGTTTTGACATCACTCTGGCGGCCCGCAGTTTTGACAGCTTACTCGACGTGGGGGCTGAGTTAACTTGACCTCTGGTGTTTTACCTGCCCGAACCGGGATATGCTATATAGAGATATAGAGACGGAGCGTAGAGAGAGGGGGGGGGGGGTCGTCCCTGAAATAAATTTTAGCATCTCAGGTTCTTTAACGTGCCCTATTATATGGTGCGCGAGCGTTCTGCCAATTGACTCTTATGTCTGTAGCGGCCGTTGCGGCCCCAACGAACCGGTGACCTCGCCCTCAAAATAGCTATGTCAGTGCCCCTGAGGAACCATGGCGGACAGCGGTATTGTTATGCTGTTCTGCGTGTGAGCACGTGGTCGCGGGAGCGATTCGCAGCCTCGGCGGGGCCACACTCGATGGAGGCGAAATGCAAGCAACACTCGTTTGCGTAGATTTATTTCAGGTTACGAAATTACAGGATGCCGAAATAATTGCGGACCACCTTTTACTAGCATAGCTCACAGTCGAGTGGGTCAATCTAGGTGTTTAATGCAACGAATAAGCATCGCTATTTCTTTATCTTTAAAGAAGAAGAAGAAAAAAGAAGATAACGCGAATTCGACTTAGAACATTCATGCAAAAAAGAGAACGAGCATCGCACTCAATGACTGCGCCTTCTTACGTACGGCGAGCTTCACTCTCTAAATTTATTCAGAAGCATAACGTGAAATTCAAACAAAAATGTGTCCATGCGCATTGCTCAGTACAAATCATCGACGGACTAAGAGCAGCCACGTACAAAGATATTTGGCTGAATGCTGACGTAATCCGTACGCATGCTGCTTGAGTAGTGGCGATAGACATTCCACGCACCTTGTGCGTCATGAAACCGGCTATACGTCGTCTTTTTTTCCAGACGGAAGCATGCGGCTCTGGCCGCTTTAGCCATGTTTTCTCTCCTAGGGTGTGCCATCGCAACATGGACCGTGGCCAGACTGCATCTGTCCCCATTCGCTATTTTTCCCTTCCCGCATTTGTCGTGAGTACTTTGCCACAAATATTTGTTAAAAAAGACGTACATGATTCATTGCTGAAAATCAGTTTGAGATAATTCAAATAGTACCTAAAGTATTGGCTATTCTTGCACTAATTTTGCACTCGTCGCTGCTTACGGGTGTTGCGATGCAAGGACGAGGGGCTTGGGCATACCCGCAGCTCTCTTTGTAACACAATGCTTGAATAAAAAGTGTTGGGAAAGTTGCCCCACCACTTTCTCGCTTCGCACTTGGCTCCCCATCTTGCACCTGTCATCCATGCTCCAGCGACCTTAGCTCACAATTCACGCGTCCGTTTGACACCCTTCTAGAAGCGCTCGAAGGCATATCATTCCTGAGCGATGAAGTGGCCTCAGAACGCGAGGGAAACATGTTTTTCAGTCGTGACAAGGCTGGAAGGCTTTCTCGCCAAATGGACGTTGTGGTCTCACATCGAGCGGAAGTTCAATCGCTACGCGCCGAGCTAGCACGTCGCCTCATAAACGTAAATTATTTCCCCCTACTGCTGTCAAGGTGACCCTATCTGCCAATCCCCCTTCTTCATAAGGATCTGTACATGTTTCAATCAACTCGCCTACCCTGAATGCTCTCCCAGTGGGGTGCGCTTGCCGGAAGTCCACTGAGACGAAAAAAAAATTGAAGCCCCCCTTTAATCGCTGTTTCTAGTGAATTGGAATGAAGTATTGTGAAAGTCCCCAACATCCCAACGAGTGTTTGTGTGTGTGTGTGTCTCCAAGCTCGCCTCTCTAACCACCCCTGCACACCTAACGCATTACCACAAATCTGACGGTGTTTGTCTCCTTCCGGTCTTTCCAAGCAACGCACGACTCCTAGTCTTTTTTCCTCGCGGTTGTTGACGAGGCTGCCTGCAAACGACCGGATGACCCATGTCTGTGGCCGAAGGGTTGCTTTTCAAACGGTGTCATTGTGAGCTGCTTGAAGATATGCTCCAAGCTACTGAGTTAACCAAAGTTAGACGGACTGTGTAATTTCGATATCTTATTACAGCGAAGCTGTATACCTACACCGTCCATGGAAATTTTCGTGTCGTTGTAAGCGAAAAAAAAAAACTGACCGTACGTGGGCCGATCTCGGAGATAGTGCAATGCCGGGCTGTCCTGCGGAG
The DNA here is from genome assembly GCF_038994185.2 of Dermacentor albipictus. Lineage (NCBI taxonomy): Eukaryota > Metazoa > Arthropoda > Arachnida > Ixodida > Ixodidae > Dermacentor > Dermacentor albipictus. Next base: position 112,833,879 of record NC_091822.1, on the reverse strand, counting down.
GAGGTGAAGCAGGCATTCAGCACTCCCCATTCGTGGCCTGGTGCCGGAGATAGTGCAGTGTCGGGCCGACTCACGGCGGAGGTGAAGCAGGCGTTAAGCACTCCCCATACGTGGGCCGACCCCGAAGACAGTGCAATACCGTCCCGACCCGAGGTAGAGGTGAAGCAGGCGTTAATCACACGTAGGCATTGAAGAAAATTGAATTCAAGAAATTGAGTTGGAATCGCATTGAAAGGAAATTCAAGAAAATAATTCTTTGATTTGGACATGACCTTTTCAAAAGCTTCCAGGTTTAGCCTACAACAAACGTCCTTGGCTTCGCTTTTTTTTCAGAGAAACCGTGTGGTAACAGTGAAGAAAGGCATAAAACATGCATGGTGCCTTATTTACCTATTTATTTATTTACTATACCCTGAGGGCCAAAGGCACTACAGAGGGGAGTGGGTAATATAGGTTACAAAGACAATTAATACAATAGTGTGAATTTTGTTAGAAGATAATTTCAACATTCTCCAAATTAAACAAAGGTTGTTAGTGCACCACGAAATCGTTGATTATCTTGATTGGCTCCAATATCGGGAGGGAGGCGGTTCTATTTGACAGATGTCTGGGGAAGGTAGGTTTTTAAAGGTGGGAGAGAAAGGATAGTTTTCATGGCTGTGATACTTGCAGTACGGTTGTATTTTGAAAAGATCAAGCGAACGGACTTATTTTGTATAAGTTCGAGAGAAGATACAAAATTTTCATGCCAAGGGTCCCATATAGATGACGCGTATTCAAGTTTAGGTCGTATTAATTATTTGTAAGGAGGAGTTTCAAGGACGATGGAGCAGCAGAGAAGTTGCGACGTAAGTACCCTAACATGCGATTAGCTTTATTCGTAAGGTATTCAGTATGAGCATTCCATGTTAAGTTTCGTGATGTATGTGCGCCTAAATATATGTATGATGCGAAGGAATCAAGAGGTATGCCGTAAGGCAATAAGAAGGGGAAGTGTACGAGCAGCAAGAAACATGCATGAAGTTCCATTTGTTAATATTTAGTTCCATTTTTCACGTTTCGCACCAGGTAGAGACCAAATTAGGATCGGTGTGGAGAGTATTAATGTCGTAGAGGTTACGTATTTCTCTGGAATTTACACAGTCGTCTGCAAGAAAGTGGATGGCAGAAGATAGGGTGGACGGAAGGTCATTAATAAAAATTAGAAATAGAAGTAGCCCGAGCATGGATCCTTGTAGTACACCAGTTGACACGTTAGTAAGCGGTGAGATTCTGTCATTGGTGAAAACAAACTGTCAACGGTTCAGAAGGAAAGATTGAATCCAGCTAAAGACATGTGGATCAAGATTAAGATGACTTAATTTATAAAGAGACAATTTATGGCACACTTTATCAAAAGCTTTCAAAAAGTCTAAAAAAATGCAATCGGCGCACGATGACTTGTCAAAAATGCAATGCAATTTATTGCTGAACGACAGTAACTGCGTTTCGCAGGAATATATTTGACGGCAGTCATGTTGCGTAGAAGAAAAAAATGAGGTATCATCAAGAAAGGTAGCGATGTTTTAAAAAATTATACGTTCTAGTAATTTGCAGCATGTGCTAGTGAGTGACACAGGACGATAATTCTGAGGCAAGTGCTTATTACCGGGATTTGTGAGTGGGACAACTTTCGAGATTTTCCAGACGTTAGGGAGGCTTGATGAATTGAGCGACTACAGAAACAGTTTTGTTAGTATAATTGAACTATAAGCGCAAGTACTTTTTAGGAATTTAGAACTAATTTCATCACACCCCGGAGTTGAATCGTGTTTTAAAGACTCCATTAATTTAGCAGTGCCAGGAGCATCAATAGTTATTGGTGACATCTTGGAAAATCCGTGGTGCGGCATATCTGGAAGATCAACTGTCGTGCTCGAGGAAAAACTTTCAAAGAATGTTCTATTCAATGCCGCAGCCCAAAGATTATTAGGGCTTATGTCGCCGGAGTTATCTCGCAATGTAATTAAAGGGTCGTCTGCAGGGTGTATAATGCGCCAGAACTCTTTAACATTTGTTTTCAAGATAGGTGGTAAAGTAGAAGACAAAAAGTGGTTGCTTGCAGTTTTCAGGATTTTCACGTAAGTATCGGAAGCCATCTTGTATGTCGACCATCGCTCAATAGAAGGCGAAAGTTTGGCAAGACGGAACAAAAGTTTCTTATTATTAGGTAGTCGCCTGATGTATGAATGGTGCCACGGCGCTTGTAACAATTCTTGTAACAATTGTAAAGGGTCTTGTAACAATTGAATTGACACTGCTTCAAAACAGTGTCACTTGTCTGCTGAGAGGACGCACAATTAATCTTATGTTAGATATGAAGCAACACGCTTTAACGGGAGTTCTGAAGCAGTTGGCTTACATCACTTCAAGACGTCCACACCGTGTGATATGCAGCGCTTGTATTCTTGCTTCGAAGCACGCCAGGAGACCTGCCTGACTGTAGCAAGCAGCTCTGGCGAAGAACGCTTCGGCTAAACCACAAATTTATGTCCCACAGAAAGCACGTTAGTGACCTGCTGGTTCAAGTTTTCCGGGTTAGAATCGGGACCTTGGGTGGTTGCTGCCTCGCAGGCACTAGCATACGAAGCTGCAGGAGATGAGTTACCCAGATGAATTCGATAGACTGGCAAATATGTCTACGATGTTCTCGGGGCTTCCTCGCAACCTAAGGAGGACATTTTGACTGCTGTAAATGAAGGCATACGTACTCTAGCTACTAATGCACTTGCCTCGGCAGCAGCCTTCAACATTTTTTACTCTTCTCCCGTCTTCTTGAGATGTTTCTAGAGGACAAAGTGGCCTAACCCTCAAAGTGTGTGATGGTGGTCGTGATGCCATCCTATTTGTTATATCTTTGCCTATCCAGCTATGTCACCGGAGTCTCGTCATGCCATTGTCGTCGTGCAATAATCGTCATAGAGTCGTCATGCATTCGTTGTGACCATATGATATGGATACCGTTGTGATCGTTCGATCGTCGCCCTTGGCGCTATGCCATCCATTTCTCGTCACGGCATCGTCGTCACGCCATCACTGTAATTGCATCGCCGTCGTGTATTCTCTGTGGTACTGTCTTCCTGATATTGTCGTGGTCAGTCCATTGTCCTCCCTCTAGCTTCGTGATCGGACTCTTGTCACACTGTCGTCGCCACGCCAATTTGCTACACAGCCATCATCCAACCACTGTCGTCGCCTTCATGGTCGTGATGACGTCGACTACTACGGAGCCAGTGTATATCCTATATGTCCAAAGCAACAAATAAGTATGTGCACCACCATTACAGATTTCAAAGAAACGTCGTTTGAGGAACATGCTGTGTCGCGACTTTAGCTGAATACTAATGTTATTACCATGGGCATTCATTGTGCTAAAGTAGATGCTTGGGCGAGTCGATACGACATACTTAGAATTTAAAGCAGTGCGAAAGACGGAGCAACAGTAAAAGGATAGAGACGCGGTACCGTGCCTGTGTCATTCTTTTGCAAGTGTTGCATCTTTCACGCCATTTTAAATTCCAGGTAAGTCATCGCGAGAGTGATTCTGCCATACTTTTTGTCTGTCTTGAAGATAAGTCCAAATGTACAAACCTGGGATCGCCAAAAGATACAATTATTATATACATGCAAATAATGGCGCACACTGTAAAAAAAGGTGACGCAGCATTTAAACGTAAAAACTGGTCTTTCTGACCCGGATAATTTAGGTAGCCTATGCGAAATGTCCGTCCAGTATACCGGCTCGAGTGAGCGCGGCCTATCAAACACCGAAATAGGCCTAGAGAGTGGTCAATATTACATCGCAGAGACTTAGACGGAAGCGTAAGGTGAAGGCTGAAAGAACGCATGTACTATGTAACCCGTGCAAAACAGGGTGACAGTCTGCCCATTGCAGCATGTCTGGATGCAGCCCAACGTTCTCAGAGTGTAGTATCGTTGCAGAACACAGAGATCGTGTGACGCGCGAGATAGTGGAAGCGCAAGACGTTTACTGTGCAAGAAATGTTTGCGACAGTACCCTGTCAGTCACTGGCGAGGAGATTAAATACTCGGATACTTCGATTCATCACAAAGTTTAATATTTCTGTAGGGTTTTATATGATTGCATTCCGCGCATGGCTGTTGTGCTTCTGTGTGACTATATATATAGCGACACTTCTTGAAAAACAAATTGGAAGTCAAACGCTATTTTCTCTGTAATGTTGTTTCTCCTATAGCTACTATGCTAATCAAAACTTTAAAGCATACTTTACCAAAACGTCACAGATTCGCAGGAAAATGGTGGACAGCTAAACGAAGTAAGGATACCAACTAAATTAACAAGCATGGTCTCACAAACCTACATGAACACATCTCAATGGATGACCGCGGATGCTCGCTGTCAAAACTCTGCAACGAGGAAACGCGGCAGCAGCAACAAGCGAACCGGCCTCGATGCCCACACTCACATCAACGCGAACTACGTTAACGCCGCGGAAAACACACCACAGCGTGGATTCCGTACCCGTCGGAGATGACTTTCAAGCTACAGCGGCCCGGCCGCCTGGGCCACCCTCAGTAGAATCACCCCCCCCCCTTCTACCGCTCCCCCCTTAGCCTTGTGCGAAACCTCTCCGCTTTCCGCCGTTGCGCGCCCCAGATTGAGTTAGGATCTTAACACATCGTCGTTTCATGCATTGAAGCCCAAGGTATCTGGAACGCCAGTGCATTTCTTTGCAAAGTTTGGGAATTATTATCTCTAAACAGGTGTCACCCTGATAATTTGTCGTGAGTGGATGCGTCTCACGAACGCCACGGCTAGAATTTACAAATTGGAATATGGGCCACAAGCAACTAGTTAAAAACTGATTTATTTATTGAATTTTTGTTAACTGGTTGATTCTGCATTTCAGTTTTTTGTGCAAGTAATGTCCGCCTCTTCGAGTAGACCAGCTGATGAACTAGAAGTATGTTATCTGCCACAGGCAACGTTGAAAAAAATTTGAGTGTTCGCGGAAACACCCTGTATATACAAACTCGCCCCAAGCTGCTTGCCACGTTTTTCCAAGGCGCAAAATTCCCGTGTGTCGCTCTTCGGACGTTATCTGTCTAGTGCGAACAGTGTAACCTTGGTGTATTCTCACGCAAACCCTTTACTTTTTTTGCGAAATGGTAAAAGATAAGATTTTTTTTCTGCAATTTACTTAGACACAATTTATTGGTCAGGTAATGCAACGGATGGAACAATGAATAACAGAAGGAAGACGTCAACGGTTGGCCAAGTGACCCATTTTTCAGCAACCCATGAGGTAACAATGTACTGATGGTAACCTAAGAGCGAATCTTGATAAGCCAATGACGCTGGAGACATGCCGACGGTTGAATTTAAGATCTTGATACCATTAGTTTATTCATTAGAGGACACCGCCAGAGATCACGGAGATCCAGAACTTTGCCAAACTGGGCCGTCCTGCATTGCAGTTCAGGAATGCCCTTCCTTTCGCTAAACTTTTGCCACATTGGGAATTTCGGCAGAATATGTTCGCTGAAATTTTTAATTTCAGACTTGCAACTCTCCTCCCGCCAATATGCGTGTCATTTACTTTTTGATGTTTCTTACAGGCGAATGATGAGCACGATCAACGCATACTACGTCCTACCTTTTTATCACGCTGTATGCTACTTTAGCGGCTGTATGACGTCTCTCATCGTAGCCGACTTCGCGGAACGCAAGATTTCTAAGGTACGTTTATGAATTTAGGGTTCGCCATTGTTGAGCATCGAAGCTGCAACAAATACGGACATGTTACCAATGGCGCTCTGTGCCCGTATTTTCCTCCTGACGAGAGCGGTGCAAATGTATCATGCAAGCATAAAGCGAATAGCTTTCTTTCGCTCTTTCGCCCGCTTTTCTGGTATTCTTTGGTCGGTGACGGTCAAATTTTTCAAAGATACACAATTTTGTTCGGTAATGAATATGATAATATATTATCTTAAACCTCGAAGGTGAGCAGGCAAACTAAATGTATGACCATAGGAACGAGTCCTGGCTTATGGCTTATTTACTGCGACACCTGGGGCTCCCCGGTCTCCCTTTAACGCGCGCAACTTTGCGCGAAACTTGTCCAATTCTTTGCAATGTCCCTCAAGCGTAAGCGTTTCCGACAGCAAAATGACAACCCCGACCGAAACGACGTGGTTGTCATGTCGAGGATGATGAAAGAAAGATTACGTTGACGTGACGACGAGTCCGCACTAACTGTGGGGTTCTGACAGTCTCAATAACAGTAACCGTGTGAAAAACGTCGAGACTATGTGCCCCAAGCATCTGATGCACGCACCCGGCTGGGACGCGTGAACGTATGTCCTATTGTCGCCTCTGAAGCAAATGTCGCCGCTTTACCTAAAGCCGCCTGTGTATCTGATGTCGCCTCGGTATGAGAGAGCAGGCTAAATTCCGGTTCTATGCTGAGCTATGCCGACCAAAAGCGCCGAGCAAAACTATGCCGAGGAAAAGCGTGTTTTAAAGTAGGCTGAACATATGAGACACCCCTGTGTACATGTCGACAAAAAAATCTGCATAACATGCTTCAAGTGCGAACATTTTTAAGTCACTGTGAAACATGCACCTGATTAGCTGAAAAGAACTGAGGAAAATCCTCTGGCGTCCCGTTGACCGCTCAACTGCCACTCGCTATTTTATTTGTTGCCATACAGTTCCCGAAAGACATCTCCGAAGACAGTGAAATGATTATGGCCTAACACACCTATATTTTAGAGACCGCAGCTTAGTCACCTTGACTATCGACAAAAAGGGAAAAAAAACAGACAAAGTTTAATTTGAACATGTAGAAGCTCAACGACAGACTACTTACGGATGAACTATTTAGTGCAAACGCAGCGAACAACATAGAAAAACTACACGCCGGAGACCACGCAAGCGCATGCAATGTGGCTATATTTTAAGAATGAAATTAAATAAACCCTATACAAAAAGTGAGTAACGTAAGTGCGAAAAGTGAAATAATACAACCTACAGTCGAAACCAGACTTCCTTCTTCAAATTGAGCGTTACCAGCCCGAGAACTTCACCGACGAAATATGGAGTGCGGAAGCGAAGCTGGATATAGAATAGATAAGCATCACAGCAGCGTGATTTACGCACCTGCTGAGCGAATATTATTGGGAGAACCGCCTACGGAATGTGCTCTAAGTGACAAAAAAGGTTACGCTGCACGAAGCGAAATAAAATTAATTAGATGACAAGACGAAGTTACGCAGGACCAAATGACAATTGAGAAAGCATTTGTCGAATCCAATCGAACCTTGACAGGACAAATATGCAAGTAGAAAATTATTTTGAGACAAATTTTTCCATCGATGCCTTTTTGGACGATGCACAGAAGGAAAGACTTGAAGCTCTCATCACTATTTCCTAAATAGAGGTGGCTATACAGGAACGCAGCATGCGAAAATCCGCGGGACCTGATGGAATTGGTGCCGCCTTTTACAAACCATTTAAGAGAGAAGTGGTAGCGCTATTACATTTTGTCCCAATCGAATATTACGAACAAAAACGATTCCCACATATTTCCGCAGAAGTCGCAGTATTTTAATTGCGAAATTTGATAACCCTCTTAAACTTCTGTCAGTCAAATCTTCTTACAAATGTTGACTACAACATTTACATCAAAGTCATAACTGAAAAATCGCAAACAGTTAGCCGTCGCCAAGCTCGCGGTATAAAAGGGCGCACTATATTATTGTGCATAAGTGTGGCACGAAGAATCCTCGATTCTTGCGATGCTGATGACGGGTGTTTCGCTATGCTTCAGCTGGATTTAGAGGAGCCTTTCTATAGGGTAAGACACGAAATCGTATTTTCGATTCTTTACCACGTGACTTTTGTGGAGGCTTTACTTGGAGGGGTAAAGTGGTGCATTCCTAATACTCAGCAAACTTCATTATTCACAAACGTTTTAGTGATAACATCAAAGTCCGATCATCGATCTGCGCTTCAGGGGTGGTATGGTATGGTATGAATAACTTTATTTAGGTCCTGAGGGATCAGTCTGGGACTGATGCGGGCCGCTCCCACGTCGGTACAGAGAGGCCGAGCCCCTCTGCCGTCACACGGGCCCTCTGGACAGCCCTGAGTTCCTCCACCAGCACTTCACTGTGTAGCATTCGATGCCACCACTGTTCACCTCGAAAACCATCACCGGCCAACGCCAAGCAGCGCCAAAGCATGTGCTCTAAATCGAGCAAACCCCCACACTTACTACAATAGACTGAAACCCCACAGTCCGGAATAATTTTATTCATGATGACCGGGTTAGGGTACGTTCGTGTCTGCAGAAGCCTTAATGTAACCGCCTGAGGCCTATTTAATTTAGGATGTGGCAGCGGGAATGCCCTGCGCCCTAAGTAATAGTGCTTGGTGATTTCGTTGTAGGTTAACAGTTGGTCCCTGTACTCAGGAGCGGGAGATCCAGCCCCTTCAGGGAGTACACGGCGCACTAATCCTCGTGCCTCCCTGTGCGCCACCTCGTTGAGGTTACGCGGGGCGCCCTCCACTGTGCCCATGTGCGCCGGGAACCAAGTAACGGTATGCGAAGTGATATCCCTACCCTGCAGCAGTCTGTTAGCCGGTTCCGCAACAAGTCCTCTCGAGAAGGCTGTAATCGCAGATCGCGAGTCGCTAAACACCAAAACTCTTCCTGAATCAAGTAGTGCTAGAGCAATAGCCACCTGTTCAGCAACCCCCGGATCTTTGGTATAAATGGAAGCAGCATTTCTAACCCTCCCTTTGCCATCTACTACCACCACCGAATAAGCATTTTTACCATTAATCCACGCGGCGTCAACAAAGGCAGTCTCCTCCTCCTGATCCTTTGCCTCTCGCAACAAAGCCCTAGCTCTCGCGACCCGCCTCCCTACATTGTGCACGGGGTGCACATTCCGCGGAAATGGACGAACCATGATATTTGCCCTGAGGTTCACGTTCAACTCGTGTAGGGGCGCCATATCGTGCGACACAGCGACCGATTCTTCAATTGACTCTAAAATATACCTACCCGCTTCAGGGATGTCCAATTTCTTGATTTTTTGCGTTGTATCTAAGGCCATTTTGTTTACCTGGCTTCAGAAATGGAAATATGCGCGGGTACAGGTATTTTTCAATCAAAGTAAAGATTCGTTCTCGTGCTGACAACGTTGAAGATATTCTGCACCTACTATAAGTGCATCTGACGAGTCGTTCAATCCGCAGAATAATTTTGTACAGAGACCGGTAGTGCAATAAGGTGGAAGAATTGCCTAGGTTTCTGGCAAGGAAGCTGGCAAACATAGCCAGAAACCTTTAAAAATAGTCAGTGCACTGTTACGCCCGCACTTAGACATCCCGCTAGCGCGCTGTCCACACACACACACACACACACACACACACACACACACACACACACACACACACACACACACACACACACACACACACACACACACACACACACGCACGCACACACACACACACGCACGCACGCACGCGCACACACACACACACACACGCACGCACGCACGCACGCACGCACGCACACACACACACGCACACGCACACGCACACACACACAAACACACGCGCACGCGCACGCACGCACACACACACACACACGCGCACGCGCGCGCACACACACACACACAAACACACACACATGCACGCACACACACACACACGAGCACTCGGAAACTCAGCGCGTGCCCAAGCAATCGCGAAAGTTGGCAGGACGCGACCCATCCACGTTTGCTCGTGCAACAACATATAATGCCTTGTTGCAAAGTTGTTTTACCTTCTTCAAGTGTACTGTGCATGTCGCAAGTCAATGCGCAAACGACATGCAGAATTTTTCACAGAGTATGTGTAGGGTTCGACTTGTTAACGGAGAAGTCGTAGAATCAATATGATTCGTTGAGTCAAAAGGGGTGGATTATGTTTGTGCAACTTATTCCTTATACAGGTAGTAATTAGATTTCTTTTCTTTTTGTGAGAGACCAGGTCAAAGATTTCTTGAGAACACTCATTAAAAAAAGACTGTGCGATATGTTACCGCATTGTGCTGTTTCTGCAAATGCCCTAACTCGACCTAGTGTGCACGGTCTTCTTCATGACGTTGTTGCTTCTTTCGATATTTTATACGTACAATTTTATTTAGAATATTTGAGTGGAGTTACGCGCAAGAAGTGCTAGAAAAACCTTTGAGGTGTTATGTAGCCGGAACCACTGTATCATACGTTGCATGCTATGAGGCCCGAAAGAGACGTTCTAAAATAACAAATAAGATGCCCGAGAGAACATCAGCAAAGTGTTGCTTCCTTAATCTTCACAGAACCAGGCTTCCTGTCTAGCCATGGCTAAAGCAAAATGGCCCGATTGTTCCCTTACGAGTGGCTTAATTAAAAATAATTTTGCGGTGTTACATGCCAAAACTACCATCTGATTATATGGCACCACTTGGTGGAGGCTCAGCGTGCAACTCGAACAATGTGGCTATTATTTACGTGCACCCAGTGCGCGGTACAAGGACGTTTTCGCATTTCGGCCCCTTCGAAATGCGGCCGCCGTGGCCGGGATTCAATCCCGTGATCTCGTGCTTAGCGGCGCAATGCCTTAGCCGCTAAGGCACCACGGTGGGTCACTGCACAGTTTGTAACAAACGACAAACTATCCACCATGCTCCAGAGTTGTTGCGATATAGTACTCTTATATGACTTCCTCAAGCGAACACTGAACAAAGAATCGCTGGTCACCGTATATGAAATTCACTTCTTGCCGACGGATGAAACAGGAGACTTGTGCTATAAGATTGCTATATTGGTGTGCCTTCGCAGCCTATGTGAAACAAAAATAGAGGGCTGTTCGTAATGCAGATATGCATGGGCGACCTGCCAGAGAGTATTTTATGGAAAATGCCACGTACGTAAGAGACATCTACAGGAACAAAAACGAACTTTTAGTATGGATTGATATGTTGGATGATTTGGTGCCACTGACGCACTTTTAACTTCAAAATGCCAGCTAAAAATTGTTGGCGTGCTTTAAAACCAATACCATGTTTTGCTTTCTCTCTGTGTGCATGCGCCGTGTGTTTCCTTTCGACGAAAAAACCGTCAATAAAGAAGAAAATAAAGCATCTGTGGCGTAATAGTTCCTATACCAAGCTTATTCTGTACTAGAGATTATGTGTTCGAATCTTGCCGCGTGTCCGTTTTAGTGGTGTTTTTTCAAATGTTTATAATACATTACTTTGACAAAAATGATGAGTTCACGAAGCCGTTTAAAGCCACAAAGACCAAGCTACGCAAATATAAGTGCAGGCAATTCCTGATAGGAAACAGCAACTACAACCACCCCTTTCATGCTGACTGGCAAAAAAAAAAAAATTGGAGTACGCCTAAGCTTCGCCTTTAGGAGTCGAACATGATAGCATTCAATGAGCCGTGACTGCTTCTACCACTTCCCGGCAACTGCAGCTTATGTAACCCTAATGTTTACCGGGAAACGCTGTCGGCGAATGCTGTGCAGGAAGGCAAGCTTTTTGGTACAAGCACGGCCTGTTGTACCGGCCGCGATGGATGGATGGACGGATGGATGGATGTTATGAGCGTCCCCTTTGGAACGGGGCGGTGGGTTGCGCCACCAAGCTCTTGCTACTATACTGCCTAATATTCTACCTAGGTTAAACAATGATAAAAGAAAAAAAAACACTATGAACTACCACGCCCAAATTTTCTGATCCCCTATTGCGAACTGTGCTTTTGTACGTCTCCGTCTTTTGTCGTTTCCCTACTTTTCTTCCACCAATCCTCCAGTCGCCTCTTACTAATGTCTATTGCGGACATGTTTGCTTTACCACTGCTCCCTCTGAACCCAAGGGCTTCAAGGAGGCCAGTGGTGCCTAACTCGATCGCTGGGCAGACGTCTTCACATTCTAATAAAACATGCTCCGTAGTTTCCCTAGCTTTACCACAGCAAGCACATGCTTCTTCTTCCTTCTTATATCTCGCTTTATAGGTGCGTGTTCGAAGGCATCCTGATTTCGCTTCGAAAAGTAATGAGCTTCCCTTTGAGTTATCATAAATGGTTTCTTTCCTGATTTCGTTTTTTCCTCTTAAGTAGTTACTCATGGCAGGTTTCTTTTCCATTGCCGCCACCCATGAGATTAATTCAGCTTTTCTGACTTTCCCTTTGACCTTTGTTGTGGTGTTGTCCACGCTACAGGCCGCATACTTGCTGGTAAGCTTCCTAGTTCTTTTCCTCCACTGTGAATCAATGTTTTTCCTGTACAGATACCTGAACACTCTCCCAGCCCATTTACTTTCTTCCATATTCCTCAGCCGTTCTTCATACTCAATGTTACTGCAAGCTTCCCTCACTTCAAAACTAGGCCAGCCCATATCACCCTGCACAGCTTCATTTGTAGTCTTCCCGTGAGCGCCCAATGCGAGGTGACCCACTGACCTTTGGTTCCCGTCGAGTCCTGATTGTACCCCTGATTTATAGCAAACAACCGCATTTCCAAAAGTAAGTCCTGGAACCATTACACCTTTCCACATACCTCGGAGGACCTCGTACCTATTGTATCCCCATAGCGCTCTGTGCTTCATTATGGCTGCATTTCTCTTCCCCATTACTGTTATGGTTTTTTCCTGTGTTTCCATATATCCATTGCCTTCGTTTATCCATATACCAATGTATTTATATTCTGTTACCCAAGGTATTTCTTGGCCCTGTGTCTCCACTGTCTGTTCACTGTTTTCATTGAATACCATAACACCTGATTTTCTAACACTAAATTCAGACCTAAATCGTTGCCTTCCTGTCCACAGATATTAGCCAGACGTTGCAAATCACTTTGCTTGTTAGCTAGCAACACAATGTCATCCGCATAAAATAAACCTGGGAGCTGCTGCTCTATTACTGTACCCGCCTGTTTGTATGAGAGATTAAACCCGATATTACCTCCTTCTAGCGCCCTCTCCATCCTTACCATGTACAGGCGCCCAAATCTTTAACTGGCGTGCGCGAGCGGGGACTTTTCCGGGCGTCAGCGCCGTATGACGGGGCGAGGATGGAAACAGCCTAGCAGACGATTGTCCCAGCTGAGCGGGCTTTGTCCGCATGCGCTTAGCTTCAGACTGTTTCCAGCCTCACCCCGTCACACGGCGCTGACACACCGAAAAGTCGCCGCTCGGGCACGCCAGTTAAAGATTTGGGCGCCTGTACATCATAAACAACAGCGGGGATAAAGGGCACCCCTGCCTCAGTCCCTTGTTGATATGAACTTTCTCCTCGCTCCTCATCCCTTCCCATTCAACGCAAACAGTATTTTCTAGGTAAATCTCTCTCAAAAGCTGTATACAATCGTTACCTAAACCTTCCCCTTCCAGGATATCCCACAAAATGTTGCGGTCCACGTTGTCGTAGGCTCCTGTAATGTCTAAAAAGGCCACATACAATGGTATGCTTTCTGCTTTTGATATTTCAATAAACTGAGTAAGAACAAACAAGTTGTCATCCAAACGCCTACCTATTCTGAAACCATTCTGAAGCTCTCCCAAAATGCCATTATTCTCTGTCCATGCTTGAAGCTTTAATTTGATTGCCTGCATTGCTAGCCTGTATATTACCGATGTAATGGTCAACGGTCTATACGAGTGAATTCTGTCTTTCTCCCCCTTTCCTTTATAAATCAAATTCAGTCTACTTTGTCGCCAGCTGTCTGGTATTCGTCTATCTTTTAAAGTTCTTTCCGCTGCTTTCACCAGAGCTTCCTTACTTTTTGGTCCTAGTTCATTTATCAGCCTAATGGGAACCTCGTCTAGCCCTGTGGCTGTACGCTTAGGAATTTTCTCTTCCGCTTTCTTCCAGTTTAAATTTGTTAGCACCAGCTGTTTTTCCCCTTGGGTCTCTTTCATGCTCTTTTTTTCAACAAGTATAACCTCGTCATTGCCTTGGAAAGATTCGGCCGTTGCTATACGGATGCAATTTATTGCCGCTTCTCCTTCGAGTCTGTTTTCATCTTCGTCTAGGATATGTTGTTGTATTGTTGTTGAGTTCCTGACTAATAATTTTATGTGGTTCCAAAATATTCTAGGTGCGGCCTTCTGTTTCTCACGTATTTCTGACAACCAACGTTCACTTTCACCTTTTAATTTTGCTTGCACCAGTATTTGAACCATATACTTTTTCTCCCGGTATATTTCCCATTTACTAGTTACTTCATCCTGTCGCAACTGCGCCTTCTTTGCATGCCTGTGCTCTCGAGATGCTTTCTGTCGTTCGGTGATCGCTTCTCGTATCTCCTTGTTCCACCAGCTTTTCGGTTTCTTTTTTCCTTTCCAATGAACATGTTGGTTCTCTTTCCGTATTTCTGTCTTTATTACACTTATAAGCTCACCATATTCCCACTCTTTACTTGGCCATTTGCCAATTTCTTCCTCAACTCTTGTGACTGTATTTGCTATTTGTTCAGCGTTCAAATTTGGACTGGCCATTTTGCTCTCCTTGCTCTCTTTCCCAACTACATATCCCATTTTCAATATGATGCGTTTATGGTCACTCCCTATGCTGTTAAACCCTTCCTCATCGATGACCATTTCTCTCAACTTATCAAGAATTCCTTCTGTCATCAGACAGTAATCAATGGTCGATTGCCGGTTTCCCACTTTCCACGCGTTCTGTCCTTCACACTTAAGCCCTGTATTCACGATCACGAGGTTATTTTGCAGGATACTGTGGTCTTTCGCGAATGCGCGGAGAAGGGCGCCATCTGGATGTGTTGTTACAAGGAACCAAGATGGGCGCTCCGCTCTATATGAATGGGAAAAACGCCGGAAAAGGGGTGTATGCTTGAGTTTATGTGTAACAAAATTATGTTTCCTCGTGTATATAAATTACAATCCGACCCCATCGTTTCCGTTGGTTGTACGTAAGTCATACTTAACGATTTTTCTAGGCATTTTATTTGTAGAAATACAATTAGTTCAGTAACGTCTTTGCGCTACACAGGGGGCTTGCGTGGTTGGGTATGCGTGGTTCGGAACAATTTTTTAGCTCAAAGATGGTCCACTCTCGACACGGAAGGGCGACGTGGGGTCCTACACGCTGTCGCGTTAATATCGCGCAGGAGGTTAGTGCGTTCACAAGTTGCCGGCGGTAAGGACGACCAGCTCGAAGCGCGTCGATGGCTTGTCGGTCTTTCGTCCTACAACGATTTGCGTGCTGCTTATTGCGCGGCTATTAACTGCGCCTGAGTTTGCCAACCCATTTAATGCATTTCAGACTCTTCAGCTGGCTGGCTGGTGTGCATCGGTTTGTTGTGGGCTCTTCTGCGTTTATGTAAAGTTTATCTGGTACTCGAGCCACAGTCCCACGTTGGAAGGCATGGATCTGTTTCTGGCATTCTTCGACAGGATACTGTGGTCTTTCTTTCTCGCCTGGACCATGCTAATGTGTGCTACGGGCCGAGGAGGTAAGGTTGCCCTAAAGTCTATTTGTTATTTATTAGAAGAAACTAGCGCCAGCCGGAAACGGGATGGTGGTGGCAAGTGCTGCGTAGATGTCATCTGTTTTCAAAGCCAGCTACATTTCTTGGTTCGCATTTTGCACACATGTCCAAAACTGAAACAAACCCTGCTTCTCTTTAGGAACTCTGAACAAGTTCTTGTCCTGGAAAGCATTTGTCCCATTGAGCAGGCTTTCGTATGGCGTGTACCTCATCCACTGGCTGTTTCTCGACCTCATGCTGCATTCATCCAGAGAACGAGTCTACTGGTCGGCATTCACTCAGGTAGGTTGCGCTTTGTAAATTTCGTATTCTGATTCATTATGTAATAGTTCTGCGGAAACCAGCAAGGTTGAGGGAAGTAATTAATAAAAAGGAAACTGTGACATCCACGATTATGTGGATGTCTCATTTTTCTTTTAATAATCTGCTTCATTATAGAACAATGCTGCGCTACATCGATCGTAGTGAAGCTTTCATCTCAGTTTTACTTCAAAAATGAACAAACTCTTCATATATGTAGTTCCTCACAATGTGAGCGATTATTGCAAGCGTTTTTCAAGAAATACGACTTCCTGTTCGGCTGTGGCTCCTTTAAAAATGCTCTGTCTGTCAGGAACAATACTGAAATGGATATAAGTGATGCTATGTAATTGAAGAACCACGTTTTAGCTGTAAAGGTTTTCTTCATTGGTTTACTTTATTGCACATGCCAGACACACCAAGCAACTAGTGGATGGCCGACGGGAAATTTTAGTCGACAAGAGATATATCGCCATGAGCACACAGGGTCTCTATAAACGGACTATCGTAAAACATTTGTACTTTTTCTATGAACTTTTGTCATGGCAGCCCGACCTGGTACTGCTGGAAAGGAATTAGAAAAACCTACTGATGAAGAAGCCGCTGTTTTTAACCCTGCTGATCACGCGGAAAGTGCGAAATTTCAAGCTGTAATGCAGATTGCGCTTGTCAGCCTAGTCTGTCAAAAAGTTTCGATGAAGTGTAAGAGTTACATTACTCTTCCGGTGCCACACGTTGCTTTTGCGATAAAAAGCCAACAAACAAAGACACCAAGGACAACATCGGGGAAATTACTTGTAGTGACTGATTGAAATAAAGAAATTATAAATTAATGGAATTGAAACTGGATGAAAAAGAAGCTTGCCGCACGTGGGGAATGATCCCACGTCTTTGCATTACGTGGGCGATGCTCTCCCAATTGAACCACCACTCACAAACCTTGCTTGCAGATGTGGAACATCATTTCTGCCGCAGGCATCACGAGTGCGAGATCTTTTTGAGTGAAGCCTACTCGTCGATAAACCCATACGGGCTCCCTGAAGGGATCCGTTGCCTGATCCGAGGCCCTCGTTATGTAATAATCGAGGTATAGCAGAAAGGACGGTTGGTTGGCCGATAGGATGGTTGTAGCCATTACCAAATATTTGTTTCGCAATGGCGGTCTTGCCTAAAGGATGACCATTCAGGTCAAAAATGCTGCATAGAGAGGCGACAAATTGACGTAAGTTGTCACCGTGCTAAGGCGAAAGATAAAGAAAGACCATGCTTGGGAATTGTGGTAAGGAGGTGGTGGAGTCGGGGAAGAGTCGCTGCGAGACTACATCGTTTCAGTAGTGAAGGCCGATGGGTGGTAGCCCTGGCAAGTTGGCTATTTTTGGTGGTAAAGCGGAGTTGCATGGTTAGAGATTCAGGCGAGGAATTCACGTAGAATTTTTAGTAACGTAGACGAAAGTGTGGCACCTGTCATGTGTTGCTCGCCAGTTTACTGGGTTATGAAATATCCGTGAAGAGCACTGGTTCCACGGAGCATATAAAATAGTAAAGGCGTCGGATCGGTTGACGGAGATACGTAGTGAATACCAAGGTAACTTCACTAACCATTCCCTGGATGAGGGCAACCGTTGGCCGACAATTATTAGGAGCACACGCGTGGGAGCAACGCCGCGATGCGTCTGAAACCATACCCTCACGCGACCAGACCTCTATGCGTTTGAAACCAGACTTCAAACTAGATCACATTGGCCAACACAAGGGTCTGATCCCTCCTGTTGTTTACGATGACGCGCTCGTAAATGAGTAGCCGGTCTTCGACTTCAAGATCATCGGTACGTGTAAATGGGCCAGGATCGAGGGGCCTCAGGATATATGACAGTAGGCATTGTGGTCCCCGTCGTGGCCGCCATTGTTGGAGCCTCTTCGTCAGTCGGCGTGGTGGTAGCGGCAAGGCTACGTACACTTCGAAACTTCATCTTGTCTCAGATGTACTCTACACGTGCACCAAAGATTTGCACAAGTAAGAAAAGAGGGAAATCTATTTACAGGTTAATACTAAAGAATCTTAGAGCAGGAAAGACACTAACGTCGTCACCCGCAGCCCCGAGGTCGTGCTCACCTTCTTCGACTTTGCATTCAGCGCTGCACAGGGGCCCTATAACGTAAAACTATTCCAAAATGTTACCCGCCGTGGATGCTCAGTGGCTATGGTGTTAGGCTGCTGAGCACGAGGTCACGGGATCGAATCCCGGCTCCGGCGGCCGCATTTCGATCGGGGCGAAATGCGAAAACACCCGTGTACTTAGATTTAGGTGCACGTTAAAGAACCCCAGGTGGTCGAAATTTCCGGAGTCCACCACTACGGCGTGCCTCATAATCAGAAAGTGGTTTTGGCACGTAAAACCCCATAAAAAAATTCAAAATGTGTCTATTCCACTCTCCTGACGTCAAATTGGCGTAACCACCGACGCAAGCATCGGGCGGTCACCCGCAGGGATGTCTGAACAGACCAATCAAACGCTCTCCTCGTTCACAAGAGGTCACTTTTGTTTGCTTGAAAAACGAATAACATTGCCTGCACTGAGTGGCTTGTCGTATCTAATTGGCTGACAAGAGGCGAGGAGAACGGTCAAGTGGAGAGGGATTCACTGGGGCAGAGCCTGTGCACTGAAAATCGATAACCGGTGAAGAGGGTGGTGCCGGCGTTTGCGATTGGTAGGTTTTCCTTTGCTTAGCTTGTGGTGCAGAGGCAGAGCTAAAATTACGGCGTAAGTAACCAAGCATGCTATTAGCGTTTTTAGTAACATAGTCAATATGCGAGTGCCAAGAAAGGTTATTTGATATGTGAAGGCCGAGATACTTGTAAGAGCTAACTGACGTCACAGGTGCACCATTAATAAAGTAGGTGTGCGTGGCAGTGTTACGAGATATACGCATGGCCTTGCATTTATTTGAATTTAGTTGCATGCACCAATTAGAACACCACTCAATTACGCGGTTAAGGTCGTCCTGCAGCTCTTGGGAATCTGAAGGATTAGTAATTTTACGGTAGAGAACACAGTCATCCGCGAAAAGCTTTATGGAAGAGGAAAGAACGCAGTTCGGAAGATCGTTAATATAGATTAGAAAGAGAAGTGGACCCAGGACTGACCCTTGAGGAACACCTGCTGGTACGTTAGAAAACCGAGAATTACAGTTATTAGCGTTTACAAACTGCGTCCTGTTAGAAAGAAAGTTTTTTATCCACTCGAGTACATTTGCGTCCAAGTTAAGTTGAGACAGCTTAAGCAGAAGTAAATCATGGGTCACAGAGTCAAAGGCCTTCGCAAAATCAAGAAATACGCAGTCAATGTCGGTACCTAGATCAGAAATTGCAAAGAGATCATTAGTAAATGTTAAGAGTTGTGTTTCACAGGAAAAGAACTTACGGAAACCATGTTGACAGGGGTTGAAAAAGGAGTTTGATTCTAAAAACTCAGCCAAATGTGAATATATTATATGCTCAAGAATTTTACATGAAATGCTAGTTAGTGAGATAGGCCTGTAATTGCTGGGTAAGTGTGTGTTACCTGATTTATGAACTGGAATCACCTTTCCCACGCACCAGTCGTTTGGAAGAACAGACTGCTGTAATGACTGAGTGAAAATGTGTGACAAGATAACAGCAGAAAATACATCAGTACACTTCAAAATTTTTGAGTTCAGGCAGTCTGGGCCAGCAGAGGAGGACGTTTTTTGATTGTTTATTAGGCAGCTAACACCAACCCAGTCAATAGAGATTGGATCCATGGGCGAAAAACCAGAATTGGATAAAACCGGTAATCCACTAGGCATCGTGGTAACATGTGAAGAGAACACATCATTAAATACATTACAGCATTCTTCAGGAGCAACAGGTTGATCGTTTGGGTATGTTAATTGGATTATTTTGCTTGGAGTACCGTTAACTATGGTCCAGAATTTACGAGGATTAGTTTGCAAGATGGACGGAAGGGTAACAGAATAAAAATGCTGTTTCGCACTAGCGGCGGCTGTGTTGTAGTCACTTTCAGTGAGGTAGTAAGCGGACCAAGCAACGTCACTGCATGAAGCTTTTGCGCGACGAAACAACCGCTTTTTTTTGTTACGTAGTCGCTTCAGAAAGGGGTTGAACCAAGGGGACCGTGGCTTGCAAGAGACTGTTCTTTGCGGTACGAAACGTTCGATTAATGACAACAATTTATTTTTGAAAATGCACCAGTTTTCTTGAACACAGCGCTGATCGCAATTAGCGATGTAAGAAGCTGCGAAATTTTCCATTTCAGTGGTAATGGAAGCCAAGTCGGCTTTGCTGTAATCGCGGATCACCTTCGTAGTTTTCTTTACAGGAGCCCGTGTATTGATATGAAAAGTGAGTGCAAGGTGATCACTTACGCCTTTTATGTAAAGAATTGGGGAAACTGTGTCAGGGTTCGTAGTGAGAATCAGATCTAGTATGTTAGATGAGGAGGCAGACACGCGCGTTGGTTTCAGTACAAGCTGGGTGAAGTGGAAATCCAAACAAGTGTTTATAAACTGGGTACTCTGAGAAGACTGGGACGTTGCCGTGTCGTTACGCCAAATGATATCGGGAAAGTTGTAGTCACCAAGAAGAAAAAGGGGAGCGTTAGGATATCTGACAATTAATTTGTTCAATGCGTCGTGAAGGTCATCGCAAAATGACGTCGAAGCAGTAGGAGGGCGATAGCATGTGCAAAAAATAACATCTCTGTTGTCGAGTACAACGCGCACGCTAACAAGTTCAAGTGGCGTTTCTATGGAAACTGAGCTCGATGTGAGCGTTTCAGTAACCGCAATCAAGACACCTCCACCTGATCGCACACCACGATCGCAGCGATAACATGAATACAGTTTTTCACAATCAAAAATTTCGCTATTTTTTATCCGAGCCGAGAGCCATGTTTCAGTGAGACATACTATGTCAGCAGCGCATGAATCAATCAGCGAGGACACCGCAGCACGTTTATTTAGTAGACTTCGCACGTTAGTGACAAAAACAGATATGGTGTTATTAGATTGCGCATGTGCTAGCTATGTCGAACCATTTCCTTCGATAGCTTGACGCGACCGATCAGAAGAGCGTGCTGCACGTGGCATGCTGACTTCGCATACATTGTCAGTGGTAGAACAGTAAACGTAGCACTTCTTGTTCAAAAATAACTTATTTAGCCGTATTGAGTATGTCTGTCCTGATGCCTTAGCAAAATCAAGCAGCTTTTTCCTAGACTGGCGCGTTGCTCGGCAGAAATCTTCGCCCACAGATACCCCGGTGGATTTGAAATTAGATTTTAGTGCCAGAATTTTATCCTTTAGTTTTGAGCAAGAAAATTTCATTATAATCGGGCGAGTTTTATTAGCAGTATACGAGCCAAGTCGGTGGGCTCTACAAACCATATTCTCGGGGACCTCAAACTTAAGATGATGAGACAAAAATTCACACACCAATTTTTCAGACTGTGCCCATGTTTCTGAGGGAGAGTCAGAAATACCATAAAATATTAAGTTATCCCGGCGGGAGCGATCTTCCAGATCATCGAGACGTGTCAGGAGGGAGGCATTTTCAGTTTTAACGGCCTGAGCTACAACTGCAGGTATGTCAGCTGACGACGGGTTAAGCTCAAGTGATTCAACAAGCGATTCAACTGTCGTTAATCTAGTGGTTAAATCGGAAACTTGATTAGTTAATTGAGCTTGCTTTTCCTTTAATTCGGCGAGACCACTCATTACCTCTGTGTGTCGTGAATCTATTTTTGCTGAAAGGGCAGAAATGGCTGCAAGAAGTTCTTTGTACTGCGCGTCAGTTGCGGGTCCCGGATTAAGTTCAACATCGCCAGATAGGATGAGTAGCCTAGCAACAAACGCACATTCACACAGTGAGGCAAAAAATACACTTGGGCACGGGAAAAGCAGCAGACAGACGTTACTTGTACGTTTAGAGTAAAGAGACGGAGCTTCACAGACCTGCATGAAGAAGCAAAAAGGGTTTAGCGGCGACTGCATGGTTGCCGCTATCCCGTGCCCACTGAAAGTGGCCGGACGAAGGCAGCTGCTTAAGTAGAGCCAGAAGGGAGATGTCGCTCCTGGCGGCTGTGAATCCGTGTGCAAAGGTATGAAGATGGCGCCCTCGATTACTTGCTGGCACCAAAGATCTTGACTTGCGTCAGATAGCAGGACTGGCAATGGTGTCGGTGAGTCATTATAGATGAGCACTGGTGAAACCGCACATGCGCAGGTCGAGGGATACAGCCATACTCCAAGGAGCACGATGAACTGCATGAAGAAGCAAAAAGGGTTTAGCGGCGACTGCATGGTTGCCGCTATCCCGTGCCCACTGAAAGTGGCCGGACGAAGGCAGCTGCTTAAGTAGAGCCAGAAGGGAGATGTCGCTCCTGGCGGCTGTGAATCCGTGTGCAAAGGTATGAAGATGGCGCCCTGGATTACTTGCTGGCACCAAAGATCTTGACTTGCGTCAGATAGCAGGACTGGCAATGGTGTCGGTGAGTCATTATAGATGAGCACTGGTGAAACCGCACATGCGCAGGTCGAGGGATACAGCCATACTCCAAGGAGCACGATGAACTGCATGAAGAAGCAAAAAGGGTTTAGCGGCGACTGCATGGTTGCCGTTCGGCATATTAATCCATCTTTATCGCGTACACGTCACTTTCACGCGGTGAGTTTGTGCGGTTTTGTGACGTCGCGTGACAGGCAGGTGAAGTGGGTGCAGCCCGAAAGCTGTTTACCAATAGTCGAGGGCTAATGGCGAAAAAGGGTCGAATCAGTAATAACTGTTTTGCTTTTTTCTGTCAAATCATGCATAATCAGTGTGTACACATCATATCAGAAGGGGAGGTATCGTGGTTTTCGTGACGTCGCGTGACAGACAGGTGAAGTGGGCGTGGTCGAAAAAGTTTTTGACCAATCGTGGAGGGCTGATAGCAGAATTGGAATAGAAACGTTTGGAATAGTTTTATATTATAGCGCCCCGGTATGTCTTTTCTAGCTGCGGAATCTTTTGCATGAGAGGTAATCTGCCTTATTTTTATTAGATATCTGGTTCGCTAAACGCTTCGGCAATGAATCTGGCTGTATGAGAGGAGATTCTGCTTTGCAATATTGCAACGAATAAACAAGAGCAACGTTTTAAAGAATCGATCTAGGAAAGGAACCCCGTACGATGATTTAACTACGCGGGACATATGACTGAATCCATCTGATAATCAAACGCAAAAATCATGCCCCGACTTAGTACCCCTGTCTCTCGAAGTATCAATAAGCATACTCAGAAAGTGAGAATTGTGACGTTTCAGTAATTGTACGTGTGCGCCACGGCTGACCTTGCAGACCCTCATTTACGAAGTGACGTTACTCTTCGTATCTCATACAAGTTGGCGATTTTATCAACATTGTGAGTCGTGCGTGTGCGCTCAAGAAACCTGCAGTTTAATGTTAGCTGCCTCCAATGTGTACGAAGTCGGTCTGCTATGTTTTAAACAAATGCATAACCGAAGGTGCATTTGAACCTGTTGTTCAGCACAGCAGCACAAGGCTCTCACCATTAGGCGACAATCGGACGCACACTTACCTCGTGTCATAGTCACCCCTTGAAACGCTTTGCGCGACCATCGTGGGTCAGTTTTTAGCATCCTTTCCTGGTGACAGCTAGAGCTTTGAGATGCTCGGTTAGATTGCAGTGCCTTCGGGCTCCGCCCGTATTTTTCGTCTCAGGCACGTGATACCTCCTAAACGGGGCAAGTCGTTGTGTATTGCCATATAATTATTTGAAGTAGACCTTATTTGAAGCATTACATGCGCCCGGAGCTCCGACGATTAAGTAACTAGTTGCAGAAACCACCTAAGATGATTGCGAATGGAAGCAAATGGCTTATGTAAGCTTCGCAGAACTAAAATGGACGCACTAACAATGCTTTCGAAGTGTGCTGCTGAAGTCGCTAGGTGTATTTGAGGATGGGGCCACACATTGTCCTCCATATTTCTTAATCGACGGCAGGACAGAGGCAAGTCAACAGCGGTGTGATGGCAAATAAATGATGATGACTGACAAGATAACGTCACGACGAAGATGGAATCATGAGCGAGGAGGCATGACGGATCGCGGCAGCGTGATGAAGGATTGCATGACACCGGATGCTGAGATGTGGCTTGCTGTCCAATCGCTTACTTCCCGGAGGCCAAATACTAGTGAAATCATCAGTTTAAACCTCGTATAGATTTCATCCACCAGGAGAGTTGGTCTAAGCAGAGCTGTGGTGAACCACGAAAACGAAACAGCTATTCTGGGGAAGAAATGCAACTGGGATTTACAGGGCGAACGTCGCCATGATAGCGCCAGCTCGGGTGGCGAGTTTCCCGGTAGTGTTCGAGACTGTCTGCGTAGGTAATCTGAACACGAAACGTTATCCAAAAAGAAAAATATAGAAAAAAGTCTTTGATGCTTCAGTTGGACATATATATATATATATATATATTCACCCCATTTAATGGTGGCCAAAACTATGATAATTTCCGCCAAATTTCGGAGCAAATATACTGAAGGTACTGGACACTAGTCAGAAATTGGGCATTCTTGGTTTTTTCCAACCTGAGAGTTGCGGCATTCTGCTCATCTTGGCAAGTTACTTAACTTTCGTTTTCATTCTCTCTTTCTACTTTTGCTTCCCCGTGTTCAACCCAGCGTGAATATTTGTGGCACTGACTTTCACAGTGGGGGTGAGCTAAATTTTGATCTTGAACGCAATGGGCGTGATTCTGTCTGTGTTTAGTAGAAAGTGAAAGCACAAGTTAACCTTTTATTTTCACGCATACACTGCGTTATTTCATTGTGTACAGCTCTTCCTGCTTGTGCCTGATGAATGCCGGCAGTATTAATGAAGTAGGTAGAACAAATCTGTTTCAACCGAGATCGGTCACTGAGAGATTTCCGGCGGTCTAGCTCTACAGCTTGTTATGTACTGCCTAAGCCACTGCACAGGCCCAGGCTCACCTGAAAGCCCAGGCTCGTCCCGAATTGCTGGACGGGCCTGTAAAAGCGTTTTCCGCCAGTGCCGGACCCATCTCTTGATGGTATGTGATGAGGAAGCTATACTTCTTTTGTTTCTACGAAAACAAATTTATTTCCTCCAAAATAAAACAAATTGATACTAGAAGCTGCTCTTTACGAAGTTTGATATTTACTGTTTTTGCTATTGTGCTATTTTACCGTTATCCACATAACTATCTTATTGCGAGTGAGTCTGAGTCTAAGTCGCAGATATATTGAACATAGATACCTGAGGGGAGGTGGTGTAAAAGCCATTATACATGTAGGGACTTCACGGTGCTGACTTTTCCCACTGTTTACATCGCTACTGGGGTACGCACTAAAGAATTAGTGCAGACACAAGCGAAATATCTTTTACAAAAGGACACAATCATAAAAATGTCGCACAATGCAATACTGGCACAAAATAAAGAGAATACGATAATGGTGAACGTCATGTATTAATACAAAGTAAAAATGTGGGTATAAGCACAACAATTACTCACAAAAATATAATGAAAAATGTTTTTAAGCGAATTGTGAGACATTTCGCGGATGAAGCTGTGGCATAATCGAAACCTTTTTAGTGCGGAGGGCCGGGTATATTTTCGAGTTTTTAAACCGCAATGCGTTCGTGACCATAGCACATATAGGTATTCACCATGCCCTGTAGGGCAGCAGTGAGGGATGGTGGAAAGGTGCACACTGTTGGATAATAATTATATCCCATGTTTAAAATGCAATTTATACGGTTGTAAAAGGCGGAAATAGATAAGCCGAGAAGAGATGGAAAGATTCGGGAGGCTGTTGTCAAAAGTACTTTTGTAATTCATCATCATCAACAGCCGATTTTATGTACACTGCAGGATGAAGGCATCTCCCTGCGATCTCCAATTACCCCTGTCCTGCGCCAACCGATTACAACGAGCACCTGCGATTTTCTTAATTTCATCGCACCACCTCGTCTTCTGCCGTCCTCTACTGCGCTTCCCTTCTCTTGGTACCCGTTGTGTAACCATAATGGTCCAACGGTTATCTAACCTCCCCATTAGATGACCTGCCCAGCGCCATTATTTTCTCTCCATGTTATATAGAATATCAACTACACCTGTTTGCTCTCTGATCGAAACCGCTCTCTTTCTTTCTTTTTATGTTATGCCAAGCATTCTGCATTTAATTGCTCATTGTGCGGTCCTTCACTTGTTCTCAAGCTTCTTTGTCAATCTCCAAGTCTCTGCCCCATATATCAGCACCGGTAAAAGGCACTAATTATATACCTTCCTTTTCAATGATAATGGTAAGCTTCTAGTCAGCAGCTGACAATGCCTGCCATGTGTGATCCAACCCATTTTTATTCTTCTGTGAGCTTCGTTCTCACGATCAGGGTTCCCTGTAAGTGACTGACATAGCTGAACGTATTCCTTTCCAGGCTCTAGTGGCTGACTAGCGATCCTGAACTCTTGTTCCCTTGAGTGGTTATTTAGCATTATCTTTGTCTTCTGCATATAAATATTCAACCCCAATCTTACACTGTCCCTGTTATGGTCCCTAATCATTTGTTGTAACTCCCACAGTGTTGTTGAATGTCATCGGCAAACTGAAGCTTGCTGAGATATTCGCCGTTGATCCTCACTCCTAAGCCTCGCAGTTGAATAGCTTGAATATTTCTTCCAAGCGCGCAGCGAATAGCATTGGGTAGATTGTGTCTCCTTGTCTGGCCCCTTTCTTTATAGGCATCTTCCTATTTTTCTTGCGGAGAATTAAGGTAGCTTTGTAGTCTCTGTAGATATTTTCCAGCATACTTGCCTAAATGATCTGTACTCCTTGATTACGTAATGCCTCTATGACTGCTTCTATCTCTACTGAATAATTAATTACCCTACACTCATTTTTTGCAATATTTTAATACTTATTCAGGCGGAGCTTTGATTGCGAACCTTACATGAGTGTTCTGACCGTGAACACTGGGAGGTGCTGCTGAGAATTGCCAGAGTCTTTAAATGATAAAAAACATATAAAATATGACGTAATGCCTGTATAACATCTAAGTGTGCTTTGAAAGACGTTACCAAAGAACACCGCGTCTATGAAATCTACACAAGAATGGTTAATAGTTACAGCCTTTAGCGCACAAACAATATTTTGTTTTTAGCGGTACAAGATAACTTCTTTGCTCCATTCGCGCTTAACGGCAAGGGTTGCGGAATGCAATTTAAAGTAAAAGGTTTTTGCCTCTTAGGATGTCTTGATTATCACATTGGGAAATAAGGGCACGGTATATAAGAATTGGGAACACGCATTCTATTAGTGCCACAGAGAGATGCATGTAGGCATCTTCCACACTGAAAAACACGCTTAGGAAAAGGCCACAATCGCACGCGTAGCATTGTAATGTTATTGCAATGTTTTTTGTCACTTTAGTGGTACTACAATGTTATTCAATATACCACCTGAGCAATCACATTTTAAGGCATGTACGACAACGTTTTTTCAACGAGTTCCGACCACGCGAGATCATTCAAGTCCAGGCCCAGGCCGGGCCAGGGCATAAAGCCACTGGCCCTGGCTTGGCCCCGGTAAAGCCGCTCCATACACGTTTTCGTCCACCAGGTTAAGTACCACCCACCTATGCTTATGCGCTCAGATTCCAGAGTCAAGCGGAACTTACGTAGTCGCAGTTTCTGGTTTTAGCCTGAAGCGGCGGTAATGAACCATAGAGCACTTAAATAGTATACGCCTTTGGGGCTTATTCCACAACAATATTCATCACGTGCCTTGCTCGCATTTCTTTTCTTTATCGCTGCGAGCCCGGTACTTTCAAGTCACGAACGGCGTGAGTGTTATTCACGTGACACAGCATTCTCGACAAGAAAGTAGCGAGCGCCGAGTTTTTAAGGCTCACAAGTTTCTGTGTCGTTGTCGCGGTCACACATACACGCAATTCCAGTTGCTCCAAGAGCAGAGCAGCTGTGGGAAAGGTTGGTTCTATGAGCTGACCGTTGCGCCGGCGCCGGAGCGTGAGTCATTAGCAAGGATTTCAGCTTCATAAGTGTGCGCCCACGCCACGCGCTCAACCAATCAAAGCCGATTCGTTTCCGCCGGGAAAGGAAAGAACAGGAAATTATTTCGGGCGCGCTGCTCCCACTTAATTTTCCTTACGTCACGAAAAACGAATGGGATGGCCACGCGCTGTGCGTTTCCCCGAAGAACCGGCAGCCTTCGACGAGTGGCGGCGAAAACTCGCCTATGAAAGGGCACGCCTTCGGCATGCTGATCCAACCGTTAGAGACACTCGAGAAAAGAAGATACCAAACAGAGGGAGCGGGAGGCAATAGCAATCCGGCGCCATTACCTGTGGGTTCGCTTACAAGCTTCGCTTAACCCATTTTCCGGTAGGGGACTGGTTCGTTGTTTTTTAAGAAAGGAAACTCATGCAAGGCAGATCGATGATTATTTCTGTGGGACAAATATGCACTCTAAATGGTGCAACCGTGTTAAGAGTGAGGTGCGAGCGTTCAACAAGCAAAAATTCAGGAACTGGAAGCATCGGAATTGGAACAACCGGACACGGAAACCCCGAAAGCGGAAATTGTGGAAGCGGAACTGGTTCGAGCGACGAATCAAGGAACAGCGGCGCACATGAAAGGTTGGTGCTACTTAGCTAATGCGGTGGTGACACGAGGATGGAGGAGCTTTGTACCGGAGCACAGAAGTACGGCCCATGCAGTACTCTTATAATATTATCTTAGACGGCGGTGCTCAATGTTTGTACCAAATATTTGGGCAGACTTTTCTGAGTAAGGCAAACAACAATTCTCTGTTAGGTGTACATAACAAGCGGCGCAAAACCTCGCAAAATTCTTTGCAGTTGACGCTCTCCTTTGCCGTACTCGTCTGGTGTTTCCTGCTGTCATTCGTGGTCTTCATCGCATGCGAGGCGCCGACCGGAGTGCTCGAGAAGCTGCTTTTCAGGAGGTGGATTGAAGATGGCGGCGCCCGGAAGCAAGAACATCAAGAATAGCTCGGAGGTGGTGACATGAAAAAAAAAGAACAGTGGTGGATTACGGCTATGAAAGTTCGGTGTGCTATCGAACTAGTGGCGACCGTCCTTGTCATACTAAGTGCACCGCTACTTCCAAGACCACCAGAGCTAAGCAGCGTTGGGCTCGGTCAGTACGTGTCAGCATATTAGCGGAATATCAGCAGAAATAAATGCTAACAAGATAACTTGTCGCCTCTCGTGAATTCACGTTTACCACTAGCCTAAATTGACGCTATGCTATGACGTCCCAGGCGTATGACATGATAGCTTAGTAAATGAAGTCGGAGGCAGTAGCCGAACAAGCGTTACGTGAGCCCAGAGGAAACATTTCTTTGGCGACAGGCTGAGCGTTCTCATGTTCGTTTAGGACCATATCGATAGAACTATAATAGCTAGTTCAATTACTTTTACTAACTCTTATTCTGCTTGTGTACTTCGTAAGCCAAGTGCTTACGGCATCGGTGCATCGCGACGAGCCATTTCTCTGATAATTGACAAGCGGGTGCTTTGTTTGCAATATAAGCTATTCCTAGAAATCGCCGGTGGCAAACAGCTTAATTATGATCACTGAACTGGATTCTTTGGGCAGGCGAACATCACTTGCACGAGAAATGTGAGCTCATGAGTGCATACTTAGCAATTTTTCCTGAAGCTTCACTATTTGCTGAATAGTGGATGTTGGAATTTACGAATTGTTGCCGGTGAGCTTGCAATACATATCCGTATAGAATAAATTTTGAAGATGGCGCCGGTCTGGAGATATGCGCCAGTGAAACTTCCGATTAAAGACTACTCGTAATAAAAACAACAACTGAAAACGCACTGCACAATGCAGCACCCACGCTGTGAGAATAAAAGCACGCAGCTTATCCCACACCATAAAAAAAAAAATTTGTGGATTCCATGCGCTAGAGTAATCGGTTTAGGTTGAGGTTTCATTGCTCTTGCGAGGAAATGTTCGTTTCTTCAGCGACCACTCACATGTAGAAAGCGAGTAACCTTGCTAGACACGTTATCACCAGGAAAAAACACAACGCAAACTTGGGGCACTACAACATGCGGATCACAAGCATGATGAAGGAATCACCACGCATTAAGGAAAATAACACTTTCGACAGCGCATTGTATGTCGAAATGCCCTTCTTATAGCCTTAGTTTTGATAACGGTGCAGTCGCAAGCAGAACTCTCCAGTTTACCATTTCATTATTTTAGGCTTCTAGAAGGGTGTTTTGTGCGAAACATACGCCTTGCAGAACATAAGGGTGCACAGGTACTTCAACAGTTCAACCACCAAGTAAAAAGCCATAGGTCTATATTTTCCAGTGGTTTCCGCCAAGTGATTGTTCAAGCGAGTGGTATTGACAAAGTAAGCAATGGATGTCAACCTGCTGCTTCACGTACGTGACATCCTCTGCCTTGAAGTGGAAAGATACATCTTTTTCTTTGAATTCCTACGTATCCTTTTGTTTTAACACTGGCATCGTTTAGGTTGCTTTATCGCTGTGCTGTTACATTGATAAGAAAGAATTGTTTGCGAATTATATTCCACCAGCCAATGAAAGTTCTTCAGATGAATGTTTGTTCTGGCGTAGCATACTGGCCGGCATATATACGCAGTAAGTCATGACCTGTTTCATGCGGTATCAATATGAATGAGCATTCGCAGATGCATGTAGATCAATGTTTTACCTATATAAGTACACAGCCTTTATTGTGCAGACGGGGTGCCACGGTAATAAAGCATTACGATAAAACTGCTTTGTTCTCTTCTTGCCTTGCTGCCTTTCACATCTTACTGTTGGCTTCGAGCTTGTGAGTGCTCCTTCCCGTCGATTACTGCTTTAAAATACTTGCGTTATTGATTCGAACGCCGAGACTCGGATGACTTTCCAGGCACGTACTCCTTTTGCTCGCACTGGCCTGAACGATGATCACAAGGAGAAACATAGTGTTAGGTGGTGCTGGTCGCTGTCAATGCTGTATATCCCCTCCTCATGGAAATTTAAGCTCCGCAGCAGAGCCATCAAACATTCGGACAGCAGCACTTCTCAGTACGCGTGCGGCCAGCTCCCGCACACCAAGTGAAAGCCCCCAGCGCACTCTCCTCGATTGTTGGCAACACACAGTGACTGGTCATCCGCGATTGTTTGCACCAGTTCTCCGTTGAAGTCCGTGTAAGCTTACATTTATTGAATGGGGCTTCTGAAAAATACCGGCAGTGACGATGATTGGGGCCGCGCGCTGCTCGGTGTAGCTTGGCGTTTACTCACATAGAGTTTCCTGTCAGGTCGCTGAGTCCGCCCGCCTTCCGCGCGGTTTGTTGGAAGAAAAGCACCCGCATGAAATGACCTGCGGTGCATTAGGTAGCGCCAAACGCCCAATGTACCTGTCGAACATATTTTGAGTCGAACATATTTTGAACATATTTTGGGTGACGTGGCACCGCAGCCGCGAGGTACCAAGCGAGCGCAGCTGACGCCTCTCCGCAGCGGATCGCGTTTCGATTATTTTCACTTTTCTGGCTGAGATTACCCGGCATTCATTACGCCGTTGCAATCGCTAGCTCCTATTTGTATTTCTTGCAACAGCTGCAAAGACCTCGTTTGATGGGCCTCAAGTATTGCACTGGGGTCAATCGTCTGACTACTGGAGTTATAATTATGTATATAAAGTTGTGTAATTGAGCAATCCTGTGAAATTTCCCTTGTGGACTATAATGTGGGTTGTTTTGAACATATCTTACGACATACGCTGCAGGGATTACACAATACAGAAGACATTATAATGTTTTTTTCGTCAAAGTCGGAGATCCTGAAAATGTGTAAAATAGCCCAAGAAAGCTATTCGCTTTAATGAGCACGTAATCGTAGTAACATTGTTGCGTGAGCTAAATTAAGACGGATATGAACGTGATAAATCTTGTAGGCATGCTCTTTTTTAACACTTCCTGCAAACCCTCAAATTTACCGTAAATTCGCTGTACATGAAGACCCACTGCATGATACGTCCCACCATATCGGCTTGAAAACAGTAAGCCTCGCCAAGAATGGCAAGGCCTTCCAAAAATTAGTGCATGTGCGAGTGATGAGTATGTATGATGTATTTCGCACATGCACGATGCAACCCCACAAATGTATTGGGCCGATGGTATTGTTGTCATCCGTACAAATGGCACCAGCATTTCCCGTTTAAACAAACAATACTTAAGCAAAGAATAAAAAAATCCCTAAGCTGAGATCACATATATGTGAAACTCGCCTACCATAGCATGCAACTTCTATCTATATGTTTAGCAAAGTAAATTTCCTTGTGAATAACGTTTCAATGAACTGCTGCAATTTTCGAAATCTGAAGTGGTCGGGACCGATGAGCCTGGGTGCCAGCACGGCTTTCTTGTCTACTCAGATAGCCCGGCAGCTCCACCCACGTGGTTGATAGCAGTCCGAACCACGTTCCTTTTTATTAACTGAGCTTTAGGAATGCCTACGTGATAAAAATTGTATGTATGTATTTGAAGTAGTAGCTTAGCGCGAATAAAACCACGGAAATAAGACGGACAAGGACAAGTGCTACTCACAACTGTTTAATGGAAGGAAGGATAGCACATATATATATCCTCTTGTCCACATGCACCTACCAAGCAGAAGAGAAGACGGTACGTGCACATCAAAGGCGGTTAAACATTAAATCCATTAAACAGTTGTGAGTAGCGCTTGTCCTTGCCCCTCTTTCTTGTTTCCATGGGTTTATTCGCGCTAAGTTACTACTTCAAATATGGACGACCAACTAGGCCAACAGTTAACTCTTCTATGTATGTATGTATGTATGTATGTATGTATGTATGTATGTATGTATGTATGTATGTATGTATGTATGTATGTATGAGTGTGTGTATGTATGTACGTACGTATGTATGTATGTATGTATGTATGTATGTATGTATGTATGTATGTATGTATGTATGTATGTATGTATGTATGTATGTATGTATGTATGTATGTATGTATGCATGCATGTATGTATGTATGTATGTATGTATGTATGTATGTATGTATGTATGTATGTATGTATGTATGTATGTATGTATGTATGTATGTATGTATGTATGTATGTATGTATGTATGTATGTATGTATGTACGTATGTACGTACGTATGTATGTATGTATGTATGTATGTATGTATGTATGTATGTATGTATGTATGTATGTATGTATGTACGTATGTATGTATGTATGTATGTATGTAAGCACAATTGGTGCCCTGCGGACGACCATCACTCGCAGTGCACTCCTCGAAGAGGCAGGACATGTGTCGCGTGAGCTTCTGCACAACACCTTCCAATGCGATGATCACGGTTATTTTAATGCGTAAACAATCTTTGGTGGGCTCCCCAGCAATGTCATGTGAAAAGTGTAATGCCATGTATCTTAAGAAAAATGCGTGATTTTCTATGTCAAGAGATTCAATCGTTACGATAATGTAAATGTAGATTGGTAGCTTTTAAGCGATAAGGAACAATTTAAAGCAAAAGCAACAAAATAAAAAGAGAGTACCCATACCGATACAAAGCACGCTTTAGAAAACGCCTGGGGAAGCTTTAGTTGTGTTGGGCAATTTCTGGTTGGGTCACCTTGATATTTGGAGGTTTCCCAATTGAAATTTGGAGATGGGCCAACTTAAAATTTCTAAGTGTGCCAAATTTGGGGGTGGGCTAATTTGAAGTGTGAGCGTGGCCCAGCTGAAATTTTGGGGTGGCACCAAGTTGAAATCTAGGGCTGGTCGAACTAAAATTTGGGAGTACGTCAACGTAAGTTAGGGTTTGGGCCAAACTTCACACTTGAGGGTGGCTCAACTTAAATTCTGACTGGGCCAACAGAAATTTGCAGGTGGGCCCACTTGAACGTTCGGCGTGGGTCAACCTAAATTTGGGGATGGGTCAATTTGAAAATTGGGGATGGGCAAAGTTGAAATGTGTGTTTGGGCTAACCTAAATTTCTGTGAGGGCCAACTTGAAGTTTGCATGTGGGCATCAGCGCTAACGTTGTGGCGCCATCTGCAAGTTAAATTCAAGCCCCTTTTATACCTCGGCATCGTCTGTATCAACCTAACAGCGTCAAAACAAAGAGTTGATCTCATTGACGACAACAAATCATACATAATGCCCTGTTATCAGCATGAAGTGAGGCAAAGCGAGGGTTAATTTCATCTCTTAATTCTTGCCGTAGCAGTGAAGAGCAAGTAACAAGCGTTAATTTGGCACGAAGTGGGCACATGTGAGCAAGGATGTTACAAAAAAAATTGCGTGGCTCTCCTATCGCAAACACCAGAGACCAATGGAGCTGGACCAGTAAAATAGTGCTAAACCACACACGAGGCGCACGAGTGCCGGTAACGCGTCCCTACGGCGTCCGCCAAAAACGCCTCCGACGCCGTCCGCGATTCGCGAGGCCAACCTGGGCCAACGCCGTAGCAGACGCCGTGGTTGTCTTCACTCCGTAGGGAGCGGCGGCCGAGGATGAATCGAGGTACCCTAGCAGCCGCCGGAGAAGAACGCCCCTCCTCCCTCTCCTGACCACCCACCTGGCACGCCACAGGAGAGGGCACGCGTCCGGGCCGCGTTCCTCGCTCGCGTGCGCCTAGCTCTTCCCTCCCAGCTAGGCGCTATCCACCCTTGCCGCGTCGCTATTGAAATTAAATTATGGGGTTTTACGTGCCAAAACCACTGATTGAGGCACGCCGTAGTGGAGGACTCCGGAAATTTTGACTACCTGGGGTTCTTTAACGTGCACCTAAATCTAAGCGCGCGGGTGTTTTCGCATTTCGCCCCCATCGAAATGCGGCCGCCGTGGCCGGGATTCGATACCGAGACCTCGTGCTTAGCAGCCCAACACCATAGACACTAAGCAACGCCGCGTCGCTATGCTGCACGATGCTATGTTAAGGCGAATGCCCTTGTAGGCTCAAGGTAAAGTTTGTGTCAGCAGACCTGACTGCCGTAGTGTCCGCCAAAGCGTCACCACGCCATAGGAGACAGGACAGATTAAAAACAGATTGAAGAATGAAAAATGATTGTAGTGACAGTGAATGATAACACTATATTAGAGATGGGTATAGGTAATTATAAGTAGCAATGACTAATGATTACTTGTAATGGCTACTAATCGCTCCGATTACCAATATGTGTAACGACTGCTTGTAATGAGAATTGATCGTAAATGACTAGAAATGTCTAGTAATGAGTAATAATCGTTAAAATGACTACTAATGACTTGTAACAACTGCTAATTACTACGAAATCGTTGGCGCAACAGCACTGTCAACCACTACTATGTGATGTTATCAACATTGTCTTTATCATTGTATTAATTACCAAATGTTTTTGGAAATGTGTGATGTGAAATGATGTATGATGCTATCAATTGTATAACTATATGCTTATCCTTCTTATTTTTTGTCTCTTTGCAAAACATCATATGTAATTGAAATAAGCTCTTTGTGCGTTATGTTTTTACCATACTTATTGCTGTTAACATAGGTCCATGAAACAGGCCCTTCTAACCCACTCCTGTAAAAATCCCTGATGGGATTGACAGTATCACAAAATAAACAAATAAATAAATAAATAAATAAACAAAAATGACCGGTATGTCAAACGAAGGCTTGTAATGACCACACTTGATTACATGTGACTAAATAGGCTTACTAGTGAGCAGCAATGACCAATAATTACTGAAATAACTTGTAATAATTAGTAATGACTATGAAATGAACAATATGTCTAACGACAACTTGTAACGACTACAATTGATTATAACTGTCTAAAGATGCTTAGTAATGACCCGTAATAACTAATAATGACTGAAATGACTAGTAATGACTGCTAATGACTACAATATGACAACTATGTCTGAAGGCGAATTGTAACGACTACAACTCCTTAGAAATTACTAAAAATGCTTAGTAATGACCAGTAATGACTGAAATGACTTGTAATGACTACTGATGACTACGATATGACCAAAATGTCTAACGACGGCTTGTAATGACCACAATTGATTACTGATGACTAAAAAAGGTCAGTGCGCTTCCACACTGTGAAGAAGCATCGCCAGTGAAGCTGTGTATGTGGGGCCCTTAATGGCGACCTTCACCTCCGGCACAGGTCGGCCCGGCATTGCACTAGCTTCGGTACCGACCCACGTATGGGAACGCTTAACGCCTTCTTCATGCCATCATCATGCCGCCTTCATCATACCGTCCATAAATTTGCAATTGGCGCATTGAATGGCCAATCGTTGCCGGGATAAAGTGAGCACTTGAGAACCTTGAGCACTTGAGAATACTAATTTACGCGTGACACTAACGCCTTCTTTCATATCGCGAAGCATATTTTGATGTAGGGCACGCATGTAGGCTCTATCCTTGGGGACCATCTCCTACATTATGGGGGCGGGCTTTTGCCTGGTCCACACTGCAGGCAAGGTCAACATGCGTTGTGCGCAAACGTGCTGCCTGAGCCGCTCTTGAGATGTCATGTAGAGTAAACAGCCCCTTAAGTATAACCATAATAAAACGCAAAACAGCCGAAGGAAATACAAACGAATGAAATCACGGGCACCTCCTCCGCTCTCCCTTAGTTATTTCCTGATACCACTGAGGTTTGAATTTCGACCGGTCTCTATGCAACAGTATGGCATCTGCGATAACAAAACGTCTTCCAATATACGACTATCCAAAATTATTTTCCTTAGCGCAGAGTGATCAAATGTTACGTCCCATGCTGTCAAAGTCTCTCTTTCCTTAATGTCCTTATAAATGTACACGGCAATACCAAATACCAAAAGTGTGTCTGCACGTAGCGTATGGATTACATAATCTGCACGTTATAGAATGGAAACTTAGGCGGCAAGACAACCGTTTCCTGCGTTGAATCCAGTGGGTGCTCCCCATGCAGGCAGAAGATAGGGAAATATCAGTACAACCTATTCGAGTTCACGATGAAATTGTAGCTGAACACTAGTTTTTAAGTCCACGGCACATCTCATTCAAAACGGCCATCTCAATCTAGCCGTGTGCTTTCCCAGACGTTTTCGAGCTAGTCGACAACATCGGCTGGTGGTCCTTGCTCTTGTCCAGTGTAGTGGCGTGCGACACAGCGCTGTCCGTGCAACTGCTGCAAGTGACAACACGCGCCACCACAGGCGTCGACAGCAGGGAGTCCAAGGAGCTGCCGAACGTGCTCCAAGGTGTGCTGCGGCTGGTTCGGAAAGCCTTGGAAGCAGAGACACAGAGTTCAGCATTAGTTCGCGCTTCTTGCGGAAACACAGGGACCTCCCAGCGAT
Source organism: Dermacentor albipictus (assembly GCF_038994185.2). Lineage (NCBI taxonomy): Eukaryota > Metazoa > Arthropoda > Arachnida > Ixodida > Ixodidae > Dermacentor > Dermacentor albipictus. The sequence continues at coordinate 112,796,539 of NC_091822.1, read as the reverse complement.
AATCAGTGGACAATAACTACATTCGATAACTCGAGAGCGCTTTGCGCAGGAGCTAGGGGCCTTACTAATAATGCGTTAGACCACTTGCTAGATTGCTGTAAATTAGTTTTTCTCTTTCATGGCTTCTTGTGCAAAGTAAACACGAATATAGCTGCTCACGGCAGATGACCCAGAAATATCGATGAAAGAAGCTTAATTGACATCGCTGTGAAACATTTCTTTCAGATATTTCAAGGCGCACAACGCGGTCATAATTGCCGCAGTGTTTTCAACCGTGTTGCTTCTCAAACCGCCAGTAAACGTTGAGCTCGCTGTCATAAAGGTTGGGCGTTAATCATGGAACAAACTAGCACCCTTGGGGGTGCAAATTTTCACTGCTCAGATGTCACTGCTGCATCTAGTGCTGGTACATCGCCTAACGACAATGCCCCAATAATAATGTGAACCAGAGTTTACGTATGCAATACTCCATACTGTACTGCGATGAAGCCAAGCTCAAAATGCTGAAGCAACTCCGGAGACCACACCATGGCGCACCGGCGCGCAGTGATCTCTTCCTGCACTGTTTCCGTGTGTGTTGCTTAAGCTGAACCTACAAATATACGAACACGTATATACACGGGTTCGTATCGAACCTGCGGCCGTTTCTATTTATGTTTCAACCACTTTCGTTTGCGCTTATTATTATAGCAATTACGTGGGCACTGGAGGTGCATTTTTACCGCCAGTGTCACCGTGAGGTGCTGCATAAAGTTCAAAGGCGATGAAATGGTCGTCGCGCGTCGTGTGCTGCATGTGCCAATGAAAGTGTTCGAGGAAATTTCGCGAACCCAAGCGAGGAGAGCAGGGAGGAACTGTGCCTTCTTCCGTACTGCGCAAGGATCTGGGTGAGGCATGTTCCGCAGCATGCCCTGTTTTCGCGGCTTAGTTTGCGCTGATGCGAGAACTAAGGTCATGCACTAAGGTGAATTCGCTCGCTGCTGCTGCCGTGCTTCCTCATTGGAACGTTGTGACAGTGAGTTGCTGCAGCGAACAGGTGAGATGTGTTCAGTATCGTGTGCGCATGACAGCATGCTTGTTAACTTAGTTAGTGTGCCTATGTTTATAAGTTTATAGGCCGATATTACTGCTATCCCTACTTCGTATAGCTTTCTGTCCACTAATGTGCTATCGTAATCAATGCTTCGCCCTTCACGCCAGAATACGATTTCCCTCGTCATCAAATTAATTAAATATACAAATAGGTTCCCCTAGACATTCCTTGGTGTCATTGTCTGTTGACTTATTCTGACTTGCTAATAAATATCGGGTTCCTCGGTTTCCCATCTTTTTTTTTTCAATACGCATATACGAACATTTTTTTTAAGTCTGCCTGGTCCGAATTCGAATTGCGAGGCAGTTTGTAGACCCGGAATCTCGGGAGCAGAACGTAACTACCACGGAGCCTCCGTGGTGGGATTTGTGCAAGCTTGAATATTCGATTCAACAGAACTGTTTGTTGGCCTAGTTGATGTTTTCTGAAGGATTTTTTTTGCCGCAAATTACGAGTTACACACAAATAAAAAAAACATAGATGACAGCACGGGCAGCACTACCAACAGATTTTTGTTGGGTGCTTACCCAGGAATATATAGACATACATGCATGCGTAAGCTATCCACCAACCTATGATATCCAGCGATTGAAGGAGTCAGAGACGAGATTCTTTGACCGCTGGATATCATAGGTTTGTGGAAAGCCTGCACATACGTGTATGCCTATATGTTCGTGGGTCAGCACCCAAAATAAATCCCTGGAAATCAGTTGAAAGTGCCGCCCGTGCCGTAGTCTGTGTTTTCTCCTTTTGTGTAACTTGAGGCAAAAATTATGTCCTTCATGAATATTTGACTTTGATAGCATCGCTCCAAAAATCTTAACAAAGCGATGCAATGCCGTGGAACAATTATACTGCTAAATAGGAGATAGCCTTCTATTCAATGCTTACCTCCCCCAATGAAAATCAACTAAGAAAGGCTAATTGTTCTTGCTTGTTTTATCAAACAAAATACTTTTGATAGTTGGAATAGCGAATGAAAGAAGTGAATGCAGTTATCTTTGGGGAGACAATATTGAAGCGTGGCATGTAGACAAGTGAATAAATATTGAAGCTTCAGTTGACGCTCTACTTCTGACGAGATGATCTGATGTAAGTTTTCCACCAAGTTGCACGTCAAGGCTTTGCTGATGCGGAGTAAAAACTCAACATCGTATGGCTGCAGTTTTACTGTCTTGGCCTCGGTGGCTCATGAAAATTTGTATTGGTGTACTACTCGCACAAGGCATCGAAATGTAGTGTTGCAAAACTTTTTATCAATGATACGAGAGAAGCAGCGCCAATGTCCGTTCCAATCAAGATAATATTCGTCTTATTATGCAGCAAAGTAAAATTGACGCATTGCCACGCGGAGGGGTCAAATAGTGACAACTTGTGTACAACTGCTTGAAGTTACCGTAGATTATGCGGTTTAACATACTACAGCAACTCCGTCAACTTTCATAAAGCGATTTTCTGGAACAACGTTGCCTTTCACGGAACACTTTGGGGACGCATGTTTCGTACTCGCGGTAATGGATTGCGAGCTTTTCAAAGGAATGATGCTGCGAGAGGCTGACCCGACTTGCTCGGCATAGAAGCGTATATTTAGGTGGACGCCCACCTAAGGAGGTATGAAAGCGCGATGTACCGCAGAAGCCTTCTAATGCGTTCGAAATAAAACAGATCCACTTAAACACATTCGTACACATCCCACACACAAGCACACACATTCGCACACACAAACGAAGTACCGTAACTACTCATTGAATCGGTACTTCGGGTCAAAGAACCCCGGTCAACAAAGACTTTCCAGGAACTATGCGCACCTGCAAGCCTGCTGAACGCTGTCCGAGCTGCTCGGATTCGCTTTCCGGTTGCACTACCGATGATGAAGGCGCGACTGGCTCCTCCGGGAAGGCCACGCGCTTCGAAGGCGACTCAGATCTCGCCGCACATTTGCGATTCGTAGGTGACTGAAGAGCTGAACGCAGCCCGCCCTTGCTCGAAGATAGCTCGGACTGCGCAAATAACAGGCGGTGAGGTATTAAGTCTTTAAAAGTTTTTCAAAGTCCTTAAGTTTTCAAGTCTTTAAAAGTTTTAAATGTTCTTAAAAGAATAGTGCATTTATCCATAAAACCTTGCCGCAATGACGTATTTAGGCTCATATAAACAAAAAGCGCAATGAACAATTACGCAATGAATTAGCAGAAAACCACTTAAATATAGTTGACAGTGTGTGAAATACTGGACATTGTGTGTTTTTCTTTTTCTTTGTGTAGCTGAGATGGGATAACCTAGGGGCTATCCGGAAATGGAGCCTTCTTTTGAGTGTAGCCACTGCTACAAGAAGGGCCACTATAGTGATTGCTTCTACATTCATCAACGCTGCAAGCTGCATCCAGCTGCGAAAGACAACTCCTAAATTTCCATTTCTGGGGAGCAGTAAGAAAATCGCGTGGTAGCGAATAGTGAGAGTTGGTTAAGAATAATTTTAGGTGTTCAAATTAGCGCAAGTAACACCGGCCGAAGAAAAGACGACATTATCCCTGTCTTTCTGTCTTCCTTACTGTTTCATATGCACTTTTCCGAACATTAAAGAACGTGTTTTCAAGGCCTGTCAAACTGTCGCCCAGTCGCAACCTTGCCTCGGTGCTCTGGTGACTGGCGCTCGGCGTTATCTCCGTGTGGAACGGGATCGACGACGCTGGAGGCCGTTCCGCAGCCACTTGAGCCGACGACGAAGACGTCGAGGACAGTAGGAGCCGCAAGTGTGGGTACTTCGTGTACATCTCGTCGCCACTCAGCACGGGTCGCACGAACGGCTCTTCCGGGGCGCTGCATAGCCCGCGCAGCTCTGTCACCGAGTTCAGCTGGTTGGTCAGTTCCGAGGAGCGCTCGGCGACCGCCGCCAGCCACGAGTCACGCGGGCTGTAGAAAACACTGCTAAACTGCTCGCTGTCCATGTGCTGCTGCTGCGCCAGCGAGTCAGAGTTCTGCGACGCTGGATGAAGCTCGAGCGGACCGCTGGCTGTCTGGTCGCCAAAGCTCGCCTGGGACCATACGATGAGCGTCGGTCCGGACTCCTTGTCGCCGATGTAGCCCTTGGCCCAGCGCGGACCTGAGCTCCTGGGGTCAAGAACGTAGCAAAGTGATTCACCACCGTACGTCAGAGCCCTACCGGGACTTTCGACGTCGCCCTTGATACACCAACGTATGTGGAGGATGACCCTTTCCAAAAAAGAAAATCCACGTGTTTCATGAATGTTACATCTGATAATCAAAAAATATATATCAAAACATGCGCACATCAGACCCTCATATGTTCGCGTGGAATTGTTGTCTGTGGGACACATACGTTTCGTTTCAATAGGAGAATCTTCCTGCAAGCAACTTCACTCTTGAAGAGATGGGACGCTTAAAATTGAAATTGTTGGTAAATACAGGACGACAAGCGGGTGCAAGCAGTATTTCGATGCTTTTTCTTGCACGAGAGGAGTTCGGCTTCCTGAGGAAGGTAATTCATTCATCCAATTTATTTTCATTCCGAGTTTATGCTTTTGCAAATATGTGAAACAGTTAAATGCAATGCAATTGCCATAAAATTGCCATAGTAGCAAGCGCATGCAACTCTACAAGAAGTCGAAAGTTTGCGCGAAACTGAAGAAAGTATAGTTGTCTATTGTGGAGGGTAATTGTTGTGTTACATGCACGAATAAGTTTACCCCGCGGCTCACGGTGCGCGCAAATTCCGCCAAAATTTTTGCTACGGTGTTCGGTTTCCCAGTGTCGAGGTCCATGAGGAAAGGAAATAATAGTTGTCAAATGTTTCGAAACAACTCCTGCTGTTGCGATATCGGTTACCTGACGCCTCTTCGAGTACTCTGCAGTAATCATAGCCCTCCATAACTGACGACAGCGAGGAGCACTGTCTCTCTCAGCTTACGAACAACAGCTTTCTATGGGGCCTACACAACGCGGGGCGACGAGACGTATGACTGTACAAGCAATTCCGTCGAAAGTCCTGACGAAGGTTGCGCATAGCGTAGTTTCTGACCGATATTTATTTATTATTTGTTTATTGATTCAGGTACTTTCGTGGCCGTGAGGCGCTACAAAGAGGAGCGGTAGTGTAAAAAACAATATAAATAAAATACCAACCACAGATGTATGAAAATAAAAGGAGCTCACACTTGTCACACACTTTGCTATTTACATTTATGCTTCTGCAATTTCGCAGCTCATTAGTGATAACATGGAAACACAATGCAAAATGATGACTACATTACCAAATATGCCGCTTGGGCCGCCCATACAGTGTGCGTGACCACGCAAAATTCTCATTATGTTTGTATTGACAACTGCTACGACAATTTTCTGTCATCCGGTGCAGAGGCTACGACAATTTCTTCAATTGTTCGCGTCACGCATATACACCTTTAAGCATAGTATCCTGTGAATGAGCCCCCATCTTTGTGACAAGCGCCTCTTGAAACTGTAAATGTGCGGTGACTCGACTTGTAGCGCAAATGGCAAGCTTTGTTCACTTCGTCAGTCACGAAACCAATGAACAGGGTATGCGAAGTGACGAACCATTGCGTGGAGGCGCAGACGCAAACTGCCAGGATGATGAGGACAAAGCCTGAAAGTGGCAGCAGGATGCTCATCCAGGAGCTTGAAGGGTCTGCAACAAGGAACATCGTTAAGGTCACTTACTGCCTGGATGTAAGTCTTCCTGTATGAGTAATCTTTTTTCTTTCACGAAAAGCCTATTCACGAAACGGGTAGTCGTTTCTAGCGATGATACGCTTCGTTGTTATGTAGGAGTAAAATGCCAAAAATATGCTGAGCGTCGGCATTTCAGCAATTTTCAGCAGATTTGTGTCAGCCGATAACAAAGCTACGAGACCTTTGCGAAGCAGTCATCGATCAGGTCCAGGGCATCTAGTACGATATATTGCGTTTAACGAAGACTGGTAAAGACGGATTTTTCATATTATATTTGGCCGGGTTCGGTGTTAAGTTTCGGTGTTTATGTTTACAAGCAAGGAGACCTAAAGCTTCCCCATACTTTAGAGTGTGGAAAATGTAAATAGCTTTCTTCAGTCGACTGTTTTTCAGCAGCACTGGGCGTCGCAAAAATATTGTGCGCGGAATACACACAGGTGAACACCGTAATCAAAGGAACATGACAACAACCAATATATCCAGATATGATGGAATGGCAACACTGACATTCTCGCACAGCTGATACGGCTTCGATATCTTGTCAGGCTGAAACATTAAACTCAAGACGGTAAGATCTTGGCGGTTACGAACTTGCATTAGAACGTGGTAAATATCGTGACGCACCTCTCTTAAAATAATGCCGCATAATAAACATCCCTTATAGGCGCGCCTACTGTTAAGAAATGACAGTCTTAATGTGCCACACATTTCGTATTGGTTTGTTTATTGTGTCGCAAGATAGCTTTCATCGAGAAATTTTACTCAAGAAAATTATTATTCAAAGAAATCAGTCTACGGACACCGCCGTACAGCCGACATAACATAACTGATAAATACGCAGAGATAGACAATTACATGAATTCACTTTTGGATCTTTCAAGGATTGCGATATAGGCACTCGCGCCCAGCTCAAATATTTTGAAATCAGACACGCTGCACTGCAGTTGATTTTCCGGTAAACTCAGTAGCCATGGTGACTGTCGCAAGTGTGCTGTAGAGATTTTTAAAGACAGCTCATGGACCCGACACGCAAGGCAAAAGCCAACTCAATGAAGCGCTTAAATAAGCAACAGTGCCTTATTGCTTGCATGCTCCTTTTATGCAAAGTGACGTGCACGCGCAACGAGAACGGACCAGAATGTTGCATCTAACACGTGTCAAGCAACAATATTAGGGTGCATGGAAAGTGATGCGCAGCTGCAGCGGTGTACCTCATCTCTTCCGGCTGGGATTGCGGTGATTAAGGGACTCTATGTAACTTCTGAAGTTCTACCTTGGGCGCTATAACGTAAAACTATCCCAAACATTTCTATTCCAATTCTGCAATCAGCCCTCCACAATTGGCCAAAAACTTTTTTGGACCACCCCCACTTCAGCTGTCTGTCACGCGACGTCACGGAAACCGCGATAGCTCCCCATGTGATATGGCAAGTACACACTGATTATGCGTGATCTGACCGAACAAAAGAAAGATAGTTATTTCTGATTCGACACCTTTCAGCCATTAGTCCTCGGCTATTGGTCAAATGTTTTCGGGCTGTACCTACTTCCCCTGCCTCTCACACCACGTCACAAAACCGCAAGAATTCACCCCGTCAAAGTGACATGTATGCGTTACAAATGCATTAATATGTCGAACAAAACTGAATTTTCTTCTGAATAGCCGCAGGCTTCCCTGTTCCGAAAGGAACAAAAGATGGCTGCCGCCGATCGCCCAGGCACTGGCTACTCGCACCTGCCGGAAAGCATGAATTTATTTGCGTGTAATAAAACTTTTTTGCGTGGCCGTGTAACGTTTTCGAGCCCTTTAAGTACGTTTACGACCTCATTCTGCCAACTCTTCATCGCTGAGGATCCCTTTTAGCGTTATTCTTAAGCTTCCTTTGCATACCGCCGCGATTTTCGACCAGCCATCGCAAGCTAAGTAAGGGAAGGCGGACCAACCGCACACGCCGGCACCACCCTCATCATCCGGTTATCAATTTTCATTGCAGTGGCTCGGACCCATCGAATCCCTCTCCACTTGAGCGTGCTCCTTGCCTCTTCTAAGCCAGTTAGATAAGACAAGCCGCTCAGTGTAGGCAATGTTGTTCGTTTTTCAAGCAAACGAAGGTGACCTCCTATAAACGAGAAGACCGTTTGATTGGTATGTTCTGACAACCCTGCGGTTGACCGCCCAATGCTTGCGTCGGTGGTTACGCAAATTTGACGTCAGGAGATTGGAATAAAAACATATTTGAATAGTTTTACGTTATTGGGCCCTTTGATACAATATCAATGTCCGACGCTACTAGTGGCTACGGCCATGGGTACAACTTTACCAGCTCCTCTCACGTGATCGTCCTGATGGCCTCGCGCTAATCGTCAGTGGATAATACTTGAACTTTGGCTTAATTTGACGTCCGTATACGGCGGTTGTATTGCTTGGTCAAAATCTCCAGTATCTTCTAAATTTTTGTGGCCTCAGAAAAAAACCCTTCTACTGTCCTTGCGGGATCCGTTTTATTCCGGAGAAAAGCTGCTTAACAACGCTAATAAACAACTGACCTTTCTTTTCCTCTCATGACTTTGTCGGCATGGCGAAAGAGAAGGGGTCGCTTCCTGTGTGAAGTAGCTGATCGTTTCGTTAAAAAGGTGAACTAGAGATTCTGTTGTGTTTCGGCCCCTTCTCCTGAGGCAATGCTTGTTATCGTTTTCAAGAAGCTGGTCTTAAAGATGACCCACGTTGTTAGAGTTCACTCCCTATTCTTGAACAGTGTCTTCGCAGCGTTTTCCAACGAGTAGTGTACGTCACCATCCTTTCTAGCAATCTTTCTGAGTCTTCAATCGGTAATCCACTGAAGGTCGGTGGCACCCTCGGTTGCTGCAGCATGATATGCGACACGGGGTTGTCACTGTGGTTGCGGTCTTGCCATGATCCTGTTCTGCTCATGTAGAGGTCTGTACTCCGGCAGCAATCCTTGCAATCGGCGGCTTGTTCATTGCTCGGTGGCGACCTTGACAATGTTTTAGCGGCTTGGGCTTTGTTTGCCGCTAACAGAATGTGTCCGGTATGCAACGAAGCACTGCCACCACGAATCTTCTTGTGAACATTGTAGAATCGCGCCATTATGCCGAATTGGGTAGTGGTGCCACTTTGAGCCAATCAGAGACGCTGTAGCAGCCCTTTGGGCCGGCTCTGTGCCAGTGAGAGCTGACAGGATGGCCACTCACAAAGCACGACGATAGCACTGAGCATACTCGGCGATCGTCAAAATCTGATCTGCAAGTCAAGTGCCTAGGCTATTTAACACAAGTCATCGTACCTTCCAGTGTAATCGATGGCGCTCACGCACGTTCTAGAATGCACAACACTATTGGCGTGACGCATGTATTATGATAAGGCAGAGTTCGGCGACAACATAGGCAACAAATCGAATCAGCCATGAGATTCAAGGAAGTTCTTGTACAGGGAGGCGCGTCTTGGCTGAGCGATAACATTGTAAGATTTGTTAGCGGGTAAACAATGGTGACCGGAACAAGATAAACAAGTACACATGTCAATGGGCGAGCTCTTCCTCGTGCATGTTTAGCGACGGCACGCGCACACACACCTTACTCCTCTTTGCAAACTCATCGCTTCGCAGATTTCACTTTCGTTTTGTCCGCGATAGCGCAAATTCTTAAGATATGGCATAGTTATATATTCGGTAAGCAACTGCCATCTCTGGAATGACCAGCATAGCGACTTCCATGTTAAGCCTAAGGTGAATACAAATGCGTCTGACAGGCACTAAGTAATGCATCTCACCGTCTGTCCCACACAGCATCGGCCGTACGACAACGGAATTTCATACATTACCAAACTCTTGCATTTGACGTGTCTGTTTTCGGGCTTCTTTATTTTCTTTTTCAGATGGTTGATTGTTTTCATTTTCACGATTAACTTTTGCGTACAGAGTGCCTAGACCTTTCTTTTATTGCGCTGAAAAGTAGTTCCACTCCCATCTCCAAAAGATGTTCTTTGGATTGTGTGCTGCTTTTCTGAGAACAATCCATGAACCAACCAGCCGATGTGAACACAGTTTTGCTTTGGAGAGTAAATTCAGCTGTTTATTTAGAAAGAGTCGTTGGCGTATAGCGCAATCACGGGCATTCAAAAATTTCATCTATTGAAAACGGGCTACATAATCGACATGGCTGCTTACAATAGTTATTTAACAGCAACAATTCCGATAAATGCGTTTTTTTCTTTATATCTGGTAAAATACTGGCTGGCCTGCTTGAGGATAATTATGTAATTTGGCTTACTGAAGTCTCACCATGGCGGCAGCGTCCCCAATGAAGTATATTTTTTTAGAACCTGCTTCTGTGTAAGAACCTCAGCACACCCAATCTTCGTACAAACTTAGAGTTCTCTGCAACGCACCACTATAGGCTTCGCATTTCACTGTACTACGAGCACTACCCACCGCTTTCACCAGAAAGGTTATGCCCCAAACGTTGATTAAGTGAATGAGTGTATTCACAAGTCTCAATCAAGTTACGTGATCATGCGATATTGCTGACCTAAGGCAGAACTTAGGGATGATTTTCCATCGCTCTCAATTTTTTTTGTCACCCATCCCAACCAGTGGCCGATGTCAACCATAACGTTATCATGTCTTCCTGGCAGCCAATAAAAACGCTACGAAAAGAAAACCGAGAGGGAATTGAGAAAGAAGAAGTTCCGTATAAAACTGCTCTTTAATAGTTGCAGGGCTGAACTTCACAGGGAATATTCCTATCCTTTTGAAATACAAACATTCTGCAGAAACCACAGAATATTATTTTTAAAATAATAAAGGTATGCGTCTTGTCTTCTGGCTATACCGGCTTCACGTACTGCGTCTCTCTGCACAGGTCGACGTGTCGGTCTATTTCAATTCTGAAGGCATTTGTGCACCATCTCTTTACGGCGAGATGGAAACGGGTGCTGGAACGTGTGCACACTTTTGAGTAGTATTTGTTACACAATACGTTATGCTCGACGCGTCCTTTCTGCAACGATCACATTTAGAAATACTTTCACTCATGCGAGGTATAGCAAAACTGCCGCCACAGGTATACCAGTGACGGGATCCTTGGCACAGTGCCTTGTAGGCTGTTGTAGCACAACGCCGGGAACGCACTTGGTCGTAGACGCCGTCACGCCCGGTGTTAGTGGCGTGACATGACGCCAAAGTGAGAAGTATCCCTAAAAGTGATCGTCCGAAAACAGCGTCGCTCCCAACGCGCCTGTGGATGCCGGCACTACCCTTCTCCCCACAACACCCCTTCCTCACCATCAAGCCTCCTTTCCATATTTCCATCTTCGCATTACACCTCTCCACAATCCTCCCCTTCACAGTCTAAACACTAACCGCAGCTTCAAAATAACGCACTGTCCATCCTCAACAAAGGATTGCTTCATAAACACGGTCTGGAGAGTAACATACCGACAGTTTGGATGACAGTGCAGTTGTAGTCATCCCAGGGTTGAAATCCCGGCGGACAGCTGCACTGGCCGGCCAGACACAGAGCCGACGAGGAGCAGTTGGTGTCCGCCGTGCAAACCGCACCCAGAGAATGGGCGAACAATGAAGCGGCTGCTTGTTACCGTGCAAGGCAGAGAATAAATGAGAAGAATAATTTCAATGAAATAATGCTGCTCGTCCCCAAAATGAGTCTATAAGTTTTCTAGTGGTTATAGCAAGTCAGCGATGTTAATTGGCTTCGCGCAGCAATCATGTGAACAAAGCATTCAGTGGTGATTTGGCGGTAAATGTGAGGATTTCGTTGGCCTTACGTGGCATCTCTTGGGTGTCCCGGATCCGCGATGGAAAGAAGATTGCAAAGCGTTACTCAGGGGATCACTGGACACACATCCTGACCCTTCGAAGAGCGAAGCGCAACATCTGACGGTGGTACGGAACCGACCGCCGTCAGTCGCACACGCTTTTTCCTACTTTGACACTCCTAATATCAACGCATCAAAAGAAAAAGAAAAGACTGACAATATTTTCTAATCTGCAAGAACGCTACCAGAGGGACATGTACATGAAGAGCTATGTACGTTTTTGAAAAAGCCCACTTAATGAAACACAAATTTTGACAAGGAAACCTACATGCATCTATGTATACAGCGTGTGCCAGCTAACTTTAGCCAGAGCTAGAAATATGCAAATGCCACGTGGCTGGACAGGAGCAAGGTAACATTGTTTGCCGTCGCTTGCAGATACTTAAATTATTTTTTCCTTCCGCCTCATTACGTAATTAGTTTTAATTATATGATTACTTCTCGAAAATAGTTAGAGGAAAATTGTAAATGAGAAATTGTAGAGGGATATGAAAAACTCCCAATACAGCTTTCTGTTGCTCAATACGTGCTGCATAAATGTACTTTTCCGAGCGTGAACGAAGCACGCGAATACACGCAAAGTGCCTCGAACGGCCAGTCACACGGCAGTTTTGCGTGCACCTTGCGTGTCCCTGATTGCCTTTCAGTTGACACATACGTGAATCGTAGATATCTTGTTTAAAAAAAAAGAAGCATTTGCGTCAGTTACCTGACAAAGACGGGTGTTGCGTCGATTTGTGGTGTGGCGTGATTTTCAAAGTCGGTTAATCACGCCACAATGTAACAGATCACATCAACAGTACACCCTATGCATAAGAAATTGATGCATTGTTTTAATTTCGATTACCTAGCAAACACTTTATATTTGTTCTACTTAATCACTTTATTAGAATTGATTGTCTATCCTGTTTGTATTATACGTATCTTTATAGGCATGTCTAAGGTAAAGACATCCTCAACACCAACATAAAATGAGATGGGCGCTCCTAATTCCTACTTTTAATAACTACCGCAGAAAACTAGACAAACCAATGCCGCAATTACATTGCGCGCCGCGGCTGCTACGCCCTTTTCATCTACTGATGAATGGACTAGAACCATTCTTTCGGGGTTCTTCGTCCGGCCATTCAGCGTCATCACGAAGTTACAAGGCGCACGTTGGAGTCCAGTAATAAAGCGTGATAGAAGTGTTGTCAAAGTTCGCCTATCGGCATGGCGAACCAGCTAGCGCCGCTTGGATTTGGACAATACCGCGACATAGTCTAAAAGTATGCCACGGCAGCCAACGTAACTAATGGCCTGTCGCAATTATAAGGCCACCTGATCAGGCACAAAGTTACGTTTGTTCGCCGGCAGCAGGCTTGAGAGCAACGCGATAGCATTTCTCCAATCGGGCCGCCACTAATAATAGAACTATTTTACATAAACTATTTCTTGGAACTTTCTCAGTTCGCGTTATAGGCGATACGTTGCCGTGATACGTGATACGTTAAGTCAGTTCAGCGAATGCGCCATCTCTCCGTGGTACTACGGTAGACATCACGCGAGACAACAGTTTGGTATACCGCCATCGTATACCGCCAGCGTAGTATCAAATTAACGATTTGACTGGTCGCCTGTATCCGCAGAATCAGATTCGAGCACATCCGACGTTCCTCGATCTCAGAGGCAGAGCACAAGCACGCAAGCCGAACGTGTGAGTCGCTTTCCGAGGCCAAAGCGACAGACGGGTAATCATGTGACAACATAAAATGTCATATTGCGTTTAACAAAAGCTCCCGACGCTGCCATGAGCAACGGCGGACGCGGTGGCGGGACGAACATTCTTTGTGACTCCAGCATAATGCGGCCAATGTTACAGTGGACCGTCGCCATCAGCGGCGACGCTGTGTTGTGGCGACACGTTGGAAAACACATTCAGTCACGACGGCTGCTCCGAGGACAGGGCTTGCAGCGCCTGATAGCGCTTGACGCGGCAGGAGAGCAATCGAAAAGGGCCGGCCGAACACTAAGTGGGGACTGTCTTTCGATCAGTCGAGGACAACGTTGCTCACGAGAGGGGTCTGAATCGCTCTGAAGAGACCAGTCCGAGATACTAATACGTAGGAATTATGCTCAACCCTAATTAGGTGGCGTCATCTGATAGTTATAAGGTCGAACCAATTTTCCGTGTTGGTTTTATCTGCGTAAGCCAGGTAGTACCACAAGAAGCAGCTGATCATAGTCATAAGGACAACAGATGACGGATGTTTCGTCCTCCGCATTAGATATTATTAATGACTGCTTCTTCTTTCAGGACGAAGAGTAAGAAGCAAGGTCGTATTATGAACTAAGAGGGTGATCTGGGCCGTCTTGGCGTTCTCACTTGTTGGCAGTCACGGTGACCTGCAGTAGCCGCCCCAACATAGCTCATGGTATACGACACGCATGCACTGACGGCCTAGCGTGCCACCTATCGCTGTAACGCTTAGCGTATTACGCAAGGATAACACCCTCATATTTCCCACTTTTATGTGTTATAAGGGAAAAATACCAACTACCAATTTCAAAAGCAGGTCTGCGCAAACAATGTCGACAATACTGTAAGACTTTTCCAATTGCTAACAGGTAAATACGACAGTTTTAAGAAGATCGTTAAATATTTAGCCCGGTGAATCATGAAATTCATGATCAATTATGAGCCTTCTCCTCCCATACATCTTTGAAATCTTGACCCGCGCCAAATTAATATCTGTTGCCTTTAGAGCACTCTGCATGAGAGCAAGTCACGAATTTCGCCAGCTGTACTTCTTTTGATTGCTTCAAGCATTCGTCACTCCTCACTAGACAGTAACTTGGTATATGGTGATCTGTCATCCTTGAAAGCCTGTCTTGTGTCGACAGCAACGTCGTTTTTGAGCATGCGAATTTCACCTGTGGTGTAGCAGAGACTGCCATGCGCGGTCATTGGCCCCGGGGATGCGGATGGGCAGATGCACAGGTTGTTGGAGCAAGCCATGTTTGGGTCGATGGCCGCGCACTCGTCCGTCGTGTTGCAAACGGCGTGCGCGAACGCTACATGGTTGGGAAAAAAAGAGCATTTTCTGTAGGTAATCATTATAACAGTGTATCCAGTAGGTAAACAGTGTAACAGCGGCTAAACATTTTATCCTAGTGGGTAAAAAGTGCTACTGAAAGCATGGAAGGGAATTAAAGTGTCAATGTTTCATATTTGTTTCCTGGAACTTTCTTAAAAGAAACTTGCATTTAGAGAAGCAGCGACTGATTTCTTGACAATTTGTTTTAGCAGTCCAGAAAAACCTCTATTGAAAGTTATAAGATCAAAAATGCGGATGGACACATGAACCTTATTGCATAAAAAGAAGGCGTAAAATATTGCCACTGAGTCTCTGACGTTTTCGAAAAAAAAAAAGGACTAACTCTGTAAACGCTTTATGCTACATGTCTGCGACAAGTCTACGGCGCATGCGCCATGTTTCGAGGACTTCAGTCTCCTGTCGCTTGCCTATTTGGGCGTATTTTTCAGAGCAAGGAATTCATTTCGAAGCCTTTGTCCATCCTGTCCGGTCGCAATGAGAATGCAAGCTTCTGTTATTCTCTCGCTGGGGTCTTCAAATGTGTTTGACTTCCACTGGCACAGATCTCGCAGTGATAACAGTAGGTGCAACTATACGTTTTGCTTAAAAGCACAGTGCGCCATATGCTTTGCTGGACTGCTCATGATGAGGTTACAGCGAAATGCTTTGCAGATCTATACTGCAATCGGAAGTGCAACGTCGGTATTCTTGTGATCGTAAAGCAAACACTTTTTAAACTCCATGCGTTGTTTCCGCCAATGATTAGTTCATAACAATTTACTTTTTATCGTAAAGCAAACTGCATTGTTTTAAGCAGAATTTAACGTTTTCAAAACAATTATGAAACTGGACATGTAGCAGCAGTTTTTTTTTTAACATTCCTTTTCACAAAGCCGCTTTGGCGTATTAACAAGACGAGCGTGGTCTTATTGCGCTCTACGACGTTTTTGTAGAGTTCCTGAGTAAGTGTATATGTTTAACTGGGTTATCGAATCAACCAAAGGTCACAGCACCCAAATGGTCAAACGTTCTCCATTCAAATACCCACACATTAGAAACGTTGCAGTGCCCATGCATAAAGAGCAAATTGTATTCAACGTGGGCTATATTTTCTCAACTTTTCACTACTTACAATTCGCCCCGGTAGTGCCCGCCGCTGCAATGTAGAAGGCGCCCATAGTTCAGTGCGTAAGGGGCGGTAAGCGAGTGATGGCTGCTGGTTCTGTGATAAAGAAATTGTAATAATGTAAATGTAGTGAGGCATTCTATGCTGTTCTTTTGGTACATGTTCCACAGATAAGGCACGTTCATTCGGATATGGAACGTTCATATGCAGCCTCCATAGAAGAATGTTTTGTGCCAGTATTGTTAGAGTAGGTATATTGTAGTTTGTTGCCTATGTAGTTAAGAAAGCCTTCTTTGTGCAATACCTATAATCAATAAACAGGCAAGAAGTGCTAGGCCACAAGTTCAGTGGCTGCAAGTCCAGAAAACACGCATGCATGATTTATAAATAAAAAAAAAGGTTTATTGAGGTCTAGACTAGGACAAGAGCACATTTCAGGTGCACATTCACGGTATTTAAACATCCTTTTTTTCGTTTCGCAAATAAACCGGCGATGGCTCCTTCAGCAAAATGAAGACTTCGTTATGAATTTGTTTGTTCTAGTGCGATTTGTTAAGAGGACAGTCATGGCTTGCTGAGCAGAAATGCTGGAAATATAGTTCACTATAATTTCGCTGCAAACGTGAGGTCGAGTGAGGCGCTATTAAAACGCAGATGAAATTATAAGCATCGTGCTCCTTTTGCACGTTACCTGCTGCCACATAAGATCGCCTATGCGTGCGGTTGCTAGGGGTTCATATGCGCAATCTGCTTGAAGGAGCCGGAGGTGATGCCCCCGTTAACACAGGCGTATGTAACTGTGCATCTCCAACTGCTTACCTTTTTTTTCAGTACGCGGCGCTGAAGCTGCAAGTTGCACAAGACCGTCCTCCTGGACGCAAACAAGGGGACCAGCCTCCACTTCTCGAGTCTTCTTCTTCTTCTTTCTCAACTAGCTTCACGGGGGACTTCTCAGTAATGCCGATGAAAAATGTCGCTGTGCTATGATGAAGTAAAATCGCACGTTCATAAATAAACAAATATATATATATATATATATATATATATATATATATATATATATTATATATATATATATATATATATATATATATATATATATATATATATATATATATATATATATATATATATATATATATATATATGTATATATATATATATATATATATATATATATATATATATATATATATATATATATATATATAACCAACGGGCTCAGCTTTTTTAATGGTTTCCTTGGCTTCATTCTCCTTTGGCTTTATATGGTCATGGTTAATGACATGGAGCCCGTCGTTTCCCTTTCTTCTCTCGTTTTTTTTTTTCATTGCGAGGGTCTCAAATCTGGCAGTCTTGATGCCATTAGGTAGCAGGCTAGGGTTTATTAGCTGCGTGCCAGCTCTACCACGATCACATGTTATCTGACGCCATCGGATAAAACAAGGATGTTCCACATCCGCCCGCGTTGGCTCTGATATGCGTTGGCTAACACTCCTAGGGAAAGATCTAGTAACAAAAATAAATGCCAAAGTTGGTGGACGCTTTCATAGCTCTCGCCGTAGCACAAGTGGTGGTGCAATAAGCGCGTAAAGCGTAGGTTGGGGTTCGGCTCCCACCAGCGACACGTTATCTCTTCGTCCACTTTCATTTCGGTTTGTTTATAATTTTCTACATTTCAATTTCAAGTAAAGCTAATTTCCCCGATGCTTTCCTTGACTTCATTGCCTGTTGGCTTTATATGATCATGATATATAAATGTAACAAGAGGGGGTAGATGGCAGACAGAAAAAGTAATGCGGGCTTCAAACCAAGCCACGTGTTACTTTCTTTGGAGCTTGTACAGACAGCTATCATAATGTATGAACCTTAGGTGTACATTTAAATTGCTTTACATCACATCTGTGACACTACTGCAGCCATGGATCTTGCATCGATCTGGTCTCCTTGGACCATGCTTTCAACCTTGCGCGTGCTGTGCCATCTCGTAGGAACGCTACTTCAACACATTACCACCAAATTTTATTGTTGAACAGCCCGAAAAGTTCTGGAATTACTTAAGCGAAAAAAAGACGCTAGTAGCACTGATCTGCATCGATGGATCAATCATTACCGATTAGAGGGATATTTTGAGTCATTTCAATTATTATTTCCATAGTGTATTTTCGAATTCGTGTATGAATTCATCCAAGGACAAAACGTATCACCCATCCGAAGCTAATTTTATTCCATACACTGGCTTAGATTCGATGCTAGTAACCATAAAAACTAAATCTTCAATGGTCCTGACAACGTTCCGAACATTTTTTTGAAACCTTATGCTGAAAATATTGCAAGGTTCCCTCTTATTATATTTCGTGCTTCGTTACTTGCTGGAAAATTACCGGATGACTGGAAGGTAGCCAGAGTTGTACCCTTATTCAAAAAGCGCGACTGTTCAATGTTAGAAAATTACCGTCCAATATCACTGACATCGTGATGTTGCAAAGTAATTGAACATATTGTTGCCAATCAGATTAACGAAGCTCTAGATAAACATTCAATACTGTTTAATTTTCAACACGGATTAGGAAACGCTATTCAACAGTTACACAGCTAGTCACCGTTACCGTAATTCATTCAGCTGTCTCCTGCCTTGAAAAACATGGTAAAATTGATGCTATAGTCCTTGATTTTTGAAGCCTTCGAGTCAGTAACACATGACAAATTATTACTAAAATTTAGACAACTTGAGCCCCAATAAAATTGATCGCATGGATAACAAACTATCTAACAAATGGCCGCCAGTTCGTGGAAATGAAAAAGGAACATTGTGGCTGTCTTCCCGTCAACTCGGGAGTTCCTCAAGGTAGTGTCCTAGGACCATTGCTCTTTTTACTTTACATAAATGATATTATTACTTCAATCCATTCCAGTGTGCAAATTACATTGTTTGCGGATGACTGTGTACTTTTTAGAGAAATCGCTTCAACAAACGATCAAACTGATTCTATTGATTGGTGCAAAATGTGGGGAATGCGGCTTAGCAATGAAAAGACAGAAATTCCCCTATGTTCTCCTTGGTTTCAGTGTTTCTTGGCTTCTTATGATATGACTACTAAAATCGGGCCCCTAAGTTAACCCCCTTCCTTCGCTTCACTTGTCAGAAAGCTCCACTAATCTTTAGTTACACATTAGGTTAGTTGCCTTTGCAGGAAGAAACAAAATATGAATATTTGGGTGTCACAATTACTAACAATTTATTGTTAGTGTGAAATGTGCCGCTTGTAGCAAACAATACAGAGGTGAGACTGGACAACAACTTCGTACAAGACTCAACAGTCACAGCGCGGACACAAAACACAATTTACCTGAAGCAGTAGGCAGCCACTTTAATGAAAATGGTCATATATTTGACATTTAAAACAAGGCTCTATATACTACAAACAAATTTCCATTCCTCTCGTGAAAAGAAATATACGGAATTATACCTCAACACAAGTTTAATTGCCTACACCCGACGGGAATTAATTTGGCACGTGGCGACTTAGAATCTTTAGAAGCGGTAACTTAAATCTGAAATTCTCATATCATCAACCAAGACGCAAAACACATTATACCACCAGCTAACCTTAATTCTTAACCTCACCTACTCTTCCATTTCGAAATTTTTTTTCCTGCCTGCTACTCAATTTAATATTCTCTTTCAGGATTTTATGTTTAAGTCTGCTGTACGACCCCCTCCTCCCATGTACACTTGCTCCCGCCTGCTTTTGCGCACGTTACCCTCCGATTTGTTATTCCGGTTTCGGTTTCCCCCCACCAATGTTTTCTTTTTCATATATCTTTTTGAAGCACCCTCACCAACACATTCCGAAGTCCCAGACGTCAATATGTCTTTTTCGGCGCCTCAACCCACGGTATCGCAATTTCTGGATGCCGCCGTAACGACACATACGTTGAGGGACTGGGCCTAATGCCTATTGAAAGACCAAGCCGCTGCCTTTCAGTCACCCCATACATTGCACCGCAGACTCCTTGTCGCCATCTTGACTACTTCAAAATTGCTCGATGTATTGCTGCTATGCTACTCAAGTCCATATTTCAACTCATGCTTTTTTTGTCTTTTGTGTTACTCGCGCACTGACCACCTGACCGGCTCTTCTAATGCCACAGAAACATGCCGCCGACGACACCCCTGAAGGCTACCTAGCCTCTCGCTTCCCGCACGCCCTCCCATGCCCCTTTATTTTTTATTCAGTCTTGCTCTTGTTCTTTCTCTCTTTATTTTTTTCATCTTGGTGTCGCTGCCGTTCTTTTTCTTCTTTTCTTTCTTTTTTTTTCTCCCCGCTTTCCCACTCTCTCGCTCGTGTCCCCTCATTTTGGGAACGAAGCGCACAGACGTAGGACGACAGCGCTCATTACCTCTGAAGTCTCTCCCTTGATAACCAGATGCCACCGACAACAGCTGCACGTTACGTCACTGCCCTAACCTTTTAAAACTAACATACTGAGGATGACGAGGCCGCCTTTGACGGAGATAGCTCCTCCCATCGAAACGGTGGCCAGCTTTTCTGAGGCACCTTATCTCTGTTTACAGGCTTTATACCACAGTGAACAATTTATCATGGATTTTCCACATTGATAACATCTGTTCTTTGGCCTTGCGTAAACTATAGTTTTTTGCAACATAAACTTCAAAATTCCCCACCTAACGTAGAACTGCTTGCTTCTTATTCATTAATTAGGCCGAAACTTCAATATGCATGTGTTGTTTGGGACCCATTCACTGAACAAAATATTAAATGCCTCGGAAGGGTACTGAAAAAATCCGTGCAATTCATATAACAAAAACTTCCTCGACATGATTTCCCCTCACAAATAATGAGTGATAGTCACACCGAAGTCCTTGAACAGTGAAGACAACACTTAGGAATTCGATTTCTTTCCATGCTTTCTAATGGAGACTTATAAATTATTCCTGCATCCTATCTGTCTAGTACAACGTCTAGGCTTACTTGACACCTTCATCCGAATTGACTAACACATTATTTTGTACGGACGGATGTAATCAAATATTTTTCCCCGACCTATAACAGATTGGAATAACTCGTTGTTGCCTGTTTCAATTGATTGATTCATTGTACTGCTGTTGTGCCTTAACACCCTGCTTGATTGAACAATGCATTGTATTATTGTTGTGTATAGCCACCCTGCTTGGACCTGAACTAGGTCTGCAGTGAGAAATCAGTAAAAAATAATAAAAAATAAAACAAAGCGTTTCACTTGCCAAACTTGTTCTTCGTCCTGTGTTTATGGTTTAAAACACCGGGCCTGGACTTAAGAGAAGCTGTTATTGATTCATTTGGGGCCTCCACTTTTGAATTCAGCAACAGGGATGCTTGCGCGGTTGTTCAAAAATTTCTCATGGAATTCAACCGAATGCACTACTAATTTTTTTTGTGTACTTCCGGAACGGTGTACTTTCGAAAGTAATTTCCCCTATGTTAAGGCCCTTCCTACTCGTTTATATATATATATATATATATATATATATATATATATATATAGTCATATCATAAGAAGCCAACAAACACTGACACCAAGGACATAAATTAATGTAAATTAAAGTGGATGAAAAAACAACTTGCCGCAGATGGGAACCAAACCCACAACCTTCGCATTTCGCGTGCGATGCTCTACCAATTGAGCTACCGCGGCATCGTTTTCCCATCCACTTTCTTGGGTATTTATGTGTCCTAGTAGAACCCTGGGTGTGTTAGCCAGCGCCACCACTCACAGACCTTGGCGGCGGACGTGGAACGTCTTTTTTGCCGCAGGCGTCACGACAACGTGATCTTTTTACGGTGAAGGCAACTGGTCAATAAACCCACATATGCTACCCGAAGGCATCAATGTTGCCGGAACATTGATGCCATTGATCCGACTGTGGGCATGCCGACTGCTCCATCTGGCATGCCTACGTCGACTTAGAAAGCCGAATGCAACTGGCTCGACGTCATGAGCAATACGCTGTCTCAGTGATGATTGATATCGCTAAAGCATACGACACTGTGGAGCACAATGCATTGATCAATCGGTTAACATCCTGTGGGGTTCCTGGGTATATAGTAGATAGATAGAATAAACTTTATGTTCCAACGGATAAGGTGATCAAGCCGGCCCCCACGCGCAGGTCAGGGGGCTAGTGCCGCCACCTCAGATGCAGGCTGGGAGGTCTTGGGTCTCAGCAGCCTCTTCAGCCAGAGGACGAGCGGGAGCTGGAGCTCTGAGTCCGAGCTGCGCAGCAGGGTCTCCCAGGTGTCTCTACTACCTATTTTGTGCATTCCCCCATGAGAGTACGGACATTCCCATACTATGTGGTCGAGGGTCCCTCTCACCCCACAAAGATTAGACCTATCGCTACTGGCATCGGGGAACATGTGGTTCGCCATAACCGGGTGCGGATACGTATAAGTTTGTAGTCGTATATAGTAGCGTGGATTCAGTCATTCTTAGGTGAAAGAGAATTCTATTCCTACGAAAGCGGCTTTCTTCTTTTAAGCAAAAACAAACGAGAGGTGTACCGCAAGGCTCAGTCCTTTCCTCGGTGCTTTTTAATATTATCATGAGCACACTACCTTCTCATCAAGAAGTAACTACTTATGTTTATGCAGGCAATATTGCGTTTCTCACATCTGCAAACGACATCCACACGCTATAGCAACGACCGCAAACTTACCTTTGTGCTCTGGAGAGGTAGTTAGATGTTAATCACTTTATACTCAATGCCAGCAAATGTGCTGTTCTAATTTTTCGGATACGTGACATAGCGCACATCTCATTGTCTTGGCACCTTCAAGATATACCGCAGGTGGAATCTACTAAATACGTCGGAATTATTTATAACGCCTCTCTCAACTGGCACCCATACATAGATCATGTAACTGGAAATTTTGTTGCATGCTCTTCTCTAGAGCTCCAGCCTACTTTCCCCGTACTCTAATCCTCTTAAAAAGAGAAGCATTACGTCGGTGTTCAGGGCTGCCTAAATTTGTTGCGAATTCTATTCTTTATCTAGAATCCCATGTTCCTCCTCTTTCGTGCAGGTTCCGGCTTTTGACAGTGCAGACGTTCCTAAGGATTTACGAATCACCGCTGCGACATCCCCGAAAAATCTCTATTTCACAACCTGCGTTGTTTTTCGGTGTCAACGGCCCGCGACTACATACTCCGCAAATTATTCGTGCAAAAATTACTTGCCTCTTTTGGTGTGCGCATATGCGATGTACTTCCTATTTCCCACAGAGCTGTTGCAACGGATATTCAATTCGATGACATGTTTCCTAATAATGCAAAATTACACACACACCGTATTCTAGATGATATATTACAAAATCATCTGAAGAACCTTCAAACAAACATTGTAATTGCAACAGATGCTTCACAATGTGAAGAAAAGTCAGGTGCACGAAGATTTTCACCGATTCTTAATAGGACAGTTTCCATTCGGCTGCCAGATTTCATACCGATCGTTTTCGCCGAATTTATAGCCATGGCGCTGGCATTACGCAAACTAGGACCATCAAATACGTCAGCCATGATAGTCACCGATTCGTAATTATTGTGCTCATCTCTTACTGCTTCTCATGATTCTCGCGTTATCAGGGCGTTTCAATCATTGGTACCTCATTACTTGAGAAGCGTGCATTTGATTTAGGTGCCTGGCCATAAAGGACTAATTATAAACGAAATTCCAGACTCTCTAGCCAATGCATCGATAAGTGGCCCGATTCTCCCTTACTGCCCTTTGACTGCTCACGTTACTGCTGCTAGATTTCGCAGGAGCGTCATTATACAGACAGTATCAGGCTCCGCAATTACCCACTCTGCGGAATACGGATATTTCCTATACTCATGGGACAGAGATTTTTGCCGAACACGGAGAATTGAAATGTCCATCATGAGGCTGCGCTGCCGTATACCTGCGTTGAACTTCTACCTCCACAGGTCTGGTCTGGTCCCCTCACCATCATGCTCATTCTGTGGCGAAGCGGAGACAATAGAGCCCTTCTTGCTGTCTTGCAAACGTTCTTACATTATTTCTATTGGTCTAAATTTATCAGTGCCTGTGATTATATCTTTCAGAGCCCCCATTATTGGGTTCAGTCAGAGAAATGTTTGCTTGGCAATCCAAAATTACCTGAATGAAACCAATCAATTTCCATGTTGGACTGATCGTTCTCTCTCCCCACCATAGCTATCTTTTATTTCTTGTCTAGTATTAAATTATTATTATTATTATTATTATTATTATTATTATTATTATTATTATTATTATTATTATTATTATTATTATTATTATTATTATTATCTTTTTTATACCCGGTTTTGTTCTCATTATTTCTTTTTTCTCCAAGCACAAAACGTTTACTTTTAAACTCCAATGCTCAAATTGTTAACTCCCTTGTTATTATTAATATTTTGTGCACCTAATTGAACCTCCTGATTCTTGGCCCATCCCCCACGGTGGGTATGTGCCACGGCCACTCAGGACAACAACAACAATCAGAACAACAACCATCACTATCAGCGAAACCACATCCTTGATAATGAGCCTGACCAGTGGGCTGCGGGATTTATTTGATTATCTAGAAGCATGTTTCTTGCTGTTAACATGAATTGCGTAAGGGTTAACATTCATTTCTTGCAATATGTTATTCGGTTCAAAGTGTATTCTTGTAATTCTTCTTTGTTCTTTTACAGGTGGAGTCTTCTTGCTTCGGCTTTGGCTATTGTAGGGGGTCTCTAAACCTCTCCCCCTGCCCACGCTGGTTAGTTGGAGAGAGCCTATTACTTTAGGCCTTTGTTTTCGTAGGTTGAGTGGCAGACATGGAGGTCCTTTATTTACCGATGTATTTTTATAAGGTTATGCGCGCTTGTGATTGTTATGGTGTGCAGTTAAACCTCGCTATAACGAAGTAGGTAAAATTGTCAATTTGCTTCGTTATATAGAAATTCATTGTATTGGAATTCCACCTTTTATGCAAATTAGTACAGTCGCCGATCGATTGTTCTTATACTGAAGGGGCCGCAGAATTTTCCGAGTTAATGGGCAGTAGACAGAAAAAAACAGCGAGGTTGAATCAGAAAACGATTCATCCTGATATATCTGGGAGTCGGCGTCGAAAGATAACGGTTTCGGGCCACGTCGACAATGCTTTCCCATCAGTGGTACAAATAACACGAAGCGGGCCGCGCTTTCGCGTACACTCCGCCCCCATGGCTGTTAGCGTCGCGCGCAATGAGACGACGCTATCACGAAAAGCGCTGGCGGCGGGGAGCGAATGCTTCGTCTGCGTTTCGCTGCGTCGTGTGGCCGAAACGCGAGATTACCCAACCTCCAATAGTAAACGCGCTGTAAGGCAGCTTGCCCGATGCGATGCCGTCTCGGCACGCCCACACTTCGCACACGATGCAGATTACATGTGGAGCAAGGTGCGTACATGCATATGCGCTCAGCCGCGCTTACATAAGCCTTGCGCAACCCCGCTCCTCGCGTGCGCTTGATAGCGTTACCGCGAGCTCGGTCCCACTCTTTCTCTCTGCTCACGCAAAAGCGGCACTTGCGAAGCCACTGTCTTTCTTGTCTCACGCTCGGAAAAAAGTGCAGGGGGTGCAGCAGGATCTCGTCGCGCTTGGAATTTGTACATAACATGATGCCGCTCCACTTCGGCGGTTGCTCTTGTCCCACCACGTGCGATCTGCGCGATGCGTTTGCAAGCAACCGCTTGTAATTCCACCATTTGACCACGTCCTGTCCGCGGAAGTTTCCATTTACTGTCTCGTCATTCCTTTGCGGCGCAAGCGAAATTTCGTTACATTGAAATCCCAAACACACTTAGTTAAATTGAGGTTCTAGATACAGAGCATTCTATGGAAAAGAGGTTATGAAAAGGTGAATACTTCATTATATTAGGAATCTTGTTAAATTTAAGTTCATTATATCGAAGTTTAACTATATATCAATATTTAATAGTGGTAAGTATACAGATTACGTTGAATGATGATATAGTTGTTACTTCCAAATTAGCATTTAGTTTGGCTTTCGTCTGGCATGTATTGAAATATTTCTATAAATGGATGGATGTATGCAAAAGTTTAATGCAGAACCTGAGGTACGCGACTGAGCGCACTGCGGGCCGCTCCCACCTTGGGACAGTCAGGCCATGCCCGACCGCCGCATCGTGGGCCCTATGGGACAGCCCATAGTTGCGCCCCGCCATCGGGGCTCTTGATAGCGGAGAGCCACTTGTCCTCATTGACTTGTTGTGTGCCTCGTAACGAGGGGCTACGCCAGAGCATATGGTCTAGGCTAGCGATGTCATTGCAGTGCCTGCAAGAACTAGTGGCATAGGTGTCGGGATAAAGCTTGTGGAATAAAGCCGGGCAGGGATACGAGCATGTTTGCAATAATCTGAGGGTCAATGCCTACGCTCCAGTTAACTTCTTGTGTGGAAGGGGAAAGTGTCTCCTGCCGAGATAAACTAGCTGCGTGATTTCATCTAATAATTTTTATTGACCTGTGGCAAATGGTATTCTTTGATGCACTTGTTGCGTAGTAGTTAGGTAGGGATATTCGCTTTTTGGTTGCACATTTTCCCACACCCCCTTTCTTGCCTTGTACGTTTTTTTATCATGTCGATGTTTATATTTACTGCCTAATGCATGTTGCAGTAGTTCAACAAGTTCCAATATACCCAAACAGCCTAACTTCCTTCTCTTTCTTTTTTTCTGGTAAATATTCCAGATTTGTTATTTTTTTAATTTTTGGATGAGTGTTTTTAGTATTTGTTACAGACCCTGTAAATGCAGATATTTTCCCTTTTATCCGCTCTTACTTTTATGTTTTTTTCTTCCTTTTTTGTTTTTTTATTCCTGATTTTTTATTTTTTCCTTTTGTTCCGGGCCAGGCAGTGGGTTTGGTGAATTCCCTCCCTTGTTCTGGGTGAAAGGTTTGAGCTTACGTTGTGAGTCGGACACATTAGGATGGTACAGTTTCATAGGGATAGCTTCCTCTTCTAGTGGTAGCGTTCCGTTTGGAAAGCTTTGCTTTGCTCGTAGAAGTGCTGAGGAAAGTTTCCATTCTTCATCAATTTTTGCGATGGTGAAGGTTTTCTTTCCTTTGTGCGTGACGCCACTTGAATTTCCATAGCGCTAATTTTGTAGGTTTAGAGGAGCATGATCGTTTTTTCTACCCTTCTTTCCTTTCTTCCCGTCTTCTGTATGGTTGCTCGGGAGAACACCCTACGGGTGTTTCATCCTATTTGGGTTTTATCCTATTTTGGATTACTTGGAGGGAATGGGTGTCCTCCCTTCGTTGGTCCGGGGGTTCAGGAGTCCTACGAGCTGGCTGAACAAATGCGTGTTGACTGTTTATTTGCCTCCCCAGAAAATGGCTCATGACTCGACTTTTTCCCAGTACTCTGTTAGTCTCGTTAGGCTGTGAAGTATGTGTTGTTCAGCTTTTCTTTTTCTTTTTTGTTTTTTTTTGTACAGAGACACGCTCTCTTTTTATGTTTACTTTCGTGGTTGTAAATAGGTTTCTTTATTCATACAGCTTATGTTAGTATAACTTCGTTGATTTTCTTGACAATTTTGCTATAATCGCCATTTATTCCTAGGTTTACAGAATTTCTGGTTTGTGCTTACCTATGTTCTGCTTCTATTCTTTCTTTCTCTTCCTAACACCAGCTATGTCACCTTGCGTCATGCTATGCTAATCATTCAAGTTGAGAAATAGCTAATGAAATGCGCTGCCGATGAAATTGAATATTAGCGCAATAAACGTCGGTTTAGTGTGCGCGGCTTCTAACGACATGGTAATGCGTAGTACAGCGGCGGTGACACGGTAATCACCGCGAGACAGCTAAGTTCAGAATATAACATTGTTCTTTGGGCTTTAACAGCTGCTTTCGAGGATTAAAATTTCCCTACACTCAGCAACGACTAGATACCCGCTGGTAAAGTTGACTTCCAAAATCTTTCTCTGCTTCAGAAAATGTGCTCCCACAATGCGGAAAATGAAGTACAAAAAAAATTTGTTGACTGGAACATCAATGCAGTTACCGACACATATTCTGTGCATATACATCGAAGCTAGTTCTGCGCAGTGTTTAGCAAAATAATTCGTTCGGGGTGCTCGATGACTTCGATTCTGCAATTGGAACGTGCTCCTTTAAACAAATTGGTAAAAACTGCTGAAGAATAATGATATCGGTCTTATGATCACCTCAAACGAAAGCTGGTTGATCATACACTTTTTTTTACAAATAATGACGATTGCTTTCAGTTTTCGGTTCTTGCGCTCCTTTTTTTTTTGTGCTGAATAGCGTTGCACACCATCCTATATTTTCCAGAAAATTGAGGCGGTATGGCACTTCCGATTATTTCAAGTTGAAAAATTCGAAGTCCCTAGGTGGCAGTGCATTTTATATTCACAGTAGCGCTTGACTATGAGAAATACGAGAGTGCATAAGATTGTCATCTATTAGGGTGACATGTATTTACTTCGTTAAAACGGGCGTTTGGGCGATTTGGTAAGCCATATTTGACATGGATAGTGCTCGTCCGTGTCGTTCCTCCCTGCTTGTCCCCATCAAAACTGCGCTGTTCTGTTTCAAATTTATTTGCCATCATTCGTTAATACTCAGTGACTTTGGGCAGCTTCGTGGGTCCTGCGGAAGGTGTATCTTGTATCTTAAGCGATACGATACTTGCTCTGATGTATCGAAATTGATTCAGATGAAGGTCTCTTCTAATACATCATGATACAGATACAAGATACCCAAGGAGTATCTTAAGGTGACATCTAAAATTCATGTATATTCGATACTGGCTGGCGCTGAGATCACACTACCCGTTCAAGGCCATTTTTATTGGTGATCGCTTTCCTCAATCTAAGCATGCTAAGCTCGAGCATGCATATATCACGCATGACGGCAAAAAAAAGAAGACGACGGAATGACACCATAGTGAAATGTGATGACAACATTGGAAGCACTACGTCAAATTTTAGAGATGATGGAATGACCGCTATAGCACGGCGACGACGGAATGACGATGTTGCAGTGTTGACATTATCGTGGTGGTGTCGGAAAGTCGACGAAGACGCGACAATGGTAGCATGAAGACTATGGGATGGATGGATGGAAGACACCGTAACGAGGAAGAGAACTGCGGAGCTGCAATGACGACTACTGCATGGCCACAATGGAAATTACTACAATAAGGGGACGGCAATCGGAATAACCGGGGACAGCTATGTCTGCGCCAAAGCCGGTGGTCTGATGAGCTTGTGGTTACTTGTGGTTCTCTTGTAGTGTCTTGTGTCTCTTGAGATGGTATCTTGCACTTGTTGCGCGTCGATAGACACTTGTGCGTCTTGGAGTCCTGCACGCGCGACTGGCCTCTCGAGGCACTTTGCGTGTATTCGCCGGCTTTTTGAACCCTCGGAAAAACAATTTTACGTAGCACGTATTGAAGAACAGAAAACCCTATCCGGAGTTTGCCATGTCGCTCTACAATTTTCTCATTTACACTCTCCGTCTAGTTATATTGGAGAAGTTGAATAAATAATTAGGTCTAATTATGTAATTAGGCAGTATGAAAACATTGTTTGAATATCTCCAAGTGATGGCAAACAACATCACATTTGTTCTCTCCTGCTACGTGGTATTTGCATGTTTTTAAAGTCTATAAAGTTAGCTCTGATGCTATGCATGTAGAAAGATAGATTGATGGGCCAAAAACGGCTGAAATAGACACAGTTTGCTAGCAGGGTGTTCAAAGAGGCTGGTTGGTTCATAATTCGAATAAAGCGGAAACAGCACGACACAGGACGAGCGAGTAAAGAGCACAGGATAGAGCGGTGACTATATACCAAATGCTTCATTTGCAGAAGCAGCATGTAAAGACATCAATGAACGTGACATAAAAAAAAAGGATGAGCGTTAGCCATGGAGATAATCCAGTTCCTTTATTGGCGACATGCATCAATGGCGATGCATACTTCAGTTTTGCATCCCTCATGATAGCAAGAAAGGAACCGGAATATATCCGTGGCCCACCCTTATCCTTCTTTTTCATTCTTTTATCTCCCCTTCGTTGATGTATTTATATGCTGCTTCTGCAAATAAAGCAGCTCTCTGCTATATTCAGTGCTGTGTCTTATGCTATTTGCTCGCTCGTCCTGTGTGGTGCTGTTTCTGTTTTATTCCAAGGTATGCTGATTCTATTAGGACCTAAAGGTTCTTTACACATACTTGGGACTCACGTAAGCCCGTGAACATGCTATTGTAGCCGTATCGGTTGCAGCTAATCGACTATCGGTCTCAACTTCACGTTAACAAAGCTGCACAAGCAAGACGCACTTAGAGGCCACATCTGCACGCTGCGCCTTGTTGCTGTGCACTATTATATTGGTGTGCGTGTAGAAGGTTCTAGGTGAATTACAGTTCTTTGGTCCAGAGTGCCATTGCCGACATTTGTGTACATTCGTTAAGGTTTACTTGTGCGTGGTGTGTCGCATTATGTACAAGATGTTTCAGACCATAAGAAGACGCAAACCAGTGCAAACACTAGTGGACCATGTCTTGCTGTGCCAAGTTCAACACACACAGAGTGAACATTAGATGAGCATACTTGCTCTTAACCCGTAGTTGGTATTCCTGTAAGGCATAATTGTCGGTAAAAGCGTGCGCGCGAAGAGCATAATAATTGGTGTCTTTTGTTTGATGTCCATTTGGCAGTACCTATGTTTTATGGAAAGCACGTGAATCTGAGCAGCCAATACGGCAATCAAGAGGCTTCAAACAAGGACCTTGATAAGCCAGGGAAAACGCAAAGTGTACCTAGACATTTTCTGTGTTTATTTTTTATTTTTTTTTTCAAGAAAATTATTCCGATCGTTTCACGTTCCCCACCCGACTACAGCCCTAGCGAAGTTCCGCACAGCACTTTATATTGGGTGATTATTCCTGCCGTTGTTTATACATGGCGGCTCTGACCAGTTTTGACACGAAACTTCTTTCCGCTTTTATCGCTGACTCGTGTTTCAAGCAGACTGTTCCGGTTGCTTCTGTTTTCGAGCATCTTCTCTTCCAACGATTCTGGTGAAGATGAGGCTATTCAGCTTTGTTGTTGGCGCTTCGCAGGCGAGGTATGTCAGATAAGACAACAGGAAGCTCCAAACTAGCACTGCAAAGCCCAGTGTCACCTGGAAAGAAATTAAGCAAATTTAGAGGTATGGCTCTTTGTGCTAGTTGGTTAGATAGAGCAATGGGGGTCAAAGCGCTCGCAGACACGAGCAAGTGCGAGAGAGCAGGATGAGCACCAAATTTCAACAGAGTGTTTATTTAAAGAACACTAACGTAACTGTAGGACCGCATTAGGTTGCATTGAGTTGTGTCAGGAACCCATACTTAGTGATATTTTCTTGCCCCATTATGACAAGGTCATAGAAGTTTGTATGTCTCAGGTGTGGGTTACCAAAATCTGCAGATGTGCAGAAGAATACCTAGAACTGTTTGATTAAACCCAATCTGCAAATGATGTTGCTAACATTTTTTCCCGGTGTCTTGACAGTGTGGTCATAACACGTGAACTACTGGTCATGACAATATGAATCTGCTTCCAGATCATTCATTTCATTCTAGCCTAGTGAAAAGAGCAATCGCTAACCTGTCTCTTGACAATGTGCTCCAGAAATTATGCCCCCGTAAGATGTTTGGAAGCTTTGACAAACAAAAAAGCGTGTTTTAGACGCAGGTTACCCTGATCATGTACTTTTTTTCAGTAGCAGAAAGTGCGTTAAAGAAGTTAAACATACCCGCCATGGTTGCTCAGTGGCTATGGTGTTGGGCTGCTGAGCACGAGGTCGCGGGATCGAATTCCGGCCACGGCGGCCGCATTTCGATGGGGGCGAAATGCGAAAACACCCGTGTACTTAGATTTAGGTGCACGTTAAAGAACCCCAGGTGGTCAAAATTTCCGGAGTCCCCCAATACGGCGTGCCTCATAATAACAAAGTGGTTTTGGCACGTAAAACCCCATATATTATTAAAGAAGTTAAACAATGTGGCACGCACATGAGCATTTACAATATGAAAAAGGTGGTTGTGCTGGATTTGCATAGCGTATCACACCAACTAAAGAGACTTCGACGTAAGGTCAAAGTAGACGTATCATGTTCCGCTTCGCAGGAATTGTTCAACTTATGGAGTGCCACAGACCCGTTTGCCAAAAAAACGCGCAGTGTTGAAAGGATCATCCGCCCGATCTTGTGTCATGCGCAAAAAATGTTGTGTGTTGCCTTCCGTTATCGTGCGGGAACGTTTACATTGGGCAGACTGGGAGGTACCGGAACAATAGATACAGAAAAGATAAGCAAAAATTGAACCATTACCAGGATGGTCACGTGTATGCGCACTGCGGTGATTGTGGATGCAAGTCTTTGTTTAGGAAGTGCCCTGTTTTGTATAGAAATAGAGATAAAGATATGCGGGATGTTGTTGAACCTGCTTTGATAGTGAGAGCAGCTCATAACTGCATCAGCGCCCTTCAGTGGCTCTGACTAAGTCTTGTGTGTTTATTTGGGTTCCTTGAAGCGGCTGGTTTTCAAGTGCTGTGATTGGGCCTCTTCTCTGTGTGGGCCTGCAAATACAGTATTTATCTGGAAATAAACACTCTGCTGAAAGCTAGCGCCCATCCTGATGTCTCGCTCTTGTCCGTGTCGTCCAGTGCTTTACTCCCGTTGCTAAATAAATTTGCTCACGGACAAATAAACCCAATGTAGTGTTAACGTGAATATATTGCTTTTTGATTATGGATACAACAATATTAATCTCTTTTGGTCGGCGGTCACACTTTGTTATTAAGTACGAAACAGTCTTGCTTTCATTCGAATGTGCCCTTTTCGCATGAAATTTTTTTAATATTAAAAGAAAACGTCGCAGGGTCGCCCGGAAGGCGTAGCATCGACTGCGATAGCAAATAATAACTTATTAGACAGCTATACGAAGTAAGGATAGTTGTTTTGTCGGACGTGTAAGCTTGTGAACAATCACTAGCTAAAAAAAATTAGCAAGCAGGGAGTCACGCCGAAGTATGGTGTCAAAACGCTGGTACCCGCCGTGGTTGCTCAGTGGCTATGGTGTCGGGCTGCTGAGCACGAGGTCACCGGATCGAGTTCCAGCGACGGCGGCCTCATTTCGATGGGAGCGAAATGCGAAACACCCGTGCACTTAGATTTAGGCACACGTTAAAAAACCCCAGTTGGTAAATATTTCCGGAGTCTGGCACTATAGCGCGCTTCATAATCAGAAAGTGGTGTTGGCGCGTAAAACCCCGTAACTTATTTTTTTTAAACGCTGCTGTCAGAAAGCGCAGTAACAGCATCGAGGGAATTGACCTTCATGCTGCCTCTCGCTTGAACGCGAACTAAGCGGCTAGAACACAGTACACACGAATCTATTCAGGGCTCACCCCACCTAGACGCTGTTCTTCATCGTTCCTTCATTACCGATTGCTTTCAAGATGGTATGTGCGCGGCCGCGATCATCGCGCCATATGCACGTGCCATAGGAGAGGAAAGGCCTTCATCCGCAGTGTCTTGCGCGTGATAGAAGACGGCGCGCTTCCTCTCCACATTTATCCGTTGCGCGTGGCAGATCGAACCACCATACTCGGCTCAAGCTCAGACGTTTTAACTCGCTCATACAGCAGACGGCGCGTGGCTACCACATTTTCGCACTTGAACTTTATAGGGATCATGATGGGGACGGTGACAACGGATATGCGCCTGAAGGGACCGTATACTTGATATCGCAATCAAAATGCGTGACGCAACTTTCTTTACATGGCCTCTTGCCAGGTCAAATTGCAATTTTTTTTATGCAATGCAACTTGCAAATTGCCTTTGAAGGAGTCTTTTACCAAAAAAAATCTCACTGCCCTTCCACTCTGTGAAGAAGGACCACCAGCGAAGCTGTGCATGTGAGCCCCTTAATGGCAAACTGCACCCCCTCCGCGGGTCGGCCAGGCATAGCACGATCTTCGGGCTCGGCCCACGTATGGGGTGGACTTAACACCTGCTTCACCTCCGCAGCGGGTCGGGCTGGTATTGCACTATCTTCAGGATCGGCCCACGTATGGGTAGTGCTTAACGCCTGCTTCACCTCGGCCGCGGGTCGAGCTGGTGTTGCACTATCTTCGGTATCGGCCCACGTGTTGGGAGTGAACGCCTGCTTAACCTCCGCCGCGGGTTGCTCTGTCATTCCACTATCTCCGGGATCGGCAAACGTACTCGGAGTTTTTTGCTTACGACACGAAAATTGCCTTGGACGGTTGAGGTATACAGCTTCGCCGTAAAAAAAAATGTTCAAATTAGTTCATCTATGAAGAAGACAGAAGAAATTTATTGTCCCGGCGTCGACTTCGTCTTCGTCTACTGTGATAGGAATTGTACGGACACTCCAGGCGCATTTGCATCGTCGTCGGCGGCGCCGCTGCCATGATGTTCGTTGTAACACCGTGGCCTCGCACCGTTATGCTGTAGGTGCGAGTGCAAGTGTGCGAGGTTGAGCCATTGATGGTCCACAAAAAAGACGAGAGGCGTGCAGACAGGACACAAGATTAGAGAAGTGGACAACAGGAACAGCGTTCGTGTTGACCTCTCGTCTTTTTTGCATAATGATTCCTTACCAACTAGCTCAGTTTTCTGTCATTCTAAGCATTGATGGTGGCTTGATCTAGCCCGCGCGCATGGAAGTAAGTTGGAGAGGATGCACGCCGTCGTCCAAGGCGCAGGAGTTACCTATTGCGGGGGAAGGGGTTTCTATTGAGGCGGCGGCTGCGTATCGTGCAGCTGAAGGCATTTGCCTTGGCCCTATCCTAAAAGCAATATGCGATCACTACAGTGCCCAGGGTCACCGACGGCTGATAGCTTCGTGTGCGCTGTGTTCTCGCCACTTAGTTCGCGTTAAAGCGAGAGGCAGCCCGCACTCATCGAGTGAGATGTGTTTCTGTTTGCCTATGCGCGCGCGATACAATGCTTGGTAATTTAGATAGTAAGCAAATGTTAACAACGGAATACGGCCAATAAAACTTCGTACTTCGTACGAAGTTTGGGTTTATTGTACTTCGTACAATAAAGTCCGTACTTCATATAGCTGTCTGCTAATTTATTATTGCAATCGATGCTTCGTCTTTACGGTGGAGCTGCGACCTTCTTTCTTTCTTTCTTAGTTTCTTGCTGCGCGGCATATTCACAGCGGCGGCGTTGCGCCCTTCGCATTTGTGATTAACCGATGTCACGTGTCATGGTGAGTGACATAGCTAGCACTGCGTTTTACATAGGTGGTTTTGTGCGTGTTTCCGTAACTCTATGATTGGGGATCAGCTTCCTATAGAAAGGGAGGGCGCGCGACGTTTGGTCTGATTTTCCCAGCTGTTTTTGCACTCGCGCAGCGCTGTAATCCTTTGCAGATATGATCGTCAGCGGGAGATGTATATGCTGCGCTGGTCGGTTAAAAATGCCCAAAATACATGAGCTTCCGCTTAAACAATTGCTCCTTAAAAGGTCACCCGCAATGACAGACTCTTCATCATAACCTAGGCCTATTAAAATGTGAAGTAGTCTACTAATTGTAAGCTGCGGACACCCATTCCAGAATGAAAAGGGCTTCCCGCAATCATGCATAGGGCAGTCCTTGCTGCCCAATAGTAATCTTGTTTGAGCGCCCAAAAGATGAAAAAATTAGGTTCACTTAACGTGGACCCTTCTCGCGCTAGTTGTTCGCTCGAGGCTCCGACTAACTCCACTTTTTGCAAGCGTGGGCAATACTTTTTCCAATAGAAAGTGTCAACCTCTAGCTCCTGCGCGACTAAACAATTGCCACGTAAGCGTTAAAAGCGTAAGCTAAGGAGTGTTAGAACCCTGGCGCACTAGTAAATAGATGCGGAATTCAATTTCAATCGGTGATATTCTCACCAAGTTAAAGTGGGACCAAAGTACTCTTTCCCTGGACGCGTGTAGCATGAGCTGCATGAATGGCAAGTGGATGAGGTAGACGCCGAACGAAAGCTTGCTCAATGGCACGAAGGCCTTCCAGGAAAGGAACTTGCCGACGAATCCTGCACAGAGAAGTGATATGAACACTCACACATTCAAAGTTGGCACCACCACAAACGCGTCGCAAAGATGCCTACCAAATTATTTAACAATCCGCCATCACCCAAGCATTGAGAAGATGCAAGTGTAATGCATGTTGTTGCTTCGCAAGACGCCCAGGTCTCCGTCTTGTTTGCTATGTGCGTGAAATTACCCCAGTAAGCACGGAGCGACATCACCGAGGAAAATTGAAAGCTCTACGAATATAACTGCAAGTAATACGAACTCAGAAAGAAAGCTCAGTTCTTTCTTGCATGTGGCCCTCCCGACTTGCGCGATTTTCTCTATCTGTAGAAGCGCCGAGTGCAATGCCCACGGTGTCGAGAAAACCATAGAATATCTGTTGTGCTGCTGTACATCTTTTGAAAATGAAAGACATTGCCTCTGCACAGCTCTCAGTCAGTTAGAGAACCGTTCACCATGGCCTCGCATATCTTAGCTAGAAAAGGCCACAAAAGCGCTGCTGCGATATTTGAAAGCTACCGGATTGAGTCAGCGTCTGTGATCCGGATTGAGTGACCGGTTGATATTCCCAGTGGACTTTCTCTTCTTCTTTTAATCATTCCGTCCCCTTTTCCCTTCCCCCACTGTAGGGTAGCCAACCGGGCTGAGTTCTGGTTAACCTCCCTACCTTTCATTTATCATTTGCTCTCTCTCTCTGCCTCTCTATCTGTATAGGAGGTATAACTCCAAACACCTTTGATTCAATAGAGTCAAGAGCAAAAATAATAATGGAACGCAGTAATCAAACTGGGAAATCCGAAATCCTCGAAATTACCGCTCACTATTACTCAGCCTAAATCAGCAATCACTTACCGTTTCTACGGGAAAGTAAGAATTCTGGTTTCTGAACTGTTCTTGATATTCTCGCCATTGCTTATCATTAAACTTTGCAGGCCTAAATCTATACTGTGCATATTGCAGTGCATTCTTATGTTAATCGTTTCTAGTAGTGTGTTTGCTCTTTTGCTGTATAGTATACACAGTGGTATCAGTCCCTACTTCTTATACGCTATTTCCATATCCAAACGGCATCGTAACAGAAAATTTGTCTACTTAAATAGTTGCTGTCCTACGCTTTGATGCTGTCTGCATACGAGCACAGGCACACACACGCTGTAGTTTAAGTATAGCAGTGAAACCATAGTAGTACAACTGGAATATACATGCATTTATAAATATATATATATATATATATGTGTGTGTGTGTGTGTGTGTATAATATTTCTGGAAAGTGGATATAATACAGCTTTCGTAAAAAAAACACAACTTATTGAAGTGTTAGAAAGTATCGTACGGCCAATATTACCTATGCTTGCAAAAGAGGTTTTCATAACAAGCGCTAAAGACGAAGTCGAAGGAACACATATGCCAGGTCTAGCGCTTCGACTTCGTCTTCATCTTTGCCCTTTTTATGAAAACCGTCAAGATGAACGAACTCCCCCAAATCAAGGTACCCTTGAAAAAGAGGTCCCGACGTTACCGCAGGTCACAGGCGCAGAGGGAGGCCATGCTAAATGCAGTTCTCGTGGAAATGTTCGTGGCGGTGTGCTTATTACAAGCGTCATTAATAACTTCCAGATCGTCGTTCTCTTATTACTGTTTTTATGAGATCGGGCCTTCGGGCAGTTGGTTTCCGCTGTGTCCTCATTAGAATAAATGAGATATACCTGTTTTTATACTTGCCAGAAATAAGCGGCACGTTATGAGTTAGGAACAGGCGAACTAAGATGTGTGCGGATTATTTACTGCCTTAGCAGTAAATTGCGTATGCAAGTGATGATGATCTTCTCACGTTTTACGAGCAAAGTCAACCTAATGTCACTCCAGAAGGGCTCAAAGCCGGGCGACTTGCTACCCATTGATATTCATACCTTGGGTTGCGCAGGACACTCGTGGATGAAGGAAAGGACTCGTGTCGTCTAGTCGTTTCCATCGCCCATTTGTTTCGTGCGCTAACCAAAGCATGCATATGCTTATGCCATTGCCCTTGCCCAAATGTAAACACAACCGGGATCAAATGTAGTAAATATCAAAGAGGAGAAGAGAAAGGGGGAGCAAAAGGGGAGGGAGGGTGCGCCATGTTCAACGTTTAAACGAAGCGAATTGTGTGCCGATGAATTCTTGTCTTTTGTTGAAAAAATACCCCTCAAAAGCGTTGGAAAGTGCTGTAGGCGGGCAACGTCTCAAAAAAGAAAGCAGTAATATGCGGGCGATGTTTCCAAGCAAGTGATTTCATTACAGGATACTGAAACTCTTGCAATGGCTTGAAGTAAGTAGCGTTGCCAGAAATCGGGCTGGGAATGGTCCTACAAGTGTGCTCCAATTTCTGCTTATGCGGGGTGTATGGTCACTCTCTAGCACGTAAGCTGCGCATGACGGCTGTTGGATGTGATGTTTGCCTCTAAGAGTTCTGACTGTTTTCTTTGTGTGTTGTTTGTTTCTTTGTTTCTTTATCTATATTTGGGTAAATTTGTCACATGCAAGAGGCTCCGATCGAAATGAGCTGAATCAGTGCAAACACAGCGGAACTTGCCATCCCACATAAAGCATGTCGGACAACATGTGACCCACGAAATGTTTTTAACCAGATGCATAATAAGCCAGTAGAGAAAGAGCAATAAACTTTGTCATTAGCAAAAGAAATTAATTTCAGGAACAGCAGTATGCCAAGCATGGAAGACATCTACCAGAATGCTAGAGCCAGATACTTTGCACTGAGGTGAAGGAAAAAGCTACCCATAAACAGAACAATGAGACATGATGTTGCTGATTATTTGTATAGAAATGTCCAGCCTGGTGGATTTGCATAACTCTTTATACACATAAACTCGTCAAAGTATCCACGTTCCTCAGTGAATGTCTAAAAACTTGAGGACTCGTGAAGGAAATAGCTGTTTCATAAGGGCGCCTTTACGTCGCCGATTCGTTTCCTTCAACGACATTGTTCGTATACCAACTCTCACCGACTTCCTCAAATTTTATTGTTTCCGAAAGTTTAACGGTCGACAATGGACTATATGGGTGCGCGCCATGCTTTTATCAGAACTTCGCATTGTGATTTGTAAATAATTTGGTGTCGTCTCCCTTCTCTCCTTGTTCAATGGCATTAAACAGGCTTTCCAAGTCAGTTTACCAACACTGCCGACAATTACTGTAGCCCATCTTGAATCGGGGTAGTTGTGGGCGACATGAGTTCCTTGCACGACACAGGAAATTATTGGCGGCTTCAGTAGTGCTGCAACAATGCGCGCTTCCATAATTTAGCATTGTCATTCCCCTTAATGGTCACCATCACAAATCCCTTTTATCATCCACATTTTTCTCCTTCTCGAGCGTATGGTAGCTGGCCATAAAATGATGGTTATAATCTACGTGGCTACTTGTGCTGCATAGTGAATTACATCTCGCTGACTCTCGAATTTCTCTGCAGTGG
The DNA here is from genome assembly GCF_038994185.2 of Dermacentor albipictus. Classification (NCBI taxonomy): domain Eukaryota; kingdom Metazoa; phylum Arthropoda; class Arachnida; order Ixodida; family Ixodidae; genus Dermacentor; species Dermacentor albipictus. The sequence continues at coordinate 112,757,034 of NC_091822.1, read as the reverse complement.
TGCTTTTAGATGCTCCAAGTTTTACAGTTTGTAGAGTCCAAACCCACCAGGCTCTGATTCCCCACATTATGTTTACTGCTTCGTTTCAGTTTTAGACTCGTTAATATAAATCAGAAATAGGGACCGCTATATAGAGCGTGCAACAAAGTAGTGGCAGAAAAGCCGCGGCAAGAGCTATTGAGTAATTCCACTTGAAAAACACAACAGGAAATTTCAGTCTGTCGTATTTTGGGCCGTTGTTTCTATGGCTCCGTTGTCCAGCGTTCAGTTGTCTGTAGTGTAACGTCCTGTAGTCGAAAGTGCTGTAGTTCTTGATCAATATTTAATTAAAATTGACAGAGACCTCTTTAAGGCTATGTAAATTTGTGAGCACGAAAAAAGGAAAATAAAAAAGAACTTTCCCACCAGGGATGCGAACTTGGGACCTGAGGATCCTGAGATGAGAATATTACCACTGCAGCACGCCAAACTTTTTTTGCTTTATTACATGGAAAAGAGAAGTGAAGGTGTATTACAAAGTGGACACAACTACACACTTAAAACTTAGGCAAACACACACATGCATCCAACAAATGCATCCAGTCTGGCGCAGGAAGCAGCACTTTTGCGAAAGAAGGATCATTTTTGTAGATCGTGGGCGTTCGGCATGGCTATCACACACTCTACTTCTCCATAGGCTACATAAACCAAGTACTATGAACATGTCATAGGGAGGACCACCCGTGGCCTTAAACAGTAGAAACCCAATTGAATATGGAATCATCTCAACGTCCTTTTTAAGCGTCCGTTGGGGAATGTCCCAAAAAAATACAGCGTCCCTCCAGTCTATGAAACAGTGATCTATGGTTTCATACGTGGACAGAGTCGACAGTTGGTTGACCACGCCACAAAACAACGCCTCGTATTTAACCAAGGTTTAACAGGGAGTGTTTCCGAATGTAATTTAAAGAAAAATGTTTTTACTCCAGGAGGTACACACATTTTTCGGACGCGCTTAAGTACATCCTAATAAGGTCGCTTTAAATAAGGTGCGCGATACAAAGGATATGGGAAAATAGAGTTTACCAGTGCCGCCGAAATTTCTTTTCGACTCGCAGTGAACACGTACTCCAAGCTGAATCTAACTGCCAAGAAAAAAAAATGTGTCGACAACCTCCTTGCGAAAGCCCCAGGGAGCCTGTGGGACATCTTTGGCATTTGATGACACTGCTATATTAGGAGCATATTGAACTAAACGCAGTTGCAACATTTCACGCAATAATGAACGGTCATTGTCTCGAAAGAAAAACAGGCGTGTAACAATTTGCCTGACGAAGAGGTGCACCAACCCTAGACCACCACGTTCAAGGGGGAGGAACAGATTGTCGCGCCGCCTCAATTCACAACTCGAACTCCAAATAAATGCTGCAAATACGTGATGCAGTGCCTGAAGGCAAAGTCGTGAGCAGTGCAGTACTTGCAGCACATACATGAGACTGGAAGCTAAGAAAACGTTACGCACTTCAGAACGAAAGAACATTGACGAATTGCGCCCTCGCCATGAATTCACTTTACGTTGAATTTTGCCGACTTCTCCCGAGCAGTGAGCGTTGCTATTTCTATACTGTGAGAGAGGCACACCTAAATACCGCAGATCCTGTTCCATTGAATGCCTGCGTAATGTGATGGCATTGTGGCCCATAATCCAAACCATAAACCTGAACACTTTTTCAAAGTTAACGCTTGCGCCATAAGCCGCACAAAATTCTACTGTAATTGCAAGAGCAGTCTTTACACTCTTTTTATCCATACCAAAAAAGTCTACGTCGTCTGCATACGCAAGAACCCGAACCTCATAAGTCCGTAATTTAAACCCTTGTAAATTTTTTTCTATAAGAATGCTCATACACAGTGGTTCGAAATACAAGCAGAACAGAAGCGGTGACAAAGGGCATCCTTGTCGTACTGATGATGCAAGCTTAATCGAATCGGAGAGAGAGCCATTCACTGTGAGCCTCGTGGAACCATTAGCATAACATATCCTGACACCTCTAAGGAGCAGGGATCTGATTTTTATATGCTCTAGTAGGGTAAACAGGAATGAGTGATTCACCCTGTCGAACGCCTTAGCCAGATCTAGCTGCACCATTGCCACCTGTCCAAACCCCTCAGCTACACACGCTAGCACCGATCTCGCAACATGAATGTTCGTCTGAATGGAGCGGCCCCTGATGCCACATGCTTGATGATCACCGACCACAGATCTTATTACAACTTGAAAACGGTTAGCCAATAACTTAGCAAAAATTTTATAATCAACATTGCATAAGGAGATAGGTCGATATCCGTGAACGTTTTCCAATTTAGTCTAATCATCGCTTTTGGCTATAAGGACGGTGTGTCCTCCGTAGATTGTGGCGGTTAGGTACCCTACTTCCAAGGCCTCACGTACACCTGAAGTAATAATGGCGATAAGAAATGAAAACACTGATAAAATTCGGCAGTAAGGCCATCTGGGCCGGGCGTCTTGCCCTTCGCTAACGAATCGATGCATGCAGTTACCTTATTAACTTGTGTTGACAATGGCTACTGATATTGCAGACTTGAAAAGGGAATTCCGTAGGGAACTCCGGGAACTGAAGGGCAGTTTTGACTTCATAAACAAAGCCTTTGAGGATCTAAAAAGCGAATGTAAAACCCTAAAGACTGAGAACGAGACCCTCAAAGCAACGCAAGCGGTGCTTGTGCAGGAGGTTGAGGCACTGAAAAAGCAAGCGACAGCGCAAGATCAGTATTCCCGGAACAAAAACATCGAAGTGAAAGGAGTGCCGCATAACAAAACAGAGAATCTCGAGAAGCTACTAAATCAGGTTGGAAGTGCACTCGGTGAGCCTATCACGAAGGAGAATGTCGAGATTTGTCACCGCGTTCCTGCGCGCAACACCGATGCAGATACAAATATAGTGGTTGTTTTCAACCACCGAGCCAAAAGAGATGTTGTGCTTGAGAAGGCCAGAAAGACTAGGCTAACGGCAAAAGACATTGGGTTTACCATAGACAGACCAGTGTACATCAACGAACACCTTTGTCCTCAGCTAAAGAAACTGCTTGGAATGACCATCGCTAAGAAAAAGGAAGCAAACTGGCGTTTTGCATGGTCTAAAGGAGGCAAGGTTTTCGCGTGCAAGACAGAGGAGTCACGCATAGTGCGAATTGCGTGTGAAGCGGATCTGCAAAAAATTGGTAACTAAAGACAGCTAGGAAAGCGCGTTCAGTCCAATTTTATCTTTTCTATGGTCACACCCAGGGACGTTGTTGCCCCTAAATACAGCGATTGTATTACCTTTCTACACTACAATGCGCAATCTGCGTGTGCTAAGCATGACCAGCTCACTACATTTTTCAATGAATTTGCTTTCCATTTTCAAGTTATCATGATTACCGAGACATGGTATGCGTCTGAAAACGAAGTAATGTGCCTGCCTGGTTACAACACCTTCTTTGCCAACAGACCTTCTCGTCGCGGTGGTGGCGTGTTGCAGCTTGTGTCAGAGCGCTTATCGTGCAGTTTGCTCGATGACTTTTCCATAGCTACCGCAGATTACGAAGTTCTAGCACTAAAGTGTGGAAAATGCGTGTTTGTCACTGTATACCGCCCCCCAGATGGAAACACCAACACTTTTTTTTTCTTTTTTGGAAAAATTACTCAGCTTTGTGTCAGTAAACGAACTGCGCCTTACTATGGGAGGAGACTTAAATATCAATTTTTTACGCCAGACACCAAAATCTTCTGAATTAAGAGCGATTCTCGAGTCGTATCACTGTACTAATGTTATTACTGAACCTACACGCATCGGCCATCTCTCTGATAGTTTAATAGATGTATTTGTAACAAATTCTTCTGAACATTGTACCGATTCAGGTGTGATTGTCACTAGTTTAGGTGACCATTTACCAATTTATATGTTCTGCCGTTTTAATCACTGTTTTAAAGATACACATCACGCTGATACATTTCTCGTGCAAGAAATCAACGGCAAAACATTAGGGGAATTTCGCACGAAAATTGAAAATATAAACTGGAGCTTTGTGCTTGAAGTAAGTGTTGCAAACAACGCTTACAATACATTTATAAGCATTCTGAAGGAAGCGTATACTTGCTGTTTTCCGTTTAAACAAGTAAGAAGGTCCACTAAAATACGCAAGCCATGGGTTACGAATGAGTGCCTCAAAATGATTCGCGAGAAAAATTTATTATATGCTCAATTCGTGAAAACAAAGGCCACTAATGATCTCGCAGCATTCAAGAAATTCCGCAATGGTGTAACTAAACTTTTGAAAAACACAAAACGTGCATACTTTGAACATCGGTTTAATCAAGCAAATGGTAGAAGCGAACCAGTCTGGCGTGAACTTAACAAGCTTTTAAGATCAGACCGTGAAGATGAGTTGGAAGTTACTGTGGCTGGCAAATCGTTAAGGGGCGAAGAGCTACCAAACAGCTTTAATGACTACTTTACTTCTCTAGCCTCAAGCAATTACAACAAAACAGCAATTGAGTTTTTGGGTGTACTACCCAATAAAAGTTCAGCCTTTTTTGAGCCAACTTCTCCGGAAGAGGTTTTCTTAGTTTTCATGTCCCTGAAAAACAGCAAAGCGCGTGATATTGATGGGCTGCAAATAACACCCATTAAATTTGTGCTCGATCTTCTGTCACCTGTCCTCACTCATATATTCAATATTGCTTTATCTACTGGAGTCTTTCCCGAAGCAATGCAACATGCCAAAGTTACTGTACTGTTTAAATCGGGGAACAAAAAAGAATTTTCAAATTACAGACCAGTTTCAGTATTACCTGTAATTTCAAAAGGATTAGAAAAAATTATCTGTAAAAGGGTTACATCATTTTGCGAAAAACATTCTATCATATCCAAGCAACAATTTGGTTTTCGAAAAGGAATGTCGACAGAGCTTGCTTTACTGTCACAAAAAGAATTCATTCTTAACGGTTTTGAAGATAAAAAGATAACAATAGGAGTTTTTATTGACTATTCTAAACCGTTCGACCGGATTAATCATTTAATTTTATTTGATACATTACGACATTATGGGTTTCGCGGCACTCCATTAGCACTTATACAGTCATATTTAAGACATAGAAAGCAGTGCGTCTCAATTAAATCCCACCAATCAACCCTTCAAAAAATTTTGCAAGGAGTTCCGCAAGGCAGCGTTCTTGGGCCAACATTGTTCAACATCTACATAAATGACATCGTTCATATAAGCAAAAAAACACACTTCATAATTTATGCCGACGACAGCAGCTTGTTTTTCCAGTCAACTAGTCTGGCTTACCTTTCGAACCTGGCAAATAACACCCTGAGTAGTTTACTTAATTGGAGTAAAACTAACTCGTTGGAAATAAATAGTACGAAAACAAAAGCTATTATGTTTGCTCCACCACAGAAAAAAATTGATAGAAACATAATGTTAACGCTTGGTGCGGAAAGGATAGAGCTTGTAAAAACGGTAAGGACTCTGGGAGTAGTTTTTAATGAGCATTTATTGTGGGATGATCACGTCGCCCGAGTTTCACCGTCTTTGGCCAGGGCTTGTGGCATACTATGCAAATTCAGACATGTTTTACCCCCTAAAATTAAACTTTTAATCTACAACAGCCTTCTTGCTCCTCACATAAACTATTGCAATCTCGTATGGGGAACCACTTCCCAAACGAATCTTCAGAGACTACTAGTCCTGCAGAAAAAAGCCGTTCGCAATATTGTGAATGCCTCTTACGATGCTAATACAGCTGCAATATTTCGCTCCCTTAATCTGATTCCCGTACAACACTCGTACGAAACAAACCTTCTCTTAAAGTGCAAAAACAGTCTTCTATACAACAACATATTTTTCTTAGATATATGCAAATTAACTTTCCCCACACTTGTACCGTACAATATGAGGCAAAAGAATGCTTGGCTACTGCCATTTTCAAGAACAAATTATGGCTTTACTAGATTAGAATATCGCGTACCAAAGTTACTAAACGCCTTACAGAATGTTGATATAACCCTAAATGATATTTCTAGGCGAACGTTTACAGCACAACTTTCGGAATACGGCGCATTTACCTGGAACCAGTGACGCAAACGGTTGAGCAATGATTAAAATGACTTATATAACGGTATTTTGCTTATATTTCTTGAGTATCCTTTGTACAAAAGCATGTTGCTGTACTAAATTATACCCTTATAAGTGGCTGTATAAATTACAATGGCATGTTCCTGAAAAATGAATGTTGTCACAATGTTTAAAGAACAATGTTTCAAGAAAATGTTATAAATGTACTTGTCTTTTTTTGTATTGGTGAATATGTGGGCACTTCTGTGTTTCTCTCTCTCTCTCTCTTATTGACAAATTAACAGAAAGTTTTTTTGGTATGAGTGTGTGTATATGCATATATGTACTCTGAATGTCTGTATCAATCTGTGCCTGTTGCCAAGAGGGGCAAGGACCTAGTCAAGCTGCTGTTTTGCAGCTTTTTGTTCTTGCCCTAGTGTTCTTTTTCTGCTGTAAAAAAGAATGCTGAAATAAAAGGAATGAAATGAAATGAAATAATATCAATGTTTTCATTTGTATAATCGTAAACAGCCCGATTTACCTGGAGCAGCAACGATACATTTTTTGGGGAGCATCTGTATCCAATGGCTTATGGTCTCGAAATACTTTTTAAAAATGCTCGAAAAACGCTTTAGTTATTAGAGTAGGCTCATTAACAATGATTCCACCACACTCTATATCCAGTATTTGTTTCGACAGCGCGTGTCGGCGTTCATCACCAAGGGCCCTACTGCAAGGCTGTCCTGCCAGGAAATGCTGCTCTCGCGCACGCACTAGTGTACCGCTGTATTTTTCTGCGTTCAAAGTTTGTAACTGTGCCTTGACCTTATAAATATCATCAATATATTGATCCGGATGTAGGCATTCAAGCTCATGCAAGTCACTCAGAAGTCTATACAATGCTTCGTAATTATTCTTTTTTTCAAAGGCCAATATTGATGATTCTTCGATAGCTATCACTTAAATTTCCTGTTTGAATAATTCCCAAACAGCAAAGAGTGGTAAGTCCTTGCGGCATGACACATGAGCTATAAGCTCAGTAAGACGATTTAAGAAACAATCACGCAAATGTAATTGGTTACTAAACTTTCACAGCTTCCAGCACATACGCCGACTTTGGTAACGACGGCTGCCAAACGATGCTGAGACTAGGCAATGGTCACTAAAGATTATAGGATGCACAGTGTAACCATAAATAAGAGGTAGCACGCTAAGCGAAACGTAAATTCGATCAAGCCTTGCATGCGAGGTACCCTGGAATTGCGTATATCGACAACCCGCCTTTTCATTTTCCCCAATGTCCACAAGCTGATAACCACATATCAGGCGTTGCAACGCATCACCACTTGGATCACGTCTCAGCTTCAGTGACGTACGGTCTTGCGCGTTACATACTCAATTGAAGTCTCCAAAGATGACCAATGCACGATCAGTACAGAAATGCTGTTCTAGAGATAAGAAGAAACACTCGCGTTCACGTAACTTGTTCGGAGCATAAACACACACAAATCTAAACCTCATACCACTGATATCAACATCGCAACAGATTAGGCGCCCTTCCCTATCTGTAAACAAATGTAGCAAATCACATGGTAAATGTTCTGTCACAAATAACATACAACTTGAGGAAACGCCTACTGCATAGCTGACACAAACATTATAGTCAGATAGGAATGGAAATAGAGCTACTTCTGTGTTTTCATTGGATTCAATGTTTGTTTCTTGGATAGCAGCAACATCTAATTTTCTATTGCGTAACAAATGAAGAAGCTGTACTTGCCGCCGCTTACTTCGTAAGCCACGGACATGTAAAGAACCGAAATGGAAGGGAAGAGCGCCCGCCATGATTACCTACGTAGGTGCAGCGTCTAAACGCTGCTCCACAGGTGCGCCACTCTCTTCTTGATGAGGTGATGCACTATGGACTTTTTGGTGCACGTTAACACAAGGGACATCTGCAGGGGTAGGCGTTCCCCGGAGCGGTTTTGTCAACTTTGAGACTTTGGGAACGAGAGCCTCCTTTCCCGAGGGCGATGAATTCTCAGATTACGCTGGACGCTTCTTAACGGCCTCGCACATCGATCCAGATTCCGCTGACGGTGGGTGATATAGAACTGATGGCGATTCTGCCCATGACACAGTTGGTTCGTCGTCAGGCGCCTTAGTCTCATGCTCACTCGCAGGCTTCTGGCTGAGGCTAATGTCAGCCGACGACGGCTTAATCTGTTCTTGTCGCTGAGTCTCAGGGAGTGTTTCTCCAGTTGCATTCACAACTTCGCTCACGTCCATTAGATGATCGCTGATGGTATCATCTTCAGCTGGCCTATTTCCACGAAGCTTGTCAGCGTAGGTTCCGACGCATGCATCCGCAGGGACACCGTAGCGGTGACAGTTACTGCAGCGTGGTGTTCTACATTGTCGCCGGATATGCCCAACTCCGTTGCACCGGAGGTAAAGTGGTGGCCGGCCAGGTACAAAGATAAGGCACTGGTGGCCGTATATACTCAACAGATGTGGCAGATTACTGGCAGAAACTCCATCTTTCAATGTGAACGTTACGCCTCAATTAGTCATTTTCCAGCCCTCCATGCCGTCACACCACCACATTTCCCTCGTGATTAACTGCACTGTGCCATATGGCTCTAGAGCTGCAACAATCCGTCTCTGTTCGAGGTGTGGGGGAAGCCAAAGAAGCTTCATCTTGATATTCTTGCATTCGGGGTCTGACAAGGCACTTGAAGCCCTTCACCAACAACTCGCCTTTGTCGACACCCCTCTAAGTGTACATTTTGGCTGAGCCAACAGTAAGAATCTCTGTCTGCGTTGATGTTTTCATTTGCATTTTAAGAGCCAAGATGGGCTTTCACTCCACCGCGTCAGCTGCCGCATCTCTAGGAGAGCAAAAGTGTAGTTACCATCGACAGGTACATCGCGGAGTGCTAGAACATTGATTTTGCTGTATGATATCCACATTATATCAGAAATTCAGAAATAGACAACGGTGACCGGGGACACTGTTAGGATTGTTACTGCTACTTTCCACAGTTGTCTCTCGCTCGTTACACTTTTGAGCGCGCATATATTTCGTGCCTTTAACGTAAAATAGCTACATAAACATTCGTGGATGAGTGTTCATTCTGACAGCATACTGGCTTCTCACGGCAGCGCTGCACCTGAATCATGAGACCCGAACGAGACAGATTTTTACGCAACTTTGTGGAACAACCCAAAACTTCTTTTTCGCCTTGCAAAACCAATGTCATATTTCTGGGAAAATAGCTCTGTGTCAGTGTAATGACACATGTAAGTCCACATACCTGTGTGCCACATCTTACCAAATAAAACAAAACGGTTACGCAGCCATTCCCGCAGATCGTATGATTTTGATCAGCGGCCGATATTGAGAAGGGCGGTAGGGCGTTGCTGGTGTCTCGTCGTCACGGCACAATCATAACAATTGGCCACGTCGACATTAATGCCGATGTCGGAGCTATCAGTATTGCCGGCTTCAGAGATGCACAATTGGCTGCCGCGCAAGAGAAAAGTAGTGTAAACCACCAAGGCGAAACTGACGTACAATTCTAAAGCGTCAAGACGGAAAACGCTTCTGTCGGCGCGTCAGAACTTATGTCGCTGCGAAAGAAAGTGGCTCATTTCTAACGCCAGGGCAGAAAATGTGTGGTCCCGACAGAGAGTTCCTGTTGCGACGTTAGAATCGCTGTCGCGATAGAAAGTTGTTGCGACAGCATAAGCTCTTGTTACGACAGAACATTTCTGTTGCGACTTCAGAACTCCTTGCCGTCGCGACCGAATGTTTCTGTTGCTATGTCCGAAATGCTGTGGTAACGTAAGAGTCGCTGTCACGATAGAAAGCTGTTGTTGCAACTTCAGAACTCTTGTCGCAACTAAACGTTTTTGTTGCGACTTCAGAACATTTCATCGTCGCGACAGAATCTATTTGTTGCGACGACAGAATTTCTGTCGTAACGTCACAATCGCTGTCACTATAGAAAGATGTCACGGCTTCAGAACTCTCGTTGTCGTGACAGAATGCTTCTGTTCCGACTTCATAACTCTTAGTCTTCGCGACAGAATGTTTCTATTTCGACATCAGAATTTCTGTCGTAATGTCAGAAATGTCTGTCGCAACTACAGAAACGTCAGGAACTTCTGTCGTACAACAGAAATTTCTGTAGTTGCGACAGGAATTCCTGTTGTCTTTTTCAACTGGGATATTTGGCACAGAAACAAGAACAAACACAGAAAAGAAAGAATTTTGTAAACCTCACCTGCTCGACCTGAGAAACACGCTAGTGTCATCCAGGTAACGAATATGGACCAGAGAATGCGGTCGAAGAAGGCCGCAAGGAGCGTGACAGCCTCAGAAGTAGGATTCGGGCTCCTGTACCACGCCAACTTGCCGAACACTGAGGTCAAGCCGCAGGTCACGGACACGCACCAGCCTGCCAGCTGCATGCTCTGCACACGAGGTAATTTTCAGACTAAGTAAAATTGACATATGGGATGCACACTTCACCCACCATGTCAAGTTGAACACGCTACGCCGAAAGTAATTGGAGATTGCGCATCTGTTGAACTTCTCTACCACCGCCAACTCCACCACTACCACAATCACCATCGTCCTCGTCATTACCGTCATTTCTCAGCATTACAATCATCAATATTTACTCTAAGTTGCCCTACAGATCGAATGCACCTTTCACTACGCAATGCTTGTAATTTAGTAGCTGTGACTACCATGCTAACCAATAAGTATTCCTTCCTTCATGATGGGAAATAATTCCGTCACCATGCTGTCACCATTTTGTCTGCCAGAGGATAAAAGCTTCCTGCTGAATGGTTTGAGGCCTCACCTGCGCGATAAGGGAAATGCAATTTGTGGCTTTTATTTAAGTTATACTCGCTTTTGAGTTGTGAAAAACCCACGAATGAAATATATTACGGGGACAGTCTTATTCATGCACCGTTACTGGTGTAGTTTACGGTAAAAATGAGATGAAGATGTGTCGCTCCTTGCATATTCTTTCATTCTCCTCCATTATTGTAAGCGGCAGTGTCATGGGCCCTGCTGAAGATCGGGCCTTCTATCGTCTATTCCAGTGAATTGTTTGGTTATTGAAATTCGATTATTTCCTAGAAGGCAACAAACTACGGTCTTTAACATAGTGCACAGTGAAAGTCCTATATCAAACAATTATACACCATGCATTCAGAAACACATTGCGTTCAAGCCATTGATTTGAACGTTCATAATTTAAAAGGAAAATATACAGTTTTTTCATTACCTTCGAGATATTTCTCTTCCTGAAGTCCTTCATCAAGATAAACGTCATACAGCCACTGAAGTAGCAGACGCCGTGATAGTATGGCCGGATGTAGTAGTCCCCATATGTTTTCTCGAGCAAACTGTAAGAGATAAAAAGAACAGGTGTACTCATCAGCTAATAAAACATACTGCTGCCCTGAAGGCGCTATACCAACCTTATTGCTCTCATAAACAGCGTCATTTGACTCAGTGCATGCACTTTGTGAAATATATGTAGTACTAAAGCTTCCTTGAGTGGTTCGCGCAAGCGCGTAGTTTGAGAATTTCACGTATAAATGGCTTGACTACAATAAATACCTATACTATTGCCATAAAATGTAACTTGAACAATTTCAAGAACGTTTTAATGGAGTTATTTGCCTTCATGTTCACTTGCATTATTAACATGGCTTAACTGGGACATCAAAACGTCAGTTTTAGACTCCTCTATGTTGAAAAGAAAAACCGGCTAAAGAGTGAATCACACTGAACTTTAACGTAGTTACACTTAAATGATGGTCCACTGAAATGTATAGTTTTAGCATTTCAATTTATGGTGATGGTACATACTAGCAGACCCTGCGTACATACGTAAAAACTTACATGCATGCGTACATGCTTTCGTGAGCAAAAGCGCACCTACCTAGGATTCCGCCAGCAAGCCAATTTTCTTTTCTGCCTGTGCATGTCACTTAAAATTGAGGGCTGCAGTTTGTCATGGCGTCGTGAACTTTCCAGTCTATTTGCCAATACGAGTTACTGGATTTGAATTACAATTAAATTAAGATTTCTCGCCGAGCATGGGGTACGTATAACTGGTTAAAGGTTGAAATACGCGCGCGCGTGCGCGCGCGAGCCCACGCACGCACGCATGCACACACACGCACACACACAAGCACAAACACACACACACACGCACGCTCGCACGCAAGAACGCACGCATGCACACACACGCACAAACACGCACATACACACACACACACACACACATATAATGATCGTGCGAAACCCAGCATTACAAAACACGATACGAGATCATCAGACAGAACATTTACCATTAATTTTTCGTTAAGACGCTGTGTCATCCACCGAGAGAAAATCCTCAAGTAGAAAGAATGACGGCATTTTCGCTAGCTGAAACAAAAGTTCAGGACGAAATCGGCGTGGTGTTCTTTACTGCGGCTGACAGCGGTACAGACTCTCGTGCAGATGGAATGATGGGCAGATAGGCAGATTGTTCACACACACTAGCGGTAACGTAAAGTACTTACTTCACGTCAGGGCCTGGAAAAATCATAAATGGCAGCAGATTACTGCGCGCCACGCCCAATGTTCCGATAGCACAGCTAAGCACCGAAAGCACGGAGAACACAGCCACGAGCGCCATCTTGCGACTGAAAAAGACATAAGCGTGGCACGTTAGTTCAAGTGCAATTATTAAATAAGCAGCTATTGGTTCAGTACAGCAGAATTATTTAGCTAGGCTTCTTTTTAGATGGCATTTGTTGTACATGCAGCTTTGTGCCATCGTGTGTTTTTCACGTACGTGCCCTAGGCTATTGATAACGGAGTGGACAGTGTCGTTGCTTAACGGCAATGTTTGCCATCTTCCTTCGCATGCACAATAAACGTGCATGCGAAGGAAGATGGCAAAAAGTGCATGCACACTGCTTAATAAGGCTGCGTGAAACATGCATTTTCACTTAATATCACTTATCAAGCAGTGCAGATTTTGGGGCTAGTTGGTTCGTTGCCTCCATTCAAGTCAAAGATAAGAAAGACGACCGGACGTGCACTACTTCAATCGGTGCTCTTATCAAGGTGTGAACTGATTAAACGAGTACCACTACAGCAAAGACAAATAATACCAAACGAAATCGTTAGTGGCGCTTCTCGTCAATTATTGCAATGCATACATTCTACATGTGCTCACCACCGCCATCTGCTTTTCCCATATTATACTGAACCAAACCATTTTACCATATGACCATATGACCCGCATATATGCGTTATTACAGAAACGTGGCTACATGATCTGATAGGCGACGACGAAATTGTGCCGCCTGGTTATCAAGTCATCAGGCGTGATAGAGGCCCTCGTGGTGGCGGCGTGGCGGTTATTATAAAGATAGCGTTGATGCCACTCTTGTTGATCAAATTGCGGATCATGAAAGCCTTTTTTTGAAAATATCGTTTAAGCAGGATACCTTTTTCCTTTGTGCCATGTACCGTACACCCAATGCAGATGATTTGCTTTTGAGTAAGCTATACGATCGACTTTTAGGTTTGCGTAATAAAAACATATTGATAACTGGTGATTTTAATTTACCAACGATTGATTGGGAGAACCTACGTCATGGCTGTTCTTCTACTGGTGATTCTATTCTTGACATCATGCTTTTGCTCAACCTTAAGCAAGCGGTGACTCACTATACTCGAGGCAGCTCAATTTTGGATTTACTGTTCCTCAGTGAAATATTAATTCACGGCACCATTGTAATTGAGCCTGGTATTTCTGACCATAAGCTAATCTTCTTTATTTGGGATAAGGCTTTAGGTCGAACTAAAAAAACTGAGTCTGCCACTGTTGTAAAGGAATTTTCTAAGGCTGATGATGTCGCTATAATTGATTACCTTGATACGCACATCGAAACCTTATCACACGATGTTGAGTCCTCATGGCAACTCTTTGTTAAAACCATACATTATTGTCTTGATAATTTTGTACCCAGCCAAAAAATGTGTAAGCACCGTGTAAACACGTGGATTAACCGAGAACTGATCCACATGAAGCGTAAAATTAAAAGATTACGCAAGAAGCGTGCAACAATGACTTCCCAGTTTACAGAATTAAAAGTTAAGCTACAAACAAGCTTGGCAAAAGCAAGGAAATATTTTTATACTAATACATTGACAGATTTTCTTCAAACTAACCCCCAAAAGTTTTGGCGGTACTTAAGTGAAACGAAAACCGGGATTAGCAAAATGAATGTCGATGGTTTGGTGATAACTGACTCCTGTGCTATTGCTGAACATTTTAATGCATATTTCCAGAGTGTTTTTACTAAAACCGATTATTACGAATTTCAGAATTCAGTCGTTGAAACTGATACTGACATAGAAGTAACGAGGGAAGGAGTAATACATATGCTGTTAAAACTTGACCCTAAAAAATCAGCTGGGCCTGACGGTATACCTAATGCCTTTCTTAACCGATACGCTGAGTATTTATCTGGGTTTCTAACTGCTCTTTTTAACTGTTCACTGTCTTCAGGGGAAATACCGACTGACTGGGGTATAGCACGTGTTAAGCCGATTCATAAAAAAGGTGACCACTTGTCGTTTGAGAATTATCGTCCGATCTCTATTACAAGCAGTTGTTGTAAACTTCTCGAGCATGTTATTGCAAACTTCATTCATGAATTCTTTAGTGATAACAATGTACTAAGAAAATTTCAACATGGATTTAGAAAAGGGTTATCCACTGTTACACAACTAGTTACAACTGTGCATGAATTTTCACGAGTGCTTGATGCATCAGGTCAAATAGATGTTCTCTTTCTAGATTTCTGTAAAGCCTTTGACAAAGTGCCACATGGGAAATTGCTGTACAAATTACAGTGCTTGGGGTTACCAAGTCAAATATTTCAATGGATTGGCGCTTACCTTCACAACAGACAACAGTATGTCGTAATAAATGATTCATCATCTGCTATTCTTCATGTCACGTCTGGAGTTCCACAGGGAAGTGTATTGGGACCACTTTTGTTTTTAATTTATGTTAATGACTTGGTTGATGTTATTCCCGAAAATGTGTCTGTACGTTTGTTCGCGGATGATTGTATCATTTTTAAACAAATTGTATCCCCCAGAGATCACATTGAATTGCAACAAGCACTGAATGTTATTGACGACTCGTGTCAAAAATGGGGCATGCAACTAAATACTCAGAAAACAGTGCTACTTCGTATCACCAGGAAACTAAATCCGAGCCAGTTCTGTTATACCCTTAGAAACAATAGTATCTCGATTGTAGGCAAATATAAGTACTTAGGTGTCACCCTCACAAGCAACTTAACTTGGTCAACCCACATTTCTGATATCTGCACATCTGCACTACGTAAGTTATGGTTCCTTAAAAGAAAGCTGAAATTCGCACCCTCGCAAACAAAGCTTTTAGCTTATAATACGTGTGTTCGTTCTAAGCTTGAGTATGCTTCTATCATTTGGGACCCCTATTTAAAGAAAGATATCATGCAACTTGAACGTATTAACAGAAAGGCTGTTAGGTTTATAGTTGGCAAATATCGTAGACTTGATTCCCCATCCAACCTAATGCAATTAAACTGTATTTCTACGCTAGAAGCCCGCAGAAAATTCAGTCGCCTTTCATTTCTTTATAATTGTATGTTTGGTAACATAACAATAGATCTGCCTGACAGATATAAAACCCTAAACAACACGACGCACACGCCATGGCCATGAATTTGCTCTAACCCCAATCTTTGCCCGATCAAAAGCTTTCAAATTCAGTTATTTTCCAAGAACTGTGGAAAAATGGAATTCTTTGCCGTCTGATATTTTTGGTTCCAATAATTTTCTCGCTGAGTTGGAGTGTTACCTTCTCTCTTAAGCTTTATTTCTTTCTTGCTTGCTTTTTTGTTGTCTGTTACTTTGCACATTCATGTTGGATGTAACCCACACCTGCTTGGGCCACCACATTGGCCTGCAGTATTTTGAAATAAATAAATAAATAAATAAATAAGTTTCAGTAGCTTAGAATAGACCTTTATGAATAGCATTACTAGATATTGAGGGAGCCTACGACAACGTAGAAAGGAAATTGTCGTGGGATAATGTCAAGGAAAGAGGCATACATGATGATTTAGCGGGCTGCCGAGGGAGTTATACAGAAACGACCGAGAAAAAAGTGCATTGAGAGGCCGGAAATGTAATGAAGTGGTGGAAATTCACCAGGGACTGAAGGAAGGATTTCCTTCCTATTGCAAAAACCAGCGTCTTTCAGTTCTTTCCAGTAGGAAACCAGGGCGTTGTTTGACGCTGGATGAAACTGTGAACCTTGGCGCTCACTGGAAGTCACCGGCACAAAGGTGAGATCGCAGGATAAGAGCTGTGTCACACTCGACGAGACACTGCTTTCAGTGCTCCGACACTTCTCTGTGCAACGGAAACACCCTGCAAGGCCAAGCCATGAGGACATCATCAAAGTCGCCACGGACAATTGAGCTAGCCTCAGGCTGCCAAAATAACCGCCGGAGCATGACTACTACCGGAGACTTCCAGGAAGATCAAGGCCAAAGCCTCACCTGAAGTGACAGCACCTGTGCCGCTGATCATCCTCCAACAGCCCAGCTAGCCACGAACCTTTCGCGCATTATCGGCTGAACACCCGAAAGCTGGCTGGAGACATGAGAAAGAGTCGCCACGTTTAATAACTGGAACTGTCAGGACAGGTAGTGCCATGTGTACTTCTCCTTGGAAGATATCCAGAGGACTTGGTTTGAGAGATGGGAGTCGACTCTATGGAGTTCATGGGTCTCACAGATGTGCCAACCACCGCGGGTGAGCTTAGCGAACCGCAGAGCCGCTTCAGCAGTCACCTCTAGCGCTCCGCTGCGGCGAACTCAGTCCGCAATGGGCTACCGAGTGCATCGCACAAGAACGCAGTATTGTCCTGAGTTAGCATAAACCATATATTTTATCCGGCGGTACACAACACTGCTCAAAGGTCTGTTCCCAGGGTGGTGCGTGAACCAAAGGGGCGCAGCATGAAGGGCGAAAATACAGACACGGGCGTCTGTAGCATGTCGCTGCGATAGCACAAGCTCAAGCTAAGTCACGCCGCTATGAAAAATTCCCGCGGCTATACTGCTTGCTCTCGCACTAGCCAATGGGCAAACTCGCGAGAGGATAGGCAATTTCCTTCGGCTTGGGCCTCCAATACATTCGGCTCGGCTTGGTATTAGGTCGCGCGAACACTGCGTACCCCTTTCTCGGCTTAGCATCCGGGAAGCGTCAAGACAAAGTACGCGCTGGCCGCGCGGGCAAAGGCACCCTACTCGAGCTCAAGTCCTAGCCACAAAGCTGTCAGCAGACGAGAGGAAGCACGTAGGTACTCAGTGATGTCCAGGAGGTAAAAGGCGCTCTCGCCTATAGCTGACCCCTCCGTGACCTCGGCTGCCCACCCCCAACGCAAACCATCGCGAGTAGAGCGCCACAGCTGACAACCGGTCGCTAGTAGCAAGGAGTGAGGCGTAGAGATGGCAGAACAGATGAATGCGTGCGCTATGGCGCCGGTGCATTCCGCAATCCCCACAATCGTGAGGAAATGAGACATGTCTCGTAATGGCTTCCTGTAGTGTCGTGACCAAGGAAAGGGGAGAAGCTTTCCTAGAAGCCCGAGTGCGGATCCCAAACAAGAACACTGCCTTTTACATGGAAGAGGGGACCAGACCCTTCTGTTACGGAATGGCCACCCGAAAGCTTGTTTCCTCATGCGGTGAGTAAAGCAACAACATTTCGCTTGTATAATTTGCAACCCGCCTAATACAGTTAGAGTGTTCTTTGCCGAAGCCACGGCCATCAAAACGACTATAGAGATGCGCAGCAGACAATATCACTGCCAAGTGACTACACCGAAGTACGAAGTTCAGACTTCCACGAGCTGACAGAAACCGTCATGACCGTTGTATGTGAGGAACCTCGCAAAATTTTCCTGCACCGCAGCCTGAAATTGCTTCGATCACCGGCATTGTGAACGAAGAAATTCATCGGCCACTGGGAGTTCCCAAAGTGCAGCACGAATTGCCACGGCCCATGCCTGAAGGAATTACCCCGTCGCCGTCACTCGGCGTCCGTTTCTTTTTGCGCGCCCACGCAACGGCCCGGTAACGCCGCTTAACCGTCGCCAGCAACCGCCGCCGCCACTGCCACTGCCACCAGCCCGTCGGCCTGTCAGCGTGCGTAACGCCTTCAGGAAGATCGCCGCGTGGTGCGCATACGAGCACCTCCCGCTTTGTTATTACAGCGGAGCAGCACGCCATGTCTACCGCTGATGCCCACGCCGTGAGGTGGGACTAAGAGGCTGCGCCACTGACGCGCCGCGTTCACATATTGGCGAGCGACCCCGTATCATCGCCACAACATCACCGCAACGCACTGGAGGTCCCGACGTCTTTCACGTTCGCCGTCACCACGACGCTACCTGTCACCGTAGCGCCGATCGTACCCATGGCCAGCCCGAAGCCAATATGCGGGATGTTAAAAGAAGCAAGCGATCGAGTAGCGGCTGCTAGTCCTCGAAATGGCGAATATCATCCGCAGCCGACGAAGACGCTCAAAAGACCTTCACGACGACATAGCGATGACACTACGCCACCCGAACAAAGCCTCGAAGAGGAAAAAAAAACGCCGCCTAAAGAAGACCTCAGTAGCCGACGTAACATCACTAGCACAACGCGACACAGCCTTGAGCCGACACCGTGCCCTAATTGCAACGCAATACAAAGATTGCTCATATTTCATAGGGGTTGCACTAGTATTCGCGGGTGTCTTTTCTGTTTAAGATACCCAGCGGTTATCGCGAATCGCTTACGTGGCAAATCATTGGAAAGTGTGTGTGGGGGGGGGGGGGACATTTGCCTCTCGGAAAGGTATGTAAAGCGTTTTCTCCTGTGGGAAATTGATGTAGTATTGCAGCGATTGGCACGATTTTTTATTCCTTGAGAAACAACAAAAAATAATGTTTGTGGCAGAAGGCTCGGTCACTGCATTCGTTACTGTGAAGGCGCACAGCAGTCTTAAACTCATATGCACATACACGGCCGCAAGCCTTGTATCATTTGGAACACCCAACTTCAGCCGGAACGAGAGTAAGCGAACATTTTGCAGTACTTACCCTCTCAATATCAGAAGCGTCGGAAGCGCGACCAGAAAGAGTTGAAAATCCGCCGATAAGTACCAAGTGTGGGGTAGCACGTCCTGTAATTGCGACATGAGAGAATGATGTGAATTAAAGGCAGGTGTAGCACGGGATCCCTAAGACGGGCGAGATGGTCGTGATTCTGATTCTTTAGGTTTGGTTGGGCCACCTCTTTAACTTCATGACAACGGCTTTCCTGTAGGCTAAGATAAGCTGCGGAGCAAGTTGAAATCAGAATTTTAAAAAGCTGGAGGTGTAATCAACACTGTTCTCCTTATTCTTTTCTTGTTTTCGCCTTGCTTCGGAGGGTGGTATCACTGTCGCATACAGCGCAATTAAATGCACTTACACTGGAACTAATGATGAACAATATACTTATTCTAAGGCGCATCTTCTTGATTGTCCCTCCTATTATGATGAATGAAGCTTTTCAAGATATCGGGTTATGATATTTATGTAGGAATGTATATAAGGAATCATCAAAAGGCGTGCATGCATTTCTTTAATATAACAAGTATGATTATATTACTGAATACTGACTCGATAGACCACATTTGTTTCTCGCCGATATCCAAAATCAAAGGCTCGTGCTGAACGACTGTTCTAATTGGATTGAGCAAGATCTTACAAAACGCTTACATTCGACACGAAAATGCAGACCATTGCGTAGCCTATGTTTGGGTTGTCAGAGAATGTAGCGACCGATAATCTGCAATAATAGATACCAGGCACAGCACTTGAATTACGTTCAGGCTCTTTGCGTTCACTGCTCTGCACAATGAACATTTACAAACGCCAGCAATTGGGTGTTTTCATCCAAGCTTTTGTTGGCCAGGTTCACATAAGCGCGTTAGTGGCGGATCACATGTAAAGGGCAGTTGTTTGCCAGGAAGGCGAATCGCATTCTTGCTCCTGTTAGGAACGGCCCGATGACGTGCAAGTTTTGCCTGCTAGTTGCGACAGCGGGCGTCAACTTTTCCTGGAGCGCCGCCGTAAACCTCTAGCCACGGCGTCACTATGTCGACTTTGTGTGGGCAACAATACGCGCGTCCTTGACTCTCCGTCGCTGGAGCCGAGTTTGACGAAGCAGGCTTTGTATCTGAACCCGTCACCGCGTACCTTTATCTGCTATGAGCGGGGGAGTTGCCGCGGGAAAATCTACGGAGACACCCTCCCACGCGACGATCATGCCGCAAGAGAATGGGCAGCCTGCGGGCGCGCTGCGGGGGTCAGCTCGGGGAATCAAATGCGCCTACGGTGCCTGGTCGTCTAGCCTACGGTGCCTGGTCGTCTAGCCTACGGTGCCTGGTCGTCTAGCCTACGGTGCCTGGTCAACTTGTCTACGGTGCCTGGTCGAACGTTTTCCCTCACCTTGAAATCGAGGGAGGACCGAGTGTTTATTAACCGCTCTTGTACGGCTGCTCAGTGTACTTTCTCAAGGAGTCATGTTAGACTGATGTACTTTTCTCTCCAAGTCATGCTAGACTGATGAACTGCATGTACATAGTGTAAATAAACCCATATTCCTCGTGCTCGATGAGAAGCAGTCCTTCCCTTCAACAACGTCCTCCGCGTGGATAAGTTGGACGACGGCATGGGCCAGCTACCATCTAATTCATGCCCGACTTCAATGCTTGACAACTGATTACGAGCGATGGAATTGAGCCCCCAATCCTAACACTCCAGGGGAGGGCCGGTTCAGATGGGGCAATCGTCCAACGCGGTGCATGTAAACGTTGGCGTATCGCACCGAGAATAAGAAATATAATATGGCTGACGACATCTTTTCTATACTGTATTCACCGGAGAAATTGGCTCGTCGGAAGTAGGTTCCAGCTTTTTTTCGCACGAAGGGATGGATGCGCCACACGTAAACGCTGTCGCATAGCATCACCGCTGTAACGCGCATAACAATATGCGTAGTATTGCGCATACTGTAGTACGAAAACAGTCGTCCATGCAAATTGGATTGCTGAAACCGAAATTGCCTTACCCAGGATTTCATACGATAGAATTAGTTAAACGCAACGACAACGTCATTCGTGGAGCAGCACCGCATTTGTCTAGACGTGGATGCTGAGTAGATGGGTTCAAGGAGCGCTCGTGAACACCTTGGTCTTTGTATACCCCCCGTAGTGGTTGCCTAGGAACGACCAACTGACAGACAGATAACCAGATTCGCGATAAGAAAAAATGAGCGTGCTTATTGCAACATGGAGGGATGACTGCGAGCTTGGCCTAACTATGACGCCTTTGCCTTAACCGAATGTTAGGTTTGCCCTTCATAGTAGAAGTCTTTGTAAGGCATTATAACAATATTTGTCACTGATAAGTTTTGGTATTATTATTATTATTATTATTATTATTATTATTATTATTATTATTAAATTATTATTTATTCTTTGATCCAGATATTGAAGGCTGAAGCGCAGGAAATTATCATTGCTTTAATTATGGATAAAGGGAGCAAGGGTGCAGTTATCCAAGACCTACCCAAGAGGCATGAGTTGTCGTGGCGTTCATAATGAGACGATCGAAACATTAGGGGAGGATACTCATCCTATTCGACTTCGAAATGTTTGTGCGGAAGTCAGTTACAGTCAACCCCTCTGCCCAAGAAGCCTCTCGCTGAAAAAGAACAACAACTGCCAATATGAAGAAAGCATCACAGCAGTCCAGGATCTCGTAATGGCAGGAAGGCGCGTGACAGAGAGCTTCATCGCAGAAAATGTAGAGATGCCCCAGGATCAGACAGAAGGGTTGAAAACATGCTAACAGTTGCACTGGACATACGAAAGTTGTAAGTTGGTGGGTCGAAAAAACGCTTACTGCTCGAAACAGACGCCAGGGACAGGTCTTCTCTGCTGAAAAGTGCTACCATTTTGAGGCCAATTTAGTGACTTTACTCAAGCAATATGCGACTACAGATAAAGGTTAGGCATGCCAGTGTTATCCACGATCCAAGGTGGATGAATACAGTGAAAATATTGCTTATTTCCCGCATGCAAAAAATTCAAGTCAGTGCCATTCTGGCAAAAAGATGGTCTCTGCTTTTGGTATGCCGTGGCTGTCATCGTGACCGAGTACACCAAAAAGGGTGAGCCAGTGAATGGAGCATGGGCCACATAACGTAGAACTATTCCAATATGTTTCTGTACTAATCTCCTGACGTCAAACTTGCGTACCCGCCGACGCAAGCATTGGGCGGTGACCCGCAGCGTTCCCTGAATAGCCCAATCAAACGCTCTACTAACTTATAAGAGGTGTCTTTTCTTTGCTTTCAAAATGAATTATAGTGCCTGTATTGAGCGGTTTTTCGTTTGTAATTGGCTGCCAGGAGGCGAGGAGCTCACTCAAGTGGAGACGGTTTCGATGGGACCGAGCCAGCACAATGAACATAGATAAGTGGATGAAGAGGGTGGTGTGGGCGTCTGCGATTAGTCCGCTTTCCATTATTTAGCTTGCGGTGGCTTGTCTAAAATCACGGCGGCGTGCAACGGAAGGTTAAGAATGTCGCTAAAACGGATTCTCGGCAAAGAAGAGTTGGCAGAACGAGGTCGTAAGCGTTCTGAAGGTGCTCAAAAAGGTTACATGGCCACACAAATAGCTTTATTACACGGAAATAAACTCAAGCTCTTACGCAGGTGGAAGTAGCCAGTGCTTGAGCGATCGGCGGCAGCCATCTTTTATTCCTTTCAGAACGGGGCAGGGGCGCTATAACGTAAAGCTAGTCCAAAACTTTCTATTCCAGCTGTGCAAACAGCCATCTGTGATTGCTCAAAAACTTTTTTGGACCACCCCCGCGTCGCCTCTCTGTGACGCGACGTCACGAAAACCGCGATAGCTCGCCATCTGATATCACTTGTACACACTGATTATGCATGATTGGACACAACTAAAGAAAAATAGTTCCTTGTGATTCGACGCCTTTTCGCCATTAGACGTCGGCTATTGGTCAAAAGTTTCAGGGCTGCACCCACTTGACCTGCCTGTCACGCAACGTCACAAAGCCGCGAAAACTCACCGCGTCAAAGTGACGTGTACGCGTTAAGGATGCAATAATATGTCGAACAAAACCAATTTTGTATTCTGAATAGCCACAGGTTGCCCCGTTCCGAAAGGAATAAACTATGGCAATCGCCGATCGCTCAGGCACTGGCTAGTCGCCCCCGCAGGAGAGCATGGGTTTACTGGCGTACAATAAACCCTTTCGCATGACCATGTAGCGCTTCCAAGCACTTTCGCCACGTTTATGGCCTCGTTCTGCCGACTCTTCCTTGCTGAGAATCCGTTTTAGTGGCATTCTTACAATTCCGTTGCATGCCGCCGCGATTTTCAACCAGCGACCTCAAGCCAAGTAAAGGAAAGCGGACCAATCGCAGACGCCGGCACCACCCTCTTCAACCACTTGTCGATTTTCAGTGCACTGGCTCGGCCCCATCGAATCCCTCTCCCCTTGAGCGTGCTCCTCGCCTTTTATCAGCCAATTAGATAAGACAATCCGCTCACTGTAGCCAATGTTATTAGTTTTTAAAGCAAACAACAGTGACCTCTTACATATGAGGAGAGCTTTTAATTGGTCCGTTCAGACAACCCTTCGGGTCCCCACTCGATGCTTGCGTCTGCGTTTACGCAAATTTGACGCAAAGATATTGGAATAAAAACATATTGCAATAGCTTTAAGGGCCCAGCCTGTGGCTATTCGGTAAAAATGCAGCCTTTTTGGCATAATAATGCATCTTTAATAAGCACACGCAACTTAGACACCGGGAGTTTTCGCGCTTTTGTGACGTCGCGTGACACGCAGGGGAGGTGGGTGCAGCCCGAAAATATTTTACTAGTAGCAGAGGGCTAAGGTGAAAAAGCGTCGAATCAGAAATACCTATTGTTTGTTCAGTCATTCATGCATAATTACGTTGTACAAGTCATGTCAGACGGAGAGCTATCGCGGTCTTTGTTACGTCGTGTGACAGACAGGGGAAGTGGGCGTGGCGCCAAAAAGTTTTTGACCAATCGCGGGGGACTGATTACAGAATTGGAAAGCTTGGAATAGCTTTAAGTTATAGCGCCCCATAATAGGCTGCCCAATGGAAGCATGTGCTCGAGGCCATCAACGTTAAGTGGTTTGGAATGTTGAAGAAACATGCCCTTTTCCGACAATGTCAACGTACGGGAGCATACGTCCACCACTGTAGTGTCACTCATTAGGTTTTGTTGCTTTGAACTGCTTCCACATTGATTCCTCAGACATTGATCTCTTTCCTATGCTCAAGCAGCACTTAGCTGGAACCTATTTTTCATCACAAGATGACGTCATCGATACAGTGGATGACTTTCTTCTCATGCGCGTGGTGCTGAAAAGGGACTAGGTCGAAAAAATAGCCACGAATGATCAGGTTCCTGGCCACCTAGTATTGACATCGGGCGATAACTTTTCCGTCACCATACTTACGTATAACATTTTCCCGCGTATCCAATGTGTTTCCCAAGCTATAGCAGTTGTTTTTCCGTAAGCGTTTCATGGGCTAGTACGAAGAAAGCACATGCAGTCGACAAAGATACACAGGACTCACCCAAATAGTAATCTCATAGAAGTTCCTGATTTGGAGAAGCAACTGCCACCAGTGATTGGAGACTTCATCGGAGAACTTTTGAAAGAATGCTCTTGCGTTCGGCCCAGTGACCAAATGGGGAAGGAGATACAAGCAGATGATGATGAAAAAAAGAGGTAAGCAAAACCTGGAAAGAGAAGGGCATGTTAATACTACTCATTGCCGCCGGTGCACGCTAACAGCATGCTTGCTCTCACAGTAAATTTAACAGCTGTGTCAGCTGTAACACGGTGCCTTAAACACTTTTACCCTTACGGTTCTCCCTGAAACTCCTCACTGCGCGTACCTGTGATAGATAACCGAAGCGCAAGTGGGTTAAGTCCTTTCTGCGGAATAGAGGAAAAAAAAACATGGACACTATTTAAACAGGACAAAGATTTTAAAGGTGAGTTCTGCTTGAATGACTTTAGCCATGTCCATTCTCCGCATACGGCTGTGTCATGACTTAGCACCAAGCTGCCCCGTCGGCGAAAGCCCTTTTTCCTATATCTATACACAAGTTCAACTACCCAGCAGCTAAACATCGCAACAATAAATACGTATTAGGGTGTAAAGCTCTAATGTGGGTCCTTCTCCCTTTTTGGTATGTGCCATGCCTGAAGCACTTCATCACCCCTGTAATTCACGCATCATTTGTGACACTCTTTTGAAGACCACGATGACTCAAAATTGTAAGCCAATAAATCGGCATAGTCTAAAGAAGAATGTATGTGGGATGCGCACAACGTCATCCTCGTCCACAATAGCATTGCCTATCGGGGCTTGCGAAGTACAGACATACACATGTCACCCCTCACGGAGGTGGTGTGGAGAGCAGCAGTTTTCACTAACTTCCAAGAGGGATAGCGCAATGGAATGGTTAATATATACAACAGGGCCCCGTGGGGCATTTTCGAATGTTGAGGTGAAGGTAAGAGCAATACTAGACAGGAGACAAAATGAAATAATCCGGACAGAGCGCTAACATCAACGCCATTTAACATTAGCGTTGTGGCCTGTTTGTTTCTATTGCCCATTCTGTTGCCTCGGACTACGTTCGTCTAAGTTCAGTGGTAAATGTGCACGAAACCAAATGACGTGAGTTGTACTTACAATGTTTACAATGCCACAGCCGCGCGCGTTTCGCTCACATATGCAGCACCAGTTATGTTTCCGCGACGTAAGTTTTAATGCGAAAGCATTAGGCGATACAATACGGGAAAATCGGACGTCATCGGCGTGCCACCAACCGCTGGCGCAAAGAGTAAGAAATGTGTCGAAATGCTCGGATTGAAGTCATGTTTCTCAGGGTGATTCCTGTAAATAAAGGGAATCAATTAATTTTAAAGCGAAATTTGGCAAATATCGGTCTGGGTGGAAATTGAACCCACACGTCCGGGATGACGCCTCCAGACGCCGCGGATGCTCCGTAGTTCTGGTTGACTAAAGGCGTGCCTAGTGCGTGCTCCATTTGGCGCATGATGGTGCAGCCAATGGGGAGGAGGTGGCGCCATGTTATGATTGTATAAAATTGGTGCACAAAATAGAAAGCATGAATTCCCAATTGACCGGCACTGACAGCAGGCCTGTGCACTTCGCTTTATGACGTCATGCTATTTGGAGCGAAATTTGCATTGCTATGCCAGGCGAGACGTAAGCGGTCACGTCAAATCACTGCTCCGTGAGCGCTTCATTAGATTCTGTGGAAGTCGAGCAAGGTAGCATGACGTCCCGGATTGTTGGCTGAGTGGGGCTTGAGTTATGAATTCCTCGCGGCCAAGCGGGCACGTTGAGATGCTTGACGCATTTTGATTTGGCCTTACCGAGGTTTGCGAGGGTTTGCGCGGACAAGGAACGCCTGGAAAAATTATTTCCAAAAAGGCACTAAAACCTTTTCCTAATCCAACACGTAAACATTCTTAAGTGTATCTGTCAAGGTTCTCATTTCTGTTGTTGAACTGTTCAATATGCTATGCCTCTCACTGTGTGTCCTTGTAGGCCTTTGGGGTCTTTCTAAATAAATAAATAAAATATTATCATGCGCTGATTGGTTGGTAACTGCGTGTTCTAGAATGATATTCACGAGCCTACTGTAGATTTGGAGATGTTATCCCGTGACGTATTGTTCACTTATGCAGAAAAGAGGTTCGTTGAGTGGCAATTGGCGTAATTGCTATTCAATACAAGCTGACCTGCTTCTGCTCGAATTGTCCATAGTGCCAGTACTATAAAAAAATTAGGGCAGGAAATCTATACGTGAGAATTCTCATATAGTGCATAGCATTCTTCGTAATCACTAATTATGAAGCCCATTCTGTACTCTTGAAAGGATAGAGAACACGCACAGTATGAAGATCTCCCCAGTAAACACCTTTTTATTGCTTATCTTGAGTTTCATGAATGAAAACTATTGCTCCAGTGCCTTTTTTCGCGCACAGTTTGCCCATGGGCATGCTCGTTTTTGTTCCAACGCGTCTTCTTCACAAGCGTCTCCCTGTTGTGGCAGGCGCAACTGCCTTATTGCTTGCGTTTTCCCCGTGTTCCTTCTCCGCGCAAGCTTTTGCGTTTTTCAGTGCGTCTCGGTAAGGCCAAATTGAAACACGTCAAGCATCTATACGCATCCGCTCTCCCGCGAAAAATTCGTAAGTGTGTTGCGTGCAGGTTGTCGATGCATGTGTGCGTGTCATAATCGTTTCTGTATTAGACGTCATGTATGCAAGTCTCGCCATCTAACAAATTTATTGGTACCTATGTGATCCTTTAAGAAACAGTACTTCACTTAAGATGATGAGTTTACAAAGTCACGAAGTTTTTCGAAACCAGAAAGACGAAGTTTCGGCATACATATGTATTAGCCATCGGTACCATGGTCGCTGGATAAAAGAAAAGGCGCGGCCAGCTGCCTACATCGAAGACGCTGTTATCCACTGCGGCGTCACCACACAGGGAGTGTTGTCTGGGATGGATGGATCGATGGAAGGCAAAAAACTTTCAGCCCTAAGGTACGGGATTATCGCGCAGCGGGCCGCTCCAACATTGGCAAGGGCAGGCCGAGCCTGGCCGCCTCCTCGGCATAGAAAATTCGTGAAGAGTGCGCTTCGAAGGCCATCGCCCGTGCAAACCGACGTGGGCCGTTCGCGACAGCTAGCTCCGTTCGGCCCAGCCAAGCGGCCGAGAATGAAACTACAGCTGAGACATTCGCTGCCATTGCAGCCCGCCTGAAGTGGCAGGCCTCACCTTTCCCCGGACGCTAGGTGGCGTCGACCAGTCAAGACACCTCCGCATCGAGCTCCAACAATCGCATGCGTTTCATCGTTTTTTCCTGCTACCAGCCTATCGACGACATTATCCACGGACAGGGCGTCGCTCAAGGAACGGCTGGATGTCCTACCCTCCACAAAAGAGCCCATTTATTGGACTTTACAGGAGTTTTTTACCCGACCACGTCACTACGCCTAACGCCGGAGCTGAGACGCACTCCTGGAGCCTACCCCCACTCCCGTCGACGCCAGCCTCGCGCCACCGCGCTCATTTACGTGCCGCAAGGTGTCGGTTACCATAGGCTCCAACGTGCAACCGGAGGCGCCTCGCTCACTTATAATGTACCCTACCCCACCTGCCACCGCAACCGAGCCAGCCAATGTAATGGACACTCAGCAAACTGAGAACGCTGCTGAAGACGGCTGAACAACAGTTCAATACAAGGAGAAGAATCTTACCACCCCCCTGCACCCTGCTGCGCTCCACACTGTCGTAATTCCACCTCAGAGTGATGTGCACCACCCTCAGCACAACTTGCACCACATCTCACAGGCCGCGCGGCAACAAGCCCCCCTCAGCCCACACGAAGCCTGGGTCTCTCACTGCATATTAAGCCATGAAGCAATATAATCGTTATCAAGACCCAAAGTTCAATAGCAGCGGAGAAAATCGCTGTCATGTCTCAACTCACACTTGGACCAACCACGCACGCTGTCACAGCATACATTACCGCACCGGCCAACTCCTGCAGAGGGGTTATCTACGGAGTTGACGCCGGCACATCTTCGGAGCAGCTGATGCAGAACTTGGACCAACCCACCTTGGACACTTTTGGACCCACCATACTAGCCTCCCGGATGATGGGCCATTCAGAGACTGCTATTATTACATTTGAAGGACGCATTGTCCCCAGGAAAGTCGTTTATCATCGAGCTATGTTCCAATGTTTTCCCCACCTCCCCAAAGCAGACGTCTGTTCCTTATGCCAGATGTATAATCATCGTGCTAACAACTTCCCCACCAAATCAACCATGATCAGATGTCCTCACTGCACGAGACAACTCAAGCAGGCAGGAGAAGAACACCAATGCTTTCTCCTTTGCCCACATTGCGGTGGCGATCATAAGACCAACGACCCCAGCTGCCAAATTAAAAGGCAGAAAGACCATAACAAGACAGAACGAGCCTACTTACAACGCATCAAACTGCGCAACGAGCAACAGCCTACACTTGGTTCCAGCGCCCCCAACACCGCAACCTCAACTGATTACTATCGCGAATACCCTGCATTATTATCGCATGGACAACAACAGCAAAGAACGCAGACGCAACCGCCCCAGAAGAAGCAACAAGACATGCGACCTAACACACCGCTGTCACAGCCGACGACTTCGGCAAGCGCTACTCCGAACGTGCAACGACCAACCTCGAGCAAAAGCCCTGCGCGCACCCCACAGTCTGGGGGAACCATCATACCCAAGGCGCCTGGTAAGCCAAGCGCTCTCATCACCCCGCAATCCCCATGCTGCAATACCCTAACGTCAAAAGCACATTCTCCTACTCCAATTAACGAAGCACCACAATATCAGCAAAACATCCTACACGCGCATTCCCACAACACACCTTCAATGCTAGAGTCTCGTCTAAACAAATCAGCGACTCTGTTAGAATACTTTGAAAGCGTAGAAATGAAACTCGACCGCCTCACTGACATTGTTGAAAAACTTGCCACAGCCTACGAAGGTCACGAAACACGCCTAACCGTGCTGGAACAACGAGCAGACCGCATGCTTAAATGCCTTATTCCAGATAAAGATCTTAGCTACGAAAACATGGACCACATGTCACATTCGCAAAAGAGACAACTTCCTGATGACCCAATCGACACCTCCAGCACCCAGTCTAAGACTGCAAAGGTCGCTAATCCATGGCAGAAGTAAGAGACGGAAACTTTTGCGTTTGGCAGTGGAACTGCGGCGGTCTCAGTAACAAAAAAGCAATAATGAGGCAATGCTACCTGAAATAGAAAAACCCACCACAATGAACAGAACATCCCAGGATACACAGCTACACATTGAGGGCACACTGAATACGACCAACCATTAATTTCGACGTACGTAAAACGCAACACTAAACACTACACGGAAATAGCACCAGACTGTTTAGCAAAATATGTCTTAATAACCACAATATACCCGGACAACTCATAACGACCTGCCAAGCTGTGCAACGCCTACAATCCACCAAAATCTATGTACAACCTTAGTCAGATCTTCAAGCACGCTAAACAAAATGAGAAGACACATGACATTTACATCATGGGAAACTTCAATGCGCCCAACACATCATCGGGATACAAGGCGAACACGAAAACGGGCAGGTTGCTGGAAGACAACATAAACAAATTTCAGTACACAGTTCTCAACACTCCGGGGGTAACAACTCGCACAGGGGCGCAAAATCAAGTTCCTACTACACCGGACCTCGCGTTGTACAAAGGTGAATATGCTACGAGCTGCGAGAAGAGCCATGAAAACCTAACTAGGGACCACGACATAATAAACATTACTATGCACATGACACCTCGAAAGCGCCGCGCAACCGTCACCTTCACAAATTTGGATGAATTCCGGAAACTGAGGCAGAATGACACTGACACAGGGCATGACTTGGACACGTGGGCTAAAGGCCTCACAGAAACTAAGAGAGCAGTTACTGACACGCACACAACTTCAGCGCCGGCAGACCGGCCCGACCAGCACCTCACACACGTCTGGAAAAAACGCAAAAAACTATTGAGAGTCTTACCCCAGCAACCGCATAAAAATCACCTTCGTGAAAAGGTAGATTATATAACTATTCAAGTGATAAATCATGCCCGGGTGCTCGAACAGACAGAATGGAACCATATTCGCGATAGAATCCAGAATACGTTATACAAAAACCGCACCTGGCATCTTTTGCGTGCCCTGCTCGGCACAAAGAAACAAGTGATCCCTACCACCAGAAACACACCAGTACACAAGGTATAAACAAAACATTTGATGAACTTCGGACCCTTTGCGTACTTGCGGCACATCAGCCACTGTACACAGACTATACGGACCTCCCAAACGACAACATCGGTGCCGACTTCACTATGGCAGAACTAAACATAGCACTGTTGCAAAACAATAGGGCGACGGCACCGGGTCCTGACGGCATCACATATACTCTTCTGCGTAATCTGCCCGACGAAGATAAAGAAACGGTTCTCTCGCACATAAATGAGCACTGGAACACGGGCACCCTCCTAGACGAATGAAGAACATCACACATTACCATGATCCCAAAACCAGGGAAAAAAGCCACGCTTTGCAACGTCAGACCCATATCCTTAACATCAGGTATGGGCAAAACAATGGAACGGCTTGCCGGCTTGCACTGAACAGACTAGAAGAACATTTGGATAACACGAAGCATTTTCCGCACCAGCTCATAGGCTATCGCAAGAACATTTCCCCACAGGACTTATTTCTCATATTACAGAACATGCTTCTGCAGCCGAAGACAGCACAGACCCAAGCCCTTCTGGCAATGGATATAAAAAGGCATTTGATAATGTTACACATGATCACGCACTCAAATAGGTTCACGACAGTGGATGCGGCACCAACATGTACAATTACATACGCAGTTTCCTCAAAGGCAGGACAGCAGGCTTCAAGACAGTGCAGTCTCTTTCCTCCCCCATCAATATTTCCCGTGGAGCACCTCAAGGATCGATTATATCTCCCACCCTCTTTAATCTTTGCATGACAGCGCTATCAAGGCAGCTATCCACTTTCTACGCCGACGATATCACACTATGGCGCCATACCTTTCTTTCTTTATTTATCCACTTCCCACGTCAACAAAATGCTGGCAGAGCAATTATTGCATCGGAGGTTCGTGGGCTCACAAGTAGGTGGGGGTAAGCATGCAAATGCTTGCGTATTTACAGTAATTCACCTTTGAAGCCTTGATTTCGGAAGGGGTTCCTTGGCACGAAACCGGAAGGACAAACTAAATGATCCAGAAACTGACACAGGGCACGTAGCCAAAGAATACTAGGCACTGAAAAGTTTCATTTTAAAGCAAACCACTTTCGAAGAAACTCGCTGCTCCTCTCGCGTGGTGGTGAAGGCTGACGTGCAGCGACATGCTTAATATAAAACATCAGTCAAAGAACGGTCAGAAACGCAACCTGAGTTGGATTTCGGTATTTTTTTTTGTTAAAGTGGGAACATCAACATCACATAATAAAGGTTACATTGCATAGCGCTAGTGTCGGACAGACTACACAGCGATAAAGTGCCCTTTGTACTAGAAATACACTTGATTAACGCGGCTTTTAGGCGGGTTTCCACAGAAATAAAAAATGGCAGCAGTGAAGGAAAAGGCACGGACGGAGACGAGACGACAAGGACGAGCGCTGATCGCACGATGTGCACGTTGAATTGTGATCCCTGAGTGCCAGAAGTAGACAGCAACAAGACGCTACCGTTTCAGGCATCGCTGTCTCAGTAAGTCCTCCTACTCACTCAGTAAGTCGGGCTCGGGAACTTTCTTTCGGTCTCTAGGCCAAGCGCCTGCTTCAAGAAGCTAGCATGTGGTTCGGTGCACTTCCCCAGCCATCGGCCATGGAATATGTGTCGTGAAGATGTATCAGTCTGACTGGAGACACTAAGCACGTTTGTACGTCGATGTTCTGACTGTGCAACTCTGCAGCAGGGTGCAGAATTCCTCGCGCCAAGGTGAGCAAAGGGCCTTCCACGTTCTTGCCGACCAAGCAAAGGAGTCCCTTTGGCAAGAATGTTGGGAAGACTGCGGTTCCACTCTACTCCGGGCGCGAAAGGATCACACTGCAACGTGCACGTCGTAGGTTCGGCGCTCGTTCTTGTCGTCTCGCCTCCATCCATGCCTCTCTTTTTTTTTATGCGCTGCAGCCTTTTCAAATATGTACCAACACGTCCAATTCGCAATGAGCATTTTGGTATATTAGTTTTTCAAGTTACAAGCATACATCTGCGGATGATTTTTTTCGCCCTAATGCGATAATGAAGCAGAGGACGCGAAAGCGGGTGTATGATGACATAACAACGTTATCGGCGACAGTGGTCTTTTAAGCATTATGGGAAAGAGAGATAAACGAGTTGAACACAGCAAATCCAGTTTCGAGAAAATAGAATTACGTCACACTAAAATAAGGCTATCTCAGTATGGACGCTGCAGTTGCACATGAATAAAAACTACGAAGGGACAATCTAAATACCTGATTTTTGGCATATCACATTAATGAAGGGAATTAAACTGTGTCTTAATGTTTCATATATTTGTAACGCACATGCCTTCAATACAGTAAATCTTGTTAAAGAGTGCTTTCGCAATGGGCCACTAATGAAAGTACGTCATTCTTGCCTTAGTTGTGGCTGTTACGCTCATGCCTAATCTTTTTGGGTTTCAGTGGCTCGTGATAACAAATATCAACATAGAGGTTCACTCACCTTATAAGCCTTTTCGCCACGTCTGTAGCGAAGACAACAAGCCCGTTTCCAGTTTGTCTGCTCGTAGTAAAGCACAGAAGAAATCCACTGCAAAGTTAATGAAGACATGGCTTTACAGCGATCAGTATACTAGCGGATTTTACCAGGAGTGGCCGAAATGTCTGCCTTTGTTCGTCAATCGTTGACCAATTTGTCCCTGTTTTGCGGTGACCAATAATTTCTTTTTCTTCTTCTGGTGGGGAAGAAGGTTTTCATATATAAATGGGCTATTGTATCAGAACAAAGGCCGACACGTGAAAAAGGCCTCGGAAAACATGCGCAAATGGGATGCCTCAAATTCTACCACGAATTAATGGGCCGTCACTACATCCGGCGACAACTTTCTGTGGCCGTGCACTCACGCCTAAGAGGCGGACTCGCGCCTGTTTTGCTACGCCTCTATCCTATCCCACGCATTGCGGTTTTCTGGCGTCCGTATCTCTTTTCCGCCGCCTTTAAACGAATATGGTGTCCCCGGGTCGCCGCACGTCAACGTCGCCTGCTGACGCACATCCACAGCGTTCCGTGACCCCAGCCGCCTTGCATCTGTGACAAGGTTTGTCGAAGCAAAAGGTGTCCACGACAGGCCAAGAAAGTCATGTAGAAAGTTTACGCACAAGTATGCAAAAGAGGCCTGCAGCTCGCTACCACAGACGCATGTGGGAATGTGAGCGAACTGACTGGGGTTTCGCGAAAGCAGTGTGTACCGGGTTAAGCGCGACGTACAGTGTGGCACTTTCAAGTCACCGAAGCGCAAACGGCTGCTTCTCCCAGGCACACACAGCAATGCCAGAACTAGAAGAACGAGACTTCAACTTCACTACTGTTTCTCCCTAGCCGCTCTACGAAGAAAAGTGCAACAGTATTTCCTGAGAAATGAAATTCCGACAGCCGCAAGACTTGCTCGAGATGTGACCAGTGATAGAGACATGGCTAGGCCTAAAATGCATGTAAATGCAAAAGCTGCTTAAGGGCATTGGGTTTTATTTTCGCAAATGGAAGAGAAATTCTGCTCTCCTCGAGAGAAATACCTTGTGGCGGTGGCTGTCGCTGCGTACCATCTGCAAACTTCGCACCAAAGCGCGCTTTGTACGATAGTCGACCCCTTTTTGTATGTTTTATAGTGTATGGACCAATAAGCGATCTTTTATCACCCCATGAGCCTAAGCCTTTAATTCTTCCGCAAAACATTTTTTTTCCGAGAAGCAAAACACGCAAACTGCGCTTGGCTGTAATTGTTAGCTTAAACATTGGTAACGCCTGAGCTGTCGCTGGTCACAGAAGCGCCATGTGCACAAACGCAAGCGTTGTTGTTTGACAGTTCGCTTGTTGTTTATTCTCGTGGCAGAGCCATTAAGGTTAGCATTGTAAGTAGTGGCGCTTTTTGTAGCCGCGTGTCGCGCACCACCCCATTTCGATGCCTGCTGTGCAGCTCACTCCGATCACCTGGCCAGCGTTTGTATGCTGCGCACAATAAGATGCTTCACTCATTTCATCTCACGCACATGCGGTGTCTGAATATTGCTTAATCGCAACAGCTGAGGAGTGAAAGTTCACTCAGACCTTCATCCGTCATTAGAAATTGTGAGCTGCGCATGCCTGGCGACATGCTTCAGATCTTTTTGTTGTTTGTTTCTTTTCTGTAGGCACGTATATTACCTCCACAAAACTTCGGTCAACGCTGGGAGGTCTGGGAGGACGGGAACGTTGTTACACGCGAGGATGTTTTTCGGGAAGGTCTTACTACAGGCCTTAGCGCACCCAGCGGCAAAGGTCCCAGCCTGATCCTATTGCATGCCGGTAGCAACGACGGCTTCGTAACTGGTGGTTACATTGTCTTCCGAGCCGCGAAATGTACTGGTGACTACCACAAAGAAATCAATATGCCGCGGTTCGAGAAGTGGTTCTCTGAGCAACTTCTACCAAACATCATACCACGCTGCGTTATAGTAATGGACAATGCACCGTGCCACAGTGCTCGCCTCGAGAAAGAACCGACATGATCAACACCGAAGGTTGACACCACCTTGGCTAACCGAGAAAGGCATCGTGTTCTCTCAGGGCCAGTTAAAGCCAGAGTTGCTGGAGCTGGTCAATCAAAAGAAAAATAAGTTTTCATCCTATCGCGTGAATGTTGTTGCTAGGCCTGCTGTTCACGACGCCATGATGCGCTCTCTTCATACCACTGAGAGTTTAATCCGATCGAACTGATCTGGAGATAGGTGAAAGGTTAATGCAGCGACTGACAATGCCGCATTGACCCTTGCAGCTGTCTGAAGGTTGCTGCAGAACAGCATCACTTTTGTCACCGTGGACAAGTGGCTTAGGCCTTATTCTCACATCCGTAGCATCGAGAGGAAATTCTGACGGCCTGACGCATCATTGACGCAAGCCTCGACATGCTTGAAATTTAACTTGTATCAGATGCGAACAGCGAAAATGATGCGAATGATAGTGATATGAGTGGAATGGAAGAGGCGCTGTGTATGTTGTATTAACATTTTATTTTGTGCTTGGACTTCTGCCTCAAGCTTTTACTAATCACGCGGCATATGAAATAATTGACTGTGAGGTTTTACGTGCCGAAACCACAGTATGATCCCAAAGACCAGCGTAGAGCTCCACCCTGGACCAATGTGTGCCATTTTATGTTTTTCCTTTTAATTTTCAAAGCTTCCCCTTAGGCTGAAGCAAGCAGGCATAAAAATTGCGTGAACAAATGCGTTCTTCGACGTGCAGCACAATTTAATGTACGGGCGCTTTTATATTTTGCCCACATGGAAATTTGGCCGCTGTGATCGAGCTCTCAAGCTTGCACGTATCTGCCCATAGCTGCTACGCAATCGTCGTGGGTGCAGGACATGTGCATTTCGAAGGCGGACATAATAGCTGTGGGAATAGTTATAAATAGTTCTGGAAGGCTGCAATCATCTGGAAGGAGAAGGTTGCATAAATAAAGACGTTGACTTTGCTGCTTGCAAAGAAACACATCGCATGGCACGTTGCAGCGCGTGATGCCGCGCATTGTACATATAGAATGCGTGGCGAAGCTCGTAGTCACTGGCACTTTCCAAGAGTTACAGAAATAGGGTATTTTGCATAGGAGTTAAACTGAAATTGTGTTCGCGCGCAGCTACAACTGCGATTTTTAAAGGTTATGGTTGCTCGCGAAACAACCAATTTTCAGTGTTTACACATAAAATGTATCATCTTTCCATACATGTTATGGGATATACGTATGTATAATCTTTACAGTGCCTTAACACGGCTAATATATATCTACCACATGCTTCCACGAATCCAGTCATCGACAACGCCCATTTCAGGAAAGCGCTGGTGCAACGGAAAGCCGAAACCTCAATCGAAAGGCTCGGACTACTTGGGGCACTAATACATAGGCATAGGCTCCGCCCACGTAGCCTTCGCTGCACTTCCACAGGAAGCTGTCGCCAATTATAATGTTGTCATTGGGGGTGGCACATAGACGAATCTTTTGTTTCCCATCACATCTACTTGTTCGACTACTTCAACGTTGAACGTCTAAGCACCTAATGAGACACTCTTAAACAAAATCCTGCCGGCAAAAGTTTACGAAGTGTCAGCGCTTAGTTTGTGCGTAGCGAACTTAACCTCAAAGATGGCAAGTGCGGTTCCAGCCTAGTTTAACTCACGTGCGGGAGGCGTTTGATGCAAGAACCAGCTGTTAGCGAACAAAGGGGGCACAAGACTAATAATATACAAGCAGCTCCTTCTTAGGTTTCACGAATCCTGTATGACAAATCCTCAGGTTCCGCTGAACCTCTTAGAAAACAAGGGTAGCTAACAATGCGGAACGCTTACGCGTTAACGTTGACCGCCATGCAGGAGACCCTAGAGTCAATATTTATTTAAATAAATTCTGAGGCTTTACATGCCACACAACAATTATTAAGCTTAAGGCACACTCATCACAATATTTTGGTAGAAGGTAAGACATTGTTCCACTTAGTTGTGTTACAGAGTGTTTTCTCTAGTCAAAATGATAAGCAAATTTAAAAAAGAGAAAGAAAAGGAAAAAAAAACGTAATTAAGCGGAACACTAATGCAGCTTTACCCATGTTTGGGAAGGACATGGCTGCTTGTCGCTAGGTTGCTCCTGAGGGAATAGATCTTCAACCTTGTCTAGCTTCCATTACGTATACCCAAAGAGTCTAAGTAAGATTTTTCATTGATTTTTTTATAACTGCACAGATAGCCATTCGCTCTTAAATATTTGTTTGCCTCCTAAAACACTTACTATTATATGACTCCTTGCCAAGATACGGAAATGCATTATCATCTCCACCGGCCTGTTTCTGAAAAGATTGTCTCTTCTTCCTCTACTCTAGTAGTTGAGAGCTCATCGATGAATCACAGAATGATATCACCACGAAAATAAACTGCCACTATTACCTGCAATTCAACCAATGACGTTCTGCACCGAGGACGAAATCAGGAGCCGATTGACCATTGTGGCTGTTGGCTGGACTTTAAGGTGTATCTAGTTATCCTAAGTCACATTTCAAGATATGAAATGTGTTCGCTTGTTGAACGCTTTTCTCTCGTTTGTCATAAGATGACACATATGTGAGCGCGCACCTTAACTCTGTAACAACATTAATTTTTTTTTACTCACACTAGTGTGATCGTTGAATGAGCGACATCGTTCGTAAAGTGCCTCATCTCTACTAGTGCGAACAAGGACTCTCGACATATTGCTGCATCCCGCTCAAATCCAAATGGGTGGATGCAATGCTAATATTTCCGCGGTGTTGAAGTGGCGGAACTTAGAGAAAAAAGCTATAATTTTTTCCCCGTATCGGCGTTCGAAATTTAAGAAATCAAGCAAGGATTTGCTTAGACAAAGCCACCTGCAAACGACTCCATAAATGTGGCGTCGAGTATGCTGCAGGAGAAGTTAGGTTCGCAATGTATTCTGTAACGCTCATTTATTTCGCGAGGGTTGTGGTTTGGGGGAGCTGGTATTCAATGACGCTGTGTTGACAATGACGCAACCCAGAAGGAGTGGAAAGAAATTAGAAAAAGATACAGCAGAAAAATTGGGGAACAAAGAAAACAGGGAGCACCGGGAAAGGGGAGCCGGCTCCCTGTTTGATTGTGTTTTTGTTTACACTTTTCATTCACACACTCAGATTAGTGCTAATGTCAACATAAGCTAGCGAACCTGTTCATCCAAGTGACATTTTTTTTTATTCTTTGACGCGAAAAAGAGCAAGAAAAAAGACTTCAGGCTCAAAAAGACTCGTCAGGGCAAGCATCGGATACCCACTATTCTGATATGGTCGAATACATGTCGCATTTGGTAGTATTTTGCGCGCTGGTTTCATCAGCACCTCACAAGCATAGCAACGAGCTTCGGTAGAGTTGTTGCTGTAGTAATAACAATCGATGAGGTCTGTCAAAAAGCTGGTACGAAAAAGCTGGTCTGCAGGCCGCGAGCGAGACCGTAGAAAATATGACGAATGAATTACTGCTGGTTCGTATGAAGAACTTACATTTTCTTACGCGTGCACTTTTACATACTCCTTTAATTGTATTGGCTGCGGTACTTTGTGCTCAGTTAAATCTGCAGTCTCTAAGAGACAGCACTCTCTAGTCAGTCACGCCCTTGGATGTGTTCCAAAAAAAGAATGAACTGAATTACTTCCTCTTTTACATCACAGCGACTTACCTAAGAAAAAAGAACGTCCCCGCACTGTTGGACGCTGCTGCGCTGATCATGTGGGTCCACTTGTCAGAACTGATGAACATGTTCAGCAAACGCGCTAATGATAAAAAAGAGAGGAAGCGTTCTTTTCAAAATGACCTAAATGGTGTACAATGCTCGTAATTTGGAAGAAACAGTAAACAATATATAAACGTCTGGCTGCGTGACATGCGGGTTACCTCGTTATCGGATGAATGGTTACTTTAACACGCAATGGTGTTTGACTCAACTTGGCACCAACCAGCCGACATTAGTAAATTCTTGCTGCGCATAACACAAACGATGAAGCTGCATAAAAAATGCGCTACAAAACTAAGATGCCACGACTATGGATCGTAGTCCTTCCGACGGGCCCTTCATTATTTCACATTAGAATCTCCCCGCTTGTTTGCCTCCGCCAGCACACAGATGCATATGTCAATGACTATTTTTGAGGGCTATATGATTGCGCTTAATAAGAACACTGGAAAACAGAAGCATGCGACACACTTACACCAAGAGTCCGACAGAGTTATGTAAAAATGACCAATCACGAGGTGAACGAGACACAGGAAACGCATGCCGTGCATGAACTGCATGGCGTACTGGTCGGCATTTGACTTGTCGGCCACCTTGAGCAGGTCGCGCGTGTTCGATGTGGCGGAGAAAGCCACAACGAATTTGAAAAGGGCACCTGCACAACGAAAGCACACGAGTTACGTGGATGGTTTTAGTGCTGCTTTGCGCAATGGCACATTTAATTAGACCATTATGCCTATAACACGTCCCAAAACTATCAATGGTTCCGAAAACAGCGGGAAGTGACAATATCGGTCGGAAAGATTAAAGCACTAGCAGAAGCGTTGCGTCGCCTTGAGTTCGAGGGGCAAGGTTTCGGCATGGCACGCTTTCAATTTATTTAAATGGGCGAAAGGAAGCGAAACTGCATAGTGGTTATGAGGGACGCTGTAGCCAAGGAATAATGATTAATTTCGATTGCTAGGGTTTTTAACGCATGCTGAAAGCAAGGTACAGGAACATTTTTCCATACCTCATTGGCGGAATGATGCTGCCATCCAAAGCGGGAATGAAAGCTGTGACCTGATGTTATGCCGTGCACCGGAAGTTAGCCACTACGCCGCCGCGGTAAGTGGACCCATCTCTAAAGCTGAAATATGAACTTTGACAGTACACTTGCGAAGGCTTCGCCTGGGTGTCTTATTCTTCCCTTAATTTGTCTGTACCTTCCAAGCACAGTTTCGCACCCCTAGGTGCTCTATCGATCAGTATCTTCAGTACCACACAAGTGTTTTCAAGTTTAGCTTGTATTTTCTCGCAAGTTGCGGTGTCTTGGTGACGCAGAAACACAATCGCTCCCAGAGCAGAGCAGCTGCCGATGCCGTAGCGTTAGTCATGAGCAAGTTTTCCGCAACCAATCAATGCCGTTTTGCTTCATTCGGGCAGGGAAAGGGCAGGGAAAGGGTATAGGGCTCGCAGCGCCGGCTTCGTTTCCGTTCAGTTCATTCTCAGAAAACGTATGGGACGGCCACGTGTTGAGCGTTCCGCCAGAGGAACTGGCGGCGTTCGACGACCAGCGGTGAGAACTCGCCCGCGAAAGGGCTCACCATCGGCGCCCCGATCCAGCCGTTAAACCCGAAAAAATTTGGGGGGTGTTGCTCTTAAACTTGCGTTTAAGAGCAAGTTTTAGCTCGAGTACATGTAAAATGCAATAACGTTGTTGTGTGGTAACCCCTGGAGCGATTTTAATGAAATGTGTTGCATTTCAAAGAGAGAGCTGCACGTGGAATTTCGATTTCAAGCCTGAGTTTTGTTAAAAAGCTTTGAAACATTCAATAGCCTGAAAAAAATAAAAAGCATAAAGTTTATAAATTAATAAATCTGCATCAAGAACGTATATCGCGGTTTTGTCAACGGCATCCACTAGATCATTGAAAGCGGACAAATTTGGATATGTCATTTTTTATCTTAAGTCACTTTATTACGTTGTCTACAAAAGTTACCTAAAAGCTGTATTTCCATAATACTAACTTTTTTGAAATTATTATGTAGCATTCCACTTTTGTCCGCTTTAGATGAACTGCTATAGGCAATTCACATAATTGTACTATCATATTTCATTGCTAACTTACAGAGTTGTAAACTTGATAGTTTGGTTTTCTTAATTTTTTATTTTCGCCAATTTTTAATAAGTATATTGACAACGAAATTGGAAATTTCAAACCAACAGTCACCAGATTTTAAATTATCCTTTGAAGTGAGACAAACCTCGCCTAATTTGGTGCAGTGGTTTGGTGCAGTGGATTCACCTTTTACATGTATTTAGACAGCAGCACCCGAGCTAAAGCTCCCTGTAAGAGTGGAAAGCGATATCGTTCAAAGACCCGTGACTACTTTTCATGCTTACCGGGAATTGCAGCTTATGTGACCGTAAGGTTTACCGAGAAACGCTGGCGGCGAGCTATACGCACGGGTCTACGGGTCGATCTCCAGTTATTGTTTCGCCCTTTTAGTATTTAAGTCTGAGAAGTGCTAACATAAAAGGTATGCGCTTGCGGTTTGTATTTTGCCATTACATTTGTTTGTGGACTGCCATTCTCAAAATTCTGAGGAATAACTGTAAAGAATGAAAGACAACGTATGAGGTATGAAGACAAGGTATGAGGTAGCAAATTTGGTGGTAGAAGAGTGGTTGGGTATGGATCGTTCGGAATTTGGTCCGGAATTGTTGTTTTGCCTAAGTGACGTCCGACGCAGGACGCCGACGTGGCATGCCCACGCCGGATTTTGTGCAACGCGGGGCCCCTAACGCTATCGTCTTAAAAGATAGTCCGACGTAGCGTGAACACGCGCACACGTTACGTCACATCGGCAAGGACAGCGTCTATAGTTCGACCGATGCTTCGACGCACTGGCGCCGCCAGCGTAACCGAAACCGGCCAATGCGCTGCGATGCGCTCGGCGTGTAACGACGCTCGCCCATGCGCCGATAACGTTCGACTATAAACGAACCGTTAGAGCCGCCCGAGCCCATGCAATTCGACAGCAGCGAGAAGAACCCGAGCTGAGGATGCGCGAGGCAAAAGCAATCCTGCACCGTAACGAGTGGGTTAGTTAACCGTGACAAAGGTCAGGTACACGCAGGACAAGCTTCCCTGACACCCATTTTGCGGTAGGGCAAGGGTTCGTAATTTTTTTTATCCTGGTCTCCTGGAGACTTCGATCGTATCCCTGCAACAGATAATACGTCGTCGCCTGACAAGGTGGCCCTTGGCCATTCTAGACCTGCCCGATCCAGGTCGACCGGGCAGACGTTCCCCCTTCGTAGAAGCTTTGTGTGGCTTGTCTCACCTCGGCAGAAGCATTCGTGTGTCATCTCGGCGGTCTTATTGAGATTGCTTCTGGATACAGAGGTATGAAAGCCTAGCCCGTTGTCACACACAGGCAGCTTCGGATGTCATTGAAATGTTTTGGTGAGGCCATGGGTCACAGCTTTGGCAAAACCGATGCTGGCATATGGCGGTGACAGATGGTGCAACCATTTCTTTGCAGAGAAATTGGCGTCATTTGAGACGTACAGAAAGAAAATACAATAAGAGAGAACACCTGACGAAAAGTGGCATCGGAAAACAGTTCACGGCCTAGTTGTAAAACCCACCGCTAACGGATGCGAGCTTGAAAAAAGAGTGGAACGCGAAGGGAAGTTAACGCAACATGCTTTTTTTCGCTAAAACCAACGTTTTACATATAACATATGTTATATATTGTGACTCCTTTTATTGCGTCCCTGGACAAGCCAATGATACGCCAGACACGCTACCGAAGCAAGGCCAGCAGCGCGTGTGAGCGCTCGGCGGTTGGGCGTCCTGTTTCTTTAATGCATTTGCATTAGCAATATCAAAGGGGGAGAAGTGCATCTGTCTGTAGTGTGAGAAATCAGTCACGCGGTAGAGGTACAGGAGAGCTCAGAAGAGGTCGTATATATATATGTACCTCGATGCTTTCTATGGCGTCATTGCCTGTGGACTTTATATGGTCATGACGAACAAATGTCCAGCCTCTTGGTCAGCCTTGACTCGTTCTTTCGTATATAAACATATGTGCATACAGCTTGCCCTAACATACTTTAGCAACAGTTTAAAGATATGCAAATGCCACGTAGCTGGACAGAGCAAAGGTAGTGTTGAATACTGTTGCTCGGATATAGCCAACTATTTTTTTAATTCCGCCAAATAAGATACTTAGTCTTTACTATTTATTCAACTTCTCAAATATGAAGATAATTGAAAAGTGTCAATGAAAAAATTGTAGAACGACATGAAAAACTCTCGTTACAGCTCTCTGTCGCTGAATACGTGCTACATAAAAGTGTTTTTCCGAGCGTGAAGAATGCCTCGAATTCAAGCAAAATTATTGTGTGACTGGCCGATCGAGGCATTGTGCGAGTATCCGCGGGCGTTAAGGCGAAAGCGTCAAGGGTCTCCTGTCGCAGAAAACCCCCTCGTCAGCATACAGCGCCAACCGCCTGCTCAGCAGAAATAATTCCGAACCATGCAGACCTGAACCCCGAATACCCAACCACGCAGACCCTCCGCGTAGCGGAAAGAAGTTGCTAAACTAATTGGTTTTCTCCAAGGAAAATAGGTCAGAATAGTCGTAAGTTACGATTTGCACCCAACCGTCCGAAATGATAGCATCGGATTTAGATTTGAATATACGAGGAAGCATAATTCTGTTACGCCCAAATTCAAACACAAAGCCCTGTTCCAGCGTTTCTACCATTTATAGCACGGCCACGGCGTCCGAAGTTTACATGTGCCGGCGCGCGCAAATCTCGGACGTCACGCGGTGGCGTGCCCGGTTTCTCGCAACACCTTCAGATGGCGCTCGCCCCCGCCGCATCGCGGTCCACGCAAGGGGCCATGTTTCTACTACGGAAAGCTCAGCTTCATGCACAGCGTTCAGCGCCAGCGTTTCCCGGCAAACATTACGGTTACATAACTGCAGTGGCCGGGAAGCGTGAGAACCAGCCCGAGATCTTTGAATGCTATGATACTCCACTCTTAAAGGTGAAGCTTAAGCGCTCTTCTAATTTTGATTTCTCAAAATAAAAAAAAATTGCACCTGTAGAAAGTCCGTGCTTCA
Organism: Dermacentor albipictus; assembly: GCF_038994185.2. Lineage (NCBI taxonomy): Eukaryota > Metazoa > Arthropoda > Arachnida > Ixodida > Ixodidae > Dermacentor > Dermacentor albipictus. The sequence goes on along the minus strand of NC_091822.1, from coordinate 112,712,360 downwards.
GCAGAACATAGAATGACGAATGACGCGCCGTTAGAGCACCGATAAGCGGAGTCGACCAGACAGCTACTAGCCAGCGTTTAAGCAACACCACCTAGGTAACACAAGGACTGTTCCCTCGCCTTCTTGACGTCATACTACTGGCCCGACTGTCATAAAATCTCATGGGTATGCTCCTGAGTAAACCGCGGTGATTTTGACGTCACAGCGTTCGTCACGCAAGCCTTGGCTATGGAAATTTCGGGACAGTAGCATGACGTCACGGATATGAGTGGGCAGGCCTTGTGCTATTCTAGGTGTTGTTCGTTTAAACAGCCTTTCAAGTTATTGCCTGTTAAAATAAAATTTGGTGTATCTCGGTCTGGGTGGGGGTTGAACCGAAGCCTCCGGGGGTGCGGGACGAGCACCCTTGCGTGATGCCACGGAAGTTACACGGTTCTGATTAACTAAAGATGTGCCTGGTGCATGCGCCAAAGCACACGTCACGTCGCAGCCATCTGTTTAAGTAAGCTTGGGCCCTACTGCGTGCGTCGGTAGGCACGCGATGGCGCAGCCAATGGGGAGGAGGTGACGTCATCAGCGTCTTGTATACCCTCAGTAGTAATAAAGAAGATAGTAAATGGTATAACAACGGTAATTCGTAGTGATTATGGGCAATTTAACTGAAATAAACTGAAATAGGGTGAATTGCAGACAAATAAAGCTAGAACAAGTTACAGTAAGGTTACCTAAGGTGGAGTTAATTAGGGAGAAGTGACTGAAGATGAATTAAAGTCGATGAACGCGTAATAAAGTGGATTGGGGAGGTCGAAGCGTGGTTGACTCGGTAGAAATTAGATCAAAGTCAATAATTGGTGGATTAAGGTGAATTAAGGTAGAGTTGTGAAGTTAGATTGAGGAGACGTAAGGTAGTGTAAAGGGAATTAAGAAGAAGTGAAGTGACTGAAGGTGAATTAAAGAGGAGTAAGGTGTATTAAATTGCATTAGTGTGGATTTCAATGCTTTTGGATTCAAATCACGTCAGAATTATTGAGGGTAAATTTTTATTCGTGACACACGCCTGCCGATTCGATGCCCTCACCGGCAGGTTCATTTGCTGGTTTACTGATTCTTTTTAAATCAACATAGTATACCCGCTTCGCAAATGCCATCTGAGGCATTCGCACATAAAAGACAGCTGATCTGTCGCAACTAAGTTAATTATTAACTCCTTAACCTGATCATTAGTGTGTTGCAATACTGAACCGCTAATTTCTAACAGTTTATTTCTTTCAACTTTTGCCCGTAAAACTAAGCAATTCCGTTGATTCTGCCTGATAGGTGTTATCGGCGATCAGCCACTTTTGGCAATTTTGTCAGTTATTACCGCCCGAGCGAAACGACGACACGCTGTGGCTGCGCCTGGCCCCACACAACGCAGGGCGCGATCAGCGTGTTTGCGAAATTTATATAACACTTTCTAATAATTTTTAGTAGAATTTGTACCAGCCGTATCGGCATTTTACATTGTTCGCATTTTGCTTGTATTTCTTTCTTCACTATAGTAATCCCAAAATATGTGCCCCCTCCACCCAACTTCAGAGCGTCGGTTTACTTTTTCACGGCAGACTGCAACCCTGGGCAACGGAAGGACGGCGGCATATTTATGGCGCGATGACGCATTGGCCCCATTCTCGCGCTATCTCAGTATCTCGCGCATGCGCAGCACACGCATGGAGGTAAGAAAGCTCCCAGAGTCGCGTGAGACGTTTAGTTGCACGAACCATGAAGCGCAAGTGGCCGCACCATCACTTTCCGCTCGATAGGCTCTGCAGTGAAGCCAGGTCAGTGTTGTGCATTCCGCTGCTGGCACGAGCGCTGGCACCCAAACACTATCGCTCCGGCTGAGCTGCCGTCCGCACGCTACATTGCGGTGCAATCAGTCGTGTCAGTGCAACGTAGGCTTCCCGGACCGAAAGCCAGTGGTTGTCCTGCTGGTTCATGAAGGTGCGATTACAGCAGGGTCGCTGGCATCACCCGTCATGGCACTAAACGTGCGTGGGCATGGTTCCTTCTACTCAGCAGCAGCTGTCTTCAGTGCTACATCGTGCTAATCCAACGCCCCCACTTATGCGTGCAATTTATGGGAAACACTAAACCTCGCTGTCACTTTCGAAGCTTTGCCCTTTCCACGAAAATGCATTTTTTTTCTTTTGGAAGGGGGGGCGGGGGGGTTGCCAGAATGCTGCTGCTTCATTCCAACCGATTTAATTGCAGTTTCTGAAATCCAGAGATGATTACTTCGCCTCTAGCACGTATCGCGCTTTCAGTAACCATTGCCAAGCCATGTCGTGTTCCATGACTATGGAATACGACATGGCGCAAATAGTCGCTGAAACTTCCCAAGCCATTGGCAAGTTTTACACTGAGAGTACCGTATGGTGCTGTGATAACAAAGATGAAGAAATTATATTAAAAATTAACGCTTGCACATAACGCACGCCCGATAAATGAAGGCAGAACCCTGAAAATCCTTCGATGTAGAAGACCGCCTGCAAAAGAATAATATTAAAAAGATATAACTTAATTTACGTACTGCGTTTCTTGTTGTTTTCCGGACTCGTTTTTGCCATGTAATCCATTGTAGTAGCAAATATGATGATAACTAGAAGCACACCAAGACACGACCTGCACATGCAGCAGATATTTATTTATTGATACACGATTTATATAAAGAAAAAGCGATTCAGTTTCGCTATTTTCCTTGAAATGACAAAATTGGCAGTATGCCTATGATAGGAGCACTCCATTTATACATGTCGTAGTGGTTGGTCTACGAGAAAGCAACCCAGGGGTAGACATCGGAATAATCTCTGTCACTTGGAAGTCTTTCAGGGAAGGCCTTAGCTTCTCACCAACTCCTATTCTGCATATTTATATACATGCAAAACCAAGACTTTTACGAAACAGATGCAAGGCGTATAATAGTGAAAGGGGTTTTCATTGAAAGAAATATAAAAATACTGGTCGCTGTAGGACGCCCAATTATCAGTTCTGGCTTGAAATGTTTAAAAAAGAATAGCGACTAATAACAGGTGCACAAGAAATTGTACCATGGATTTTACAAACCTACAACTCTGCACCAAGAACATATATTAACGTTCTCGAGACAACGTCGGTTAGAGCATTCAATGCAGACAGGCCTCATATGCCAATTTTGAATTTACCTGGGATTGTGACAATTTCTACGAGGATTTGATGGTTTTGAAATTGTCGATGTCACAAATCATCGCCATTTTCAAAGGGGTGTGCAATATATCAGTGTTGTCTACTTTAGAAGTGCCTTTAGCTTCAGTTGAGAAAATCGTGATATTCTAGTTTCAATGCTGAGCTGCGGGTGCAGTTGAGGTTCTGTAAATTTTTCAGTGTTCAAAAGTTTTTCTAAGCATTTGACGGCCTAAAGGAAACAATTGACCCGCCATTCCGCCCCTGCGAAAGTGGATGGCCAGCGAAGCTGCTAGAACACCACTCAAATGCCATCGATGGAGTTATGAAATGTTTTATTGTTCTGCCTAGTTTAAACACGACACCGTTTTTCAGCATTACGATTTTGCAATCTTCATCTCGCATCGTATTCACATTGCTCTTCGAGGGGCTTAACTTAGCGTGATCTACCCATAGTGGTCTCGCAATGGAGTGAATAAGTTGCTTTATATAGAAAGTTTGGTGATGTGATTACTAAATGATTCGTGTGGTGTTGTTGCCCCTTTCCCAGTGGAGAAGCGTATGCAAGCCTAATCCTTACCGGGAAACACATGCGGGGAGAAGGAACCTGCTTCGCATTATTCACAGGCGCCTTATCCTCCATCTTGCGGTTTTGAGGCTTGTTTTGTGCCTTTTGTTATTGAAATGAATACTGAACTGCGTGTTGTAGGCCTGTTTACATAGGAGGTATCAATTTTTCTGGTTAATTTTTTTTGATGAGGGACATGAACGATACTGACCAATTAGAGGCTTCAGACAGTACACATCAGCGATTCCTTTGGCCCTAAACCAATTTATTTCGATAGCAGTATTCTCCGTCAGTGAGGACCAACGTTTGATTTGTTTGCTTCGGTTGCCTGCTTCTTCCACAAGTAATTTCATTCTCCCACTACGGCAAATTTGGCAAGAATACAATCGCTATAGGCCGGTGCCCCCCCCCCCCCCCCAAAGGCGAAAGGTTCGATCACAAGAAAATCTATTTTTACACCTTAGCTGCCATGGGCTCATTCCAATAGCCGTTTCGTTTGGCGATGTTGTCCGCCACCACCGCTTTCCGCCGTGGCCGTTGCAGCTATCGCCGGGAATGAGAAAAACAAAACTGTTCCTGCCTGAATCGTAGTGAGGCCCGCTGCGCGGGGGTGAGCTGTATTTCAATCAGTGGTGGGAGACTGTCAAACATGTGGCATTAGAGGAAGATCAATCCAGACAAATACTCATGTTGCGCCGTCTGTGCCCGAGTGTGTAGCAGAAAGTGCACGCTAGGTCGCGATAGTTCAAGTCGATTTGCAAAAGTATTTTATAAAGTTAATCACTACTTCATGTTTGTTGTGTTAGGGCACATAAACTTTGGGCTTCTTTTTGAGAGTACCACTATCTGTTACGCTAACGATAGAACAGCGCTAACACTTAATGGTTATCTGTCGAATCTATCTACCTGAGGGCATCGGTAAGGCAAGGTTGTGCCTTGTCGCCTCTACCATTGGCTTTGTACTTAGAACCGTTTTCCGTATGGATTCTGAAGGATCATATTTTTCATCGGTGCAAATTATTATCCAATGAGATTCATGTACTTGCCTATGCACATGGCATAGCCTTTTTTGTGCTGATAAGAAAAGTGTAGGGAGTGCTCTTGCCATACGCAGCAGCGTTATTGAGCTTCTGGTGCAGCAGTAAATTATAAGAAAAGCTCAGGGTTTTGGTTCGGTCGAAGGTGTGCGATGCCGATCAACTTTTCAGGCATTCAGTGGAGGCAAGACTTTAAGTACTTAGGTGTACCTGTCTCTCAATATCTCAGTAGTAATCTACACTGGCCAGGGGAAGCTGCAGAAGTACAACGTAAGGTTAGCAACTGGCAGGGACGACAGTTGCCCAAATTTAGCCGAGGTGATGATGTGTTCCTAGCTGTTCAACTTTTGTATGTCCTGCAAGTATTAGACTGCCCTATTGTCTCCTGGTTATTATTTCGTGATGTAAGCAGTCCATTTCTGAAAGACATGCTACAACTTCAATTAATCAATTACCTTCCAGAAATAGTTGTGTCATCATCTGTCAGAGATGCACCACGGGCTCCTTGATACTTCTTGAAGGAGGTTGTTGAAGGCTTTCAATATCTTAAGGCCCACTGTAGCGTGGATTATATTTTGACTGCCTTCCGAAAAGAAATTTCTGCTGCACTCATAGGCACATTGTTTGCTGTTTCGCATTATCTTGCACCGTTTTTGTAATGTCATGAACTAGACGTACTTAAGAAGCATGTCCGTCGAATGATCAGTCCTCCAGGAATCAAAACTCTTTTTTTTAAGTAAAATTTGGCAATCCTTCTTGTCAATACCTGGTTAGAAAGAAATGGCCTATTTCGAGCCGTGGTGGACAAATTGCCGCTTGCGTCCACGTGCTGAAACGATTGACCACTGTTCTGTAAATTAAAAAATAAATAAAGAAATATAATGAAAAAATTGTGCGGATTAGATAAGGTATCACGTTTTGGTTTCTGAGATACGCAGCCTCTTTTGACTATGACACGGTAATAGAGGTTATGGAATTTAATGTACCTACATTTACCGACGTGAGCACTCTCAGGCTCCCACTGTCTAAATAGGCTACGTTTATTTAGTTCAAATGCCTAATTGTATGAAATCCTTTATTGGCAGCGGTTTGCACCAAGGCTGATGCAGTTAGTTTCCTTTTCGCAGTGATGAAACGTTTCACATTTCAAATCTAATTCAAAGGAATCTCTTTGTGCAACATGTTCGCATTAGTTCTTTGCATAAAATTGTCGCATTCATTTTTTTCCACCACTTTGTAGGACGACGTCGAAACAACTATCAGCCCAAGGTGACCGAAGCGTGGCATTTCAGATCACCTTCAAGCTAGAAATCACTGCGTAAATTTTTATTTAGGCCGCAGGTGAGGAGGCAGTTAATGTATTAGAGGTTTCATGCCTTTAATGCCCGATGATTTGCTTCGAAGTTGGCGCATGGTACCCAAACCTTCCGCTACTGCTATGTGTGTAAACTATGTGGCACTGTCGCAGTGACGCCGCTGTCGGCACCGGCGTTGTGAATGCTTTCGATGTTTATTTTTTCACTAATAAACTGATTGTCAGCGCATACTTTGTTGCTGCGAAGCACGATGGTTAAAGTTTCCTATGTCATAAATTATCATATGCGCCTCCTTTATGCCACCGACGCTTACTTCTCAAGCATTACAAAAACGATCGGACGCAGACACACCACCATCTTGTCTAAAATAATTTCTATGCGATCTGCCTTACGTAATCCTCGTCTGCTACAGTAATTGCTCATTCTGGCCTCGAAAATACGTGACGAGATGCCACTGCTCTCAGACCCAGTGTGGAGAGCAGCTAGGCCTTGCAGAACTGGCCAACCAATTCCGCTGCGAAATGCCTCAGTGGTTGCCGGCCACGAATCCGAAATGGACAATGCTTCACTCTCATTGGTTCATATTCCAGTGGAGGTGGCTTGGAAGCAATTCCTTTGGTCTCTCTTCTTTTTAAGGTTGGGCAATGGTAAAGATGGGGATAACGAGGTGGCCTGACGTCGAAAACAAGGCATCCTTGTGGTTGATCCGTGAAGACAACGGTCGTCGTCAGCGTAGCAAAATGACCAGATAGATGGACGAACGATTGGTTGGACAAGACAAACACAGTTTGCATGGGTCACTCAGCTTGCATGGGTCACTCGGTTTTAGCGTTTTATTCTAAGCACCACAACTAATTAAAATCAGTGCTATGGTTGCCGAAGAAAATCAATTTCTCCGTTTCGACCTGCTTAGATACGAGCTTCTGAGCTAATGTTTCCTCGCAACGTACGCTCATGACATATAGAGAACGTACGCGACGCAGTTGACATCAATATTGCCCGTCTAGAGCACATGTCTGGAATACCGACGCGCTCTTCAAACCGACTATGAATCTCATTAGACTCGGCTCGTGCTAATTCGTCGATAAATCTTGGGACGTTATCAAGGTAATTAGTTATAACACAGCGGTTGTGTCTCACAATGAAAAAAGTTATTGCATAAAAATTTAGGTATTATGATGGCTTTCAAACACGAAAACACACTCGTAACAGCATGACTTCCCTTTATGAATATTAGAAAGCCTCGGTTCATTTAGTCATTAGCTGTCGGGTAGATCGTTGTATAAGGTTTATATGAGTTAGCATTTATATTCTGTTCATCTTTCTTTGGTTTACTGGGTTTTACTGTCCTTGTATATTGCGTTGCCAGTAAATCAAGAACACATTTGTATTAGCATTGTGCGAATGAGCAACATATATAGACAACTTAAGATCAATCCGCATACATTCTTCAGATGCTCTTAAGTCTCAGTTGTTTTAAAGAGCCAATGTGAAGAGACTATACAATAAATCTTGCTCATAATTCATCCCACGATGCCGAAAAACTTCATCGCGAGAGAAAAACAGAGATAACAGCTTACGTGATCGCAATTTGCGCTGTAGTCCAGGGTTCCGGTCCCGCAGTTACACAATTCGACACTTCAAGGTGAATGATTGACAGTTTCACTGCAGGTAGAGATGGTTGGAATAGTTTCAGCAGGCGAATTCCCATCAATATATTTGTGCACATTTTACCACATCCCCAACGAAAATTCACCAGTGCGTTTTTTTTTTCCTGATCTAAGAAACCTTAGGTAATAGGTTCAATGTATGTGTACTGCTCCTCTTTGGAAAAAGCACAGAAATTGCTATGACAGTAAGACGTGCAACCAGATCCTACTTTATAACTCAAATAGGGCTGTCAGCTTTTGAAGAAATGTTGTGTGTCGCGACTTGACTCAGTCAGGATCAACGTTACTCGTTCTGCCTAGTAGATAATGAAACATTGAAAAATTTGCTGTTCTCAAACACCAATACCTCGCGCCTATATACGTCCTTTCTCTGTTCTTATGCATTCTCGTCAATTCAAAGGTGTGTTTTGTGGCGTGGTACTACTTTTGTGGTATGTATTAGCCGTTCACGGAGGCCTCTATCTGTATTGGCGTCCATGTTGGTGAAGAAACTACGTCATTTAGTGGTAAACCACTACACGATAGACCAAAGAAAATTTATTCAATTTGCTTGCATGTACAGACTAGTGGTTCCTGGCTCTGACAAAATCAATCGTCGCCAGCCATACCACTTTCCTTTACTCCCCTCTCTCCCCGTACCGACTTCATCAGCTCGACCTTAGAAAATGCCAAGTTTATGTGGTGCATGAGGCACAAAGCAGAGACTCTGGAGAAACAAATATCCTGAAGTAGCCTCGATAGGCCTGACGGCAATTCCGGTCATGATAGCAGCGCCATCAAAGGTTTTAGAAATGCTTGATCTACACTGCTGAATTCCCATGACTTAAGCTTAATTTTGCATCCAGCAAAAACAATTGCCTATTCCGTGCACTGGCACTTCGCCTGTCATGATTCAAATACGAGAGACATAGTATTAAACGTACATGAGTCTACGAGAACTTGCAAGTCGTCCTGGCCACACAGGTCTATGAAGCAAATCCCAAGGCGAACAAAGGGGCCGTCTACCAAGGTGGAGATATCCTTGAAGTATTGAAACTGCAACGAAAATGCATCTTACGACAGTAAGTCCACGTATTTTAACCAGCCAGTGTAGGTTCCATTGTGAAAATTATTTTTGTCATCTTTCGATCATTTGTGCCCGAAAGCCGGTGTTTGCTGTTGCCAAAATCTGTCATGTTATTTAGTGCATAACGAAAAAAAAATGCGCAGAGTGTTCTAAATTTAGGAGAAATTTAGGATGTTAACTCGTAACAATGACTGCCGCATTCATTATGATCTTTGTGTTGCTTGAAAATGACCAACCTGTCCAGTGCAAGCAGTAATTTAACGCATGGGGTTTGTTGATTACTTAACTGGACTGAAAATTAAAGCATGAGCCATGTCTAATGATTGCACTGAAGCTTTATCTCAATTTACGTTTTTTGATGCTATCAATGGCGGCGCCAATAGCGATTTCTTTTCTTGTTGTAAAAGAATCACCTTCGTAAAAGTCCCACAATCGACTTGTCAGCATATGATCTGCGGGAACAAGCTATTCTAGCAGAACCGTGGGCAGAATACTCATTGGGAACACTTCTTAAATCATCAGGATGAATCAATTAGTGAAGGCTTGGTGTTTTTTGATTTTCAGAACGCAATAAGAATCCGGCCAATATCAAAACAACAGAAAAACAAACTCCTATGCACAGCTGGAGAATGCACATACACACACACACACACACACACACACACACACACACACACACACACACACACACATGCGCGCACGCCCGCACGCACGCGCACACACACACACACACACACACACACACACACACACGGACGGACGGACGGACGCACACGGACGCACACACACGGACGCACACACACACACACACGCACACACGGACGCACGCACAAGAGAGAACATTGCCATTGCTGAGGAGTACATCTGTTTCGGCAACCTTGTTTCACTACTACCAATAGGCAAAAACTGTCCTGTGTGCTTCCGTTTCGTGCTTCCGCAAAGTACGTAACGAATTACGTGTAATGATTTACTTCTAATGAATCCCCATTTCTAATAGTTTTGTAATATAACGACTAATTTGTTTACTAGGTAACTCGCTGCAATTCCTTTTTTATAAACGAATTACATGTACTTAATTACCTTAATCACGACAAAAGCTGGAGCAAACAACGCAGATTTGAGAACCTGAATTTGGCGAGCATTACACGGAGTAGAAGGCTTGAGATCTTGCAAAGTAAGAGCCTCGCAAATGGGCTTGTGCAGATATCCTAACCAAGGCGCTGAGTATCTCCTTGCTCGTAATGATGCTCCACACAGATGTTCGCTGCCTGACGAGTTGAAAAGGCGCTGGTATCTCTCGATAGCGAATGCAGATAGGACGGTAGGTCTCGCACGTACGGAAATATTTGTCAGTTTTGCACTGGTCCAACCAGCAGCGACTTCTCAATCTGCCATCAACAATGAAGGGCTGCGCATTATAGAGGACGCAGATGCTAAGTAATCATAATCTAGTGCTCAAGATCCAAATACATCACAACTCAGTTGCACCCACCAGCGCGCACATCAACTGAAGTGGCTAAGGTACCTTTCTTTCACTCTCTTGCCCCCTTCAGCAAGTTTGCAGTGTCGCTGATGACGTCCGCACAACGAATAAGAGAGACGATGAGCAATGATAGATCTTAGAAGCAGTTGTTTTTGCTAACAAGCAACTTATGAAGGGCTGTGGAAGGCGCACTGAAAGTCTGAATGTGTCAGGCCAGCTCGTTGAGTTTACGGCATCTATGCAATGTTAATAAAAGGAACGTACTGCAGAAGCAATCAATTATTATTGAGAAAGCCTTCAATGACTTTCCTGGGGCAGTAATTGGTAAATGTACTTGATTATATCTGTGAATGAAGTAATTCTGATTGTAATCAGTTACTTTCTTTCTTTAACATATACAAGTCATCTTTTACGCCCTGCGCGGTGATTATTGACGCGCCCCAAGTGATGGAAGGCAGTGCGTTATCAGTTTTTAGGAGCAATACTACCAATACTATGTAACTTTAGGTGTTTTCCATGAATTCTTAAAAAATAAAGTCGACTTTCCGCATACATTCTTAATGTTGCCCCACACAAAAGGATGACTGCTTTCAAGAATTCCAAACAACACGAGAGGTTTACAGTAAGATCACCGATTGGAGTGATCAGCTGAGGTCGAAGAAGTGACGTCACTGGAGCCAGCTTTTCAATAAAAAGGTTTACCTTCATCGGAGCAACGACTGTTTTCTTTTGTCGCGTTTGTTAGTCATAACAATATGAACCCAACGAAATAGGAGAAATCACTGGTTTCGGCGGGAATATATAAATAATAAGGACAAAGAAAATTCAGGCGCCCGAGAATATGACTTGCCACCGATGCAAGCCGAACCAGCGTCTCAGCATTATGCGTTTGGTGCTCTACTAATAGAGCTAAAGCAATGGCTATCCTCCAGTCCATTTTCTTGGCTATTTGCGCACACGCACTCGATCTGACAATGCAGGGGAGTGCCCACCAGCACCAGTAATTAATAGCTCGCTCTACTACACACCCACAGAGAAATGGGTGCTACGCGTTCGTGAAGCAGGTAGGTGTGACAAAAAGTAAGAAAAATATGACATGCAGGCAAGCGTTGCCAATCCAATGAGCCTTATCTTCCGAAAAAAACGAAGTTGGAAAATGGCGATTAAAAATGAGAAGAAAGAACGTAATATACCCTAAGTGGTGTTGTTCCTTTAGTCAAGAGTACGAAGGAGAAATAATGAATGAAAAACAATAAGCAACAAAGTTTTCACTTTGTATTTCCAACCAGCAGAACAGAGCGCCACAGCTTTCCTCGACTCCCTCGAAATCGTGACAGAATTATGAGCGAACATTTCGACTTGTCACCCTACTTCTTTATGCAACTGCTCATCGTTATGCTGTGGAAGTATCCTTGTTAAAATGTTGGCGTCAGAGACAATGCTTGTTCGACGACCGTTACAAAGAGGGAACATACAGTGTAAAAACCATCAAAACCACATTCTTTGAGCAGCAGTAAATATTGTGCATGTTTCTTATGCGTCTGGTATCTTTTGTGTGTTGTCCTTCACTCCTTGCTTTTTAGGTACTATAGTCCACTGTTGCATGAAATCTGTGGTGTCACTGTAATCCGGACGAATACTGTCGATAAAGGGAACTTCTTCCGACACAGTTACGGTGTTGCAAGGAAACCAGCTTTGTGTAAAGTTTCATATTAGGCACATTCCTGAGTTTTATGGTCTATGTAACAGTATATTAGTAATTTGTAAGATTATCAAAGAAACACCACGTGTTTCCAAGTGCCATGCGTCTCAGTGCATTGTTCTTGTGTGTTTTTGAGATCAGCCGTCTACGCTTTCCGAGGCAAAACCTGCAAAACATGCAGAGGAACTCTTATAAAATTTCATATTCCAACACACCGCAGAAAGAAATTTGCCACAGGTACTTAAGTGTAAGCGATGACGCCAGTCACTTATCGCGGTTTTCAGGTACACGTGTCTTTTGATCTCGCCATAAGTATGTACGCCATAGGCTGTGCTTTGACGTGTCATTTCTTCTACGTCTGAATGGAATGCATCCGGAACTGCGTTGGCTGCACCAGTCAAGATGGTTACGCTGCCAGTACTAATAAGCCAATAGAAATATTCCTTACCTTCGGGTGCAGGACATTTGACAAGGCCTCAATAGTGCCTTTCGCGGCAGTGCTATTCTTGATGTAGGCAACGAAGTTGCAATACTGGCCTCGAGTGAACACGTTTCCGCTTTTGTCATGCGCCTCTGTTTCGAGGCACTCGTCGAAGGCTCCCATGTCAGCACGTGAGCCTTGCAACAATCCCGTCGGGTACTTTCCAGACGCGTCGAAAACTGTACGTGAAACGAAGTCGCTAGATTAGGTGGTAGAAAAGTCGATATTCGTGGTCATTTAGCGAGGCAAACAATTCACAGAATGGGTATTCTATTCACGGTGTCACATAATTCACGGAAATAAAACGTAAGTGAGCTGTATTCTTTGAATTCACAATAAACTGCGAGGCTGTATGTATGTAGAAATTATGGTTTTCATTTATGTACTACTCTATTCGATACGCTGCAAACAAGTATAAGCCAACAGGTCAGAATTTATGCTATTTATAAAAGATGTGATATCATTTAAATGCTGCATTCGAATGTGTACTATTTTTCTGTTTACTGTGCTTTATTTGGTTTACCTAATTCTATTCGGAACGATTAGCTTTGTGCATGTTCCTTGTAAACAGTGCCTTGATGATGTGTACTACAGGACTGATTTGTGTGTCATTTTCTTCTGCTATTGTTTTCAGTTGTGGTAGTGGGGCTTTGTCAAGGCACTCAAGTGAAGTTTTTATCCCATTACCCTTTTTCATTTATGTACATTTGGCTACACATCAATGGGGTGAAAAGCAAATCAACCCAACTCATATGCACAGCAATTGTTCTCGTGTTTCATGGTATATCTGTAAGCCCAGAATTAAATGTATATAATTATTAGGTTATCAGGTTATTAATTATTAGGTTATCAGGTTATTAAATGTATATAATTTGTGGCCGATTATAGTACCAGAGTACCGTGTTCACCAGAAGAATCTGTCATGAAAAAGTGCTATGACATGTTTCAGAAAGAGTACAGTACCATAACGGGCTTCAGTGGAAGGATTATTCTCATGTATGACAAGTTGCCTCTTTCTTAAGGCTATACCAGTTCAGCAAGTTGATAAAGTATTACACGACCTCGGAAGAACTGACGTCGTATATCGAGTCAAACACATAGAATGGCCCACATTCACGGTGGCAACAATCAATCGTGCCAAAGAAAGGCGACTCTACAATGACCTGAAGGGATCACAGAATAACTGCTAATCCGCGCTCAGTGGGGGATCATCACCCACTGCATATGCCAGAGGGCATTTTGGTGTCCATAGTAAGAGGCACAGGTTCCACTGTTCTATATATCTGCAAGAGCTACATTCCACTTCTGCTTGAAAACAAGCCCAAGAGCTCTTAACAGTGAAGAGCCAATTGAGTTTGTTTTGATTTAAAAGACTGTCATACGGAGTAAGAAGTCTTATGAACAAGATTTTGCGATCCGCTCCTTGTACCGTAAGGTACACATATGTCCTAATTTTGGGAAAATACAAGCGAGAACCTAAAAAGGCGCTAAAGATAAAGGTGCTGAAGCAGTTTTTTCAAAGAATGGGCATTATTCCAGTAAAATTTAGGTGATTTTGAAGCGAAGTTCGTTATTTCAGACACAAAATTGACCGTAGCGCGTAGCAGCTGGTGCCAGAAAAGGAGAAAGCCATCATGCACGCTCCCCAACCAAAAGATGGAAGAACTTCGTTCTCCGCCCCGGTGTGCCCAAGCTTGAACTTGCTTGGTGCTTTGGCTGAGTTTTGGATGAATTTGATCTAGTTATCTGACTTATCTTATTGTGTAGGACTTATCTAGCGATTTAAGCAGCGCTGATGCTTAAAAACGCTCCTGGGCAAGGGCCCAGCCCTTGGTTAGCCTCCCTTTCTACTGATAATTTGCCTTTGCAATCTTACTTCCGCAGTGGTGTTAGCAGCATTCCTGCCCCGCTGGCGCCCTCGAGAGGTGGATTCATCCGGATTAACAACCCGCATGCTGTTCAGGCCGAGATCCAAGCCATGACGCGTCACTTCCACATGATACGCGATGTCCGGAAATTTGGAAGTTGTGGGATAGCTTGTAGGTCATCAGATTCGACCTGTGTTGCAGACCTCCTGAAGTGTAAGACTTTCGCATCTGCCTCCGTGAGTGCGTTTATTCCTCCTCATCTAACATGCACTAAAGGCAATGTCCGGGGCGCAAACTCGCAATTGAGCCCAACTGAGGTTGGAGAAACTGTCTGAGGCTCTTGTCATAGCTGCATACCAATGTAACCGACTCGTAAACGGGGAAAAAGTTGCCACTGCACCGGTTATTGCTACGTTTGCTGGCATGTCCTGCCATCAGTAATAAAAGTGTGGCCACTTATTTTTAGAGTGAAACCTCTCGCTTCCTGTCGACTTCAGTGTCGCAACTGTTGGCCTTTTGGCCACAGTGCAGGAGGCTGTAATTAAAATGCACCCTGTCTCCCCTGTGGGGAAGATCATTCCCCCAGTGAGTGCACAGCTGAAGCCAAAACGTACTGCCTATGTGGAGAAAACAATGCGGTTGACTATAGAAACTGCTCGGCAAAAGCTAATGAAATACAGGCAGTCGAGATAATTGACAGGCGACGATGTCCACGGCGAGAAGCTATTGCAGCCGTCAAGGAAAGAGCCTTTGGATACGCTGGCGTCACTGCGAGGCAATCTACTTTACACGAAGACAAATTGTCTAAACTCCTTAAATCAGCGGTAGAAAAGCAATGACAAAGGCTATGCAACATATTGTCACAGGTGTTACCGGATGCATTTCACGAGTGTTTACTGCGCAGATGACAGAGCTGTTGCCAACATTTGCAACGCCAATCACGAAATCGATCGCTTGTGCTGCAGAACAGGTAGGCAGTTCAGTCCTAGCGCCGAGTACCAGATCGGACACAACATTTGTTGGATCCGCTTCTTGTCCTTCGCGTCAGTCAGACTC
Organism: Dermacentor albipictus; assembly: GCF_038994185.2. Taxonomy (NCBI): domain Eukaryota; kingdom Metazoa; phylum Arthropoda; class Arachnida; order Ixodida; family Ixodidae; genus Dermacentor; species Dermacentor albipictus. The sequence continues at coordinate 112,696,912 of NC_091822.1, read as the reverse complement.
ACAGGTTGACATGGAAACAGGTCATAATACGAGGCCGCAAAAGCAAAATGGGTTGCCAGTAACTCCGTCATGTCCATATACTAAAAACAAAAGAGGTAATCCTATTTCTCATTTTGGCATACATTGCGACGGTAGTCGCTGAAGTAAATAGATCAATTAGATCATCACCATAGCTTTTTAATAAGTGCTAAAGTGGAACTGCCGTTCCTTGCTTTCTGCTTCAACAGACTTAAATAGCTTAACTCATCTTGATCCTGACGTCATAATATTACAGGAAAGCTGGCTTACTCCTGAGAAAAATTTTCAAGATTTTTGATCTTTTCGATCAGATCACCGTTCTCTAGGAGGTAGTTTAATGATTTTGTTGTCATCTAAATTCTGTCATCAGGTGAAAACAGCTTTCAAGGTACTGCCTCCGGGATGTGAACTTTTGGCAGTGTGCCTTAGCATGCCAGCTACCGTTCATTTTCGATTATAAATGCTTATTTCTCTACGGGCGTACATAGTACATACTAATCGGATAGTGCGCTTGCCAGCTGCAAAAATGAAGTCATCCTTACTGGTGACTTCTACTCGCATCACGTGTCATGGGGTTAAAGAACAGATGCATTTGGGACATGTCTATGGGACTGGACCATAGAGAAAAAATATTTCATGCCTTAATATCAGAGGACCTACGTTTGGCCGTGGGCAATCTCGCTCAGTATTATATCTCACGTTTTCTAGCACAAGTATCGCCGCGACATATTGGACTACGATTAATTTCTGTACAAACCGTGATCATCTCCCGGTGTACTTTGAAACTGCACGCCCTTTAATATCAGTTGAACGACACGGCAGAATATTTGTGGACTGCAACAAATGTAAAGACTTCTTGTCCTCAACCATTGCGTCATTAGCTAAAAGTAATTACTAAGAAGTTGGCTTGAATATTTATTCAGCGTTACAGATGTCCCAACAAAAGTCTGAATTCGTAATGCAGGCAGCTCAGCGTGCTTCATCTAGTCCCCGGTGGAACAGTCAGCGCACACTAGTTAATCGAAAAAGGAAAGCTGCTTGGAAGAAAGTTTCTACATAATCAGAGCCCGCAAAATTGGAAATATTATCAATTTGTTTCTGCAACCTTCAAACGTACCGTAAACATGCAAAAGATGAGTACGATAAAAAATATTTCGAATATCTATCTGAATCCAAAAACAAACGGGCTTTATTTATTACCTTGGTTTTAGAAACAGACTCCCAATTATCGTTAATGTAGATTCAATCGTCTATACCTCACAGGAAATGCAGGCATCCTTAGAGCTATTGGCTAAAGGATAGGAGAGCCGGTTCACAACGCGCCTTCAAACTTCTGTCTTTGGTCCTGCATTCTCGGACAACAAAGAGACATCTTATTCGGAAGTAGCACAGGCCATGTTACGGTTGCCGACTTCAGCGCTTGGCCCGGGCAAAATAACAAATGCAATGTTAAAGATTTTCATTCAAGAAGCTCCAAGTGTGCTACTGAAGTTTGCAAACTACTCTGTTAGTAATGCATGGGTTCCACAAGAATGGAAGATCGCCAAAATTATTCCGTTAAATAAAAAGCGAAGGGCAGGGTATGCTATCGACATCAGACCAATCGCGTTCAACTAACATAGTGAAACGTATTGAAAAAATGCTTCACGGGCATATAAGAGTTTATTGACGAAAATCAATTGTTGAGTCCTTGTAAAATTGGATATAGATCTAGCTGTTCAATATGCCACGCACATGTAGACCTTAAAGATCGTTTTAAAATGGCCCGACCGAAAAAGTAATATGCCCCTTTGCTTACATTACATATATGTATAGCCTATGACAGCATTGAACACACAATATTAACAAATCGGTTACAGGGCCATTCCTTTCCAGAATATATTGTAGCATGGGTGCATGGATTTTTAAGACAGGAAATTCTTTTGTTTTCGAGGTGGCTATTCTTCTAGTAAACACAAGCAAACATGAGGTGCGCCTCAGGGATCCGTACTTTCACCAGAATAATTTATTCTTTTACTGAGCAAAATCCCCGTTCACCAAGGTGTCACTACCTACGTTTGTGCTGATAACATTGCCTTTTTTGGTATGCCTAGTGACATATACTCTCTTTACGAAATTTTGCAGTCATATCTAAGAGCACTTGAAGGCTGGCTATATAGCTTACATTTAAACCTGAATGCTAATAATTGTTCTGTCCTTGTTCTTTCCCGTTAAAGACCCAGTATGCATATAGCTTAGCTATCATCTCGGATATATCCCACAAGTAGAGTCACTCAAGTACCTTGGAGTTATTTACAACGGAAATCTTAACTGGCGGCCGCATAATGATTATATTGCGGCAAAAGGAGCTCGTACAATGGGCAATTTGCGCAAGTTGAGCAATCGGAGAACAGGCATACGAAGAAAATCCCTCTTAATGGTACATAAAATGTACGTTCGCGCGGTGTTAGAATTTGGATGTGCTTCATTCTGAGGTGTTCCATCATACAAGCTTCGGCCACTACCTAACCGTTCGGCACCTTGTGACCGTTCAGACTTTCTTAAAGCTATATTAATCACCATGAAACCGCTCTCAAATAATTTTTACTTCCAAACCAGAATTATTTTTCCTGCTCATTGGCCCAGGTTTCATACAACGTAGATTCATCACCATCATCACCACCATCATCGTCATCATCATCGTCATCATCAACATCATCATCATCAGCCTGGTTACACCCACTGCAGGGCAAAAGCCTCTCCCATACTACTCCAACTACCCCGGTCATGTACTAATTGTGGCCATGTTGTCCCTGCAAACGTCTTAATGTCATCCGCCCACCTAATTTTCTGCCGCCCCCTGCTACGCTTCCCTTCCCTTGGAATCCAGTCCGTAACCCTTAATGACCATCGGTTATCTTCCCTCCTCATTACATGTCCGGCCCATGCCCATTTCTTTTTCTTGATTTCAACTAAGATGTCATTTACCCGCGTTTGTTGCCTCACCCAACCTGCTCTTTTCTTATCCCTTAACGTTACACTTATCATTCTTCTTTCCATAGCTCGTTGCGTCGTCCTCAATTTCAGCAGAACCCTTTTCGTAAGCCTCCAGGTTTCCGCCCCATATGTGAGTACTGGTAACACACAGCTGTTATACACTTTCCTTTTGAGGGATAGTGGCAACCTGCTGTTCATGATTTGAGAATGCCTGCCAAACGCACCTCAGCCCATTCCTATTCTTCTGGTTATTTCAGTCTCATGATCCGGATCCGTGGTCACTACCTGCCCTAAGTAGATGTATTCCCTTACCACTTCCAGTGCCTCGCTACCTATCGTAAACTGTTGTTCTCTTCCGAGACTGTTAAATATTAATTAAGTCTTCTGCAGATTAATTTCTAGACCCACCCGTCTGATTTACCTCTTCATGTCAGTGAGCATGCATTACAATTGGTCCCGTGAGTTTCTAAGCAAGGCAATATCATCAGCCAATCGCAGGTTGCTAAGGTATTCTCCATTAAGTCTTATCCCCGATTCTTCGCAATTGAGGTCTCTGAATACCTACTGTAAACACGCTGTGAATAGCATTGGAGAGATCGTATCTCCCTGTTTGACGCCTTTCTTTATTGGGATTTCGTTGCTTTATTTATGGAGGACTACGGTGGCTGTGGAGCTGCTATAGATATCTTTCAATATTTTTACCTACGGCTCGCCTACACTCTGATTCCGTAATGCCTCCATGACTGCTGAGGGTTAGACTGAATCAAACGTTCTCTCGTAATCAATGAAAGCTATATATAAGTGTTGGTTATATTCCGAACATTTCTCTATCACCTGATTGATACTGCGAATATGGTCTATTATTGAGTAGCCCTTACGGAATCATGCCTGGTCCTTTGGCTGACAGAAGTCTAAGGTTTCCTGATTCAATTTGCAATTACCTTAGTAAAGCCTTTGTAGGCAACGGACAGTATGCTGATCGGTCTATAATTTTTCAAGTCTTTGGCGTTCCCTTTCTTATGGATTAGGATTATGTTGGCGTTCTTCCAAGATACCGGTATGCTCGTGGTCATGAGGCATTGCGTATACAGAGTGGACAGTTTATCTATAGCAATCTGCCCACCATCCTTCAACAAATGCACTGTTACCTGATCCTCCCCAGCTGCCTTCCCCCTTTGCATAGCTTCCATGGCTTTACTTCTTCCGGCGTTACTTGTGGGATTTCAAATTACTCTAGACTTTTCTCTCTTCCATTATCGTCGTGGGTAGCACTGGTACTGTATAAATCTATATAGAACTCCTGAGCCACTTGAACTATCTCATCCATATTAGTAATGATGTTGCCGTCTTTGTCTCTTAATGCATGCATCTGATTCTTGCCTAATCGTAGTTTCTTCTTCACTGCTTTTAGGCTTCCTCCGTTCCTGAGAGCATGTTCAATTCTATCCATATTATACTTTCTTCTGTCAGCTGTCTTACTCTTGTTGATTAACTTGGAAAGTTCTGCCAGTTCCATTCTAGCTGTAGGGTTAGAGGGTTTCATGCATTGGCGTTTCTTGATCTGATCTTTCGTCTCCTGCGATAGCTTACTGGTATCCTGTCGAACCGACTTCTTACCACCGCCCATAAGATTGTCGTTCATTGCTTCAACACGAAGGTCCTCTTCCTGTGTTAAAGCCGAATACTTGTTCTTTAGCTTGATCCGGAATGCCTTCACTTTCCCTCTTACCACTAACTCATTGATCTTCTTATGTACCACTTTCTTCCTTTCCTTACTCAAGTCTAGGGTAATTCTAATTCTTACCATCCTATGGTAACTGCAGCGCACCTCGCCGAGCACGTCCACATCTTGTATGATGCCAGGGTTAGCGCAAAATATAAAGTCTATTTCATTTTTAGTCTCACATTTCGGGCTCCTCCACGCCCACTTTCGGCTAACCCGCTTGCGGAAAAAGGTATTCATTATCCGCATAAAATTCTTTTCTGCAAATTCTACTAATAACTCTCCCCTGCTGTTCCTAGAGCCTATGCCATATTCCCCCATTGACTTGTCTCCAGCCTGCTTCTTGGTTACCCTGGCGTTGAAGTCGCCCATCAGTATAGTGTATTTTTCTTTTACTTTACCCATCGCCGATTCCACGTCTTCACAGAAGCTTTCGATTTCCTGGTCATCATGACTGGATGTAAGGGCGTAGACCTGCACGATCGTCAATTTGTACCTCTTATTAAGTTTCACAACAAGACCTGCAACCCTCTCGTGAATGCTATAGAATTCGTGTATGTTACCAGCTCTATCTTTATAATCAGGAATCCGACTCCTAGTTCCGGTCTCTCCGCTAAGCCTCGGTAACACAGGACGTCCCCGCTTTTCTGCAGTGTATATGCTTCTTTCGTCCTCCTAATTTCACTGAGCCTAATTATATCCCATTTACTACCCTCTAATTCCTCCAATAGCACTGCTAGACTCGCCTCACTAGATAACGTTCTTGCGTTAAACATTGCCAGGTTCCGATTCCAATGGCAGCCAGTCCGGAGTGCAGCGGTGGCGTAGAGGTAGAACATCCGCCTGGCGCGCAAGAGGACCGTGGTTGAAATACCGGTGGCGTGCAATTTTCTATCGGAATAAAAAAAATCCGCGTGTTCATAAAATTGCATAAACAGCCCGAGAGTGTGGCCTGATCCTGGTGACCAGCGCCAGTTACGCACTCTGTCACCAGAACAAGATTGGCCACCCTGGTGCAGTACTTGACCAGAACCTCCTATATGAACCTCCATAAAATATATTTCTGCAAGCACTAATTGAACCACTAAATGGGAAAATTCGCGATGTGCTTCCTAAAATATGAATTAAAATTACCCATAGATCAGGTTCGATAATATTTTCCCAAACCACGCGATACTACTCCCTTGCGGCATATTAAACGTCCTGTTGCCAGACCACCTAAGCACCCTAGAAACAAACATTATCATTGCATCAGAGGCCGAGGAAAAAACTAGCACTGGAATATTTTGTCCTACACTCAACTGGTATTTTTCTGTAAGATTGCCTGATTTTGTGCCTATTTTTCTGACCGAGTTTTTAGTAGTAATCCTAGCTTTACTTAAATCAGACCAAATTATTGCAACAGCTGCTTTCTTACTGACTCCCTTTCTACATGCTCTTTTCTTACCGCTACTAATGATTCACCTATGCTAAAATTCTTCCACTTGCTAGTTCCTGCTTATGTGCAATGTGTTCATTTGATATGGGTGCCTTGTCATCAAGGCCTGTCTTTTAACGAAACTGCCGATCCACTGGCAAAGACATCACTTTCCGGCCCTGTTTTGCCTATTCTACCAGTGGCAGCACAGATCACGGTGGCGAGATTTCGAATGCCATCAAATAAAATAGCCTTACGAAACCTAAATCTGACTGCTTCTTCAAATTATAAGCACCTGACATTTTCCTTGCGTAGCGAATCCTGTTACACAAAGATGCTTTCGGTCTCTCTCACCAAATTAGGTTGCCGCCTTCCCTCCCTGAATTTCTACTTACACAGGTCAGGTTTGGTTCTTTCTTCCGTGTGTTCATTTTGTAAAGAGGAGAAGACGATACATCCCTTTCTTCTATTTTGTCGCCGCTTTACTGCGGCGAGAAAAAGATTGTTGGAAATATCTTTTTCAAAGAATTGGCCTCGACTTGACAGAACCCGCTATTATTTTATTCGGGGCGTCCATTTTGGGATTCAGCCACAGGGATGCTTGCTTCGTTGTCCAAACACTTCTGACAGATTCTAAACGAATACCATGCTAAATTCGATTTTTTTGTACTGTTAGATTAATTATTACTCATTGCATATGACTTCCCTGATTTTATTTCAACAGGTAATTTCACGCTATTCAATGCTAATTTCATAGATATTAGGAAATTCATGCTCCATATTAATTTGAAACCATCCCCCCATTTCTTCGCCAATCCGCCATCATGGGTCCCCACACGTGTGACAGGCTACAACAACAACACCAACATGTCTCTCAGCTGTAAGCATTCCTTCGTTTAATTAACTTATACGGGAAGTTTCTGCCCAACGTGACATTGCTTTTTCAGCCATTACACAACTTGCTAGGGAAGGAAAGTAGATGTTAATGGTTGAACTCGTGGAATAAGTGTTCTGAAAATTCCAAATACACGTCATATGGTCCTCAACATGGCGAATCATTTCTGTTTGTAGACACTCGCCCACGGTGGCTTGCAGTAAAAATTGTTAAATCTATTACAGAGCCCAATACAATCGAAACCAGTTGCTATCCGAGTACTAGAGCTGTGTCCTGTGAAAAACGGCTTGCGTCCGTTTTTTGGGTTTGGGAGCACTGTTTTCACATGTGGTGGATAGAAATGCGAAACCTATGGGTTTTGCATTGCAATCAGTAACCCCGACAAAGCGCTATTAGGCGCAACTCGAGAAAAAAAGGACTTACAATTACTTTGAAATCAAAACATATATTGAATAATTGTGTGGATGAAGGCTTCTAATTCTCGCTGATAACCAACTGCTGACGATACTTTTTGACATGAAGCATCCCGCAAGCTCTGTGGGTTGCCGGCCGAGAGCATTGTTAGCTACATGTGCTGTTAAAATACCGTTACCAAGCCATATACAATGCAAGGCATGCCAATGGCAACGCTGAAGCTTTGTCGAAGCTCCCCCTATCTCAATACGCCGAGGAAGGGGAAAAGATTGCCTGTACGTAACAATCCCTGTCAAAGTTAAAGAGGTTTAACAGTCGACAACCAATTGCAATGTCATGAGCGTTGTACGTGACTTCAGGTACAGCAGCTGGCCGAACAAAATATCTGACGAGCTAAAGTGATATTTCGTAAAGGGGTTAGAAATGATATTTCACATGTGTTGTATGGTGCAGAATGATTGCGTTGTGGTTATCGTCGAGCTCCAAAACGAGGTTGTCAAAGTCGGTTGTCAGTACAGTGGCCGGCCGACCCTGCATAGATCACTGTACAGAGCAGATCGCTAGAGAGTTCGATGTCTTCCACTGTTGCTCCTTTATGTGAGCGCACTTTGCTGCAGCCGTGGAGACAGTGTAAAAATCGTGGAATAGAGCGCAGTTATTTTTTTGCAAAGAAAATGGCGAATAATTTTTTAGATTTGTAGACTCCCGCTCACAGTGGCTTCGAGTAAAAATTATGAACTCTATTAATGTGCGCAATGCAATTGAAAACAGGTGGTATACGAGTGCGTTTGCTGCGCACGGATTGTCACACGATATTGTAAAAGATAATGACCTTCAGTCTTGCGCACAAGAATTTCTGAATTTTCTAAAAGAAAATGGAGATAAGTACCAACTAATTTCTCCTGACCACCAACAATCACATGAGGCGGCTGAAAGTGCAGTACAACCACTGGAACTTTTACCATATGCAGATGGAATTATGTAAAAAGAAACCCGCTAGCAAATATTCAACAAGACGACAACGTGTTTGGATGCTGGACCACTGCACATACATTCACAGAGCAGATGCCAGCAGAATTGTTCTCACTTCTACATCCAGAACGGGCAGGGACACTCAAGAAAAAGACAGCTCACACAAATGAGAGCGCGCAAAAGAAGTTCACCTAGACACCTTCAAAACGGGCGTCTCTGTTACGCAAGTTAAAAGCATTCTACGACCAACCGTAAAGTGCAAGAATTTGCTAAACGGGTCTGGTTGGCACATGATCTGGACGGGAACAGACAGCACTTAAGATGCGACGGTGGGAGCGCGACAGCACGGAAGGCGCTGGCTGACATCCACTGGTTTATTGTCTGGAATGCAAAGTTTAGGAGAATCAGATACAGCGCAGGGGACGAACTAGGAAAACGGTGTCTGCGCAAAGAACCGCCATCAAAAGCATATTATTAGATCCGTCATTCTAGCTGGCTTTCACGTTTTTAGCAAATATCTAATCTCACAGCTATGCAGAGACACAGAAAGTAGAACTACGCTGAACATATCGCGGGAATGAACGAAATACGCTTCGCTAATCTGATAATCTCATAAAGCGTACGAGTAAGCATTGTTTGTTTCAGCCCTAACTGTTATGCGGTCCCCTGGAAAGATAATCAACCGAAGATCAGCAATTACGTATTTAGCGTATGTTTTTGACCAAATGAGATTCTGTCACGCCGATCATTTCCGCGGCCGCAATGCACTAGAAGAAATTCTGTTTCACGGGGACGACACGTGAGCCCCATTGATGTGCATTGGCAGTCCAGCGCACACTATCGGCACGATAGCTGCAAGTAGAAATGGGACACCCTCGCGATCAGCTCCTAAGACGGACGTTGCTGCTGGCAATTTGCTCAGACGTATAGTAGGCGTCCGTGAAGTTTGTGGGCAGTCTGAATTATGATGCTTTTATTCTTAGAGGCGAAGTGTTATTGGGAACCATAAGTTACAAATATAAGCTATGGCAAATCTTCATCGTTTGCGTCTTTAACACCGTGGCTGTGAATGCTATATTGTGTGGTCTTTCAGTGTTTGCGTTGAAGTGCGGTTGTGAAATATGCGCTCCTGCCGCTTTCTTCAACGCCACTCACTGGCATAGTCACGTTCACCCAGAACACCGTTTTCTCCACACAATGTAAGCAGAGCGCGACGTAACGGCCCTACTTCCTTTTTAGGAGCCCGATTCTCAAGAAAAATCTGTTAGGGGCTGTGTGATGGTGCGCCTCGCAATAAATACTTCTCTTCGGCACTCTGCTCCTGTGAAATATGCACTTAACGAGCCGCCGCCAGCCCCAGTCACGCGTATAGTGAAGTTTTCCCGGGGAACCACTTTCATTACGTAAAGTAAATAGAGAAAAACTTAACGGCCCACTTTACCCTCGAGGAGGTCGTTTCTACGGGCACTCTGTCCAGGCATGTGTAACTGTGAGCATCTGAACAAGTAATTTTTCGTCTGCCATCTGGTACTGAATTTTCAATAAACAAACTTCGTTAGTCATATTATTAATTTTTTTCTAGTAGAAAATAATGTTTGCCTCTAAGAGGATTCTACCTGAAGCAGAATTACTGCATATTTCTGTTGAAGAAAAAAAAAAGCTTCATTAAAAAGAATGGTCCGGCAGTTTTGATGTGGTGGCCTCAGGTGGTGGCTCGAAGTCCTTGGAGTCGGGCGGCATCTTCGGCTTGCCGGACGGCCCAGACCTCACCTTCCAATTGCGAACTTTTGAAAGCCGCCTCCCAGCGTCGGTGACGGCGATGGAGAAGGTCCCGGGCGGCCCCCGCAGCTGGGGCGGCATCGGGAAGATGCGAGCTCGAGGCTTCATGTACAATGGTAACGGCCGTGGTTATGGACGCATCACGAACAGAGGTAATTTTAGTACAGTTGTTGCTGGCACATTCCCAAAGCATGTGTCGCAGCTTTCCTCTCTGCCCGCACGTTTTACACGCATCGGTTCAGTATAAACCCGGGCAGCAATGATGTGAGACGGCGGGGCTAGGGTAGGTGTGTGTTTGGAGCAAGCGTAAGGTCATGGCCTTGTTCCTGTTTAATTTATCGTGCGGTAGCGGCAATGGCCGTCTCTCGAGTCTGTAATGTTCGGTGAGGTCTCTAAACGTGGTCAGGTGATCGCCCCACGCCCATCGTGATTCTTGTTGCTGTAATTCTGTCGTAGTCCAGATCGGGCAGATTCTATGTCCCGCTCTAGGGGGTGGAGGCGGTGGGGTCATATTCTGCGGGGCCTCGGCGTGTGATACCTCAAGCCGTCGTGTGGGCCGCCTCGTTGCCCGCGAGTGTGTGCTGGGGTCCAGAGGAGGAAGACCGTAGAAATTTCGGGTTGCCAGGGCGATGACAAGTCACGTCGTCACAAATTTGCGGTCTGCAGGCCACTTCCCGCGAGACCCAAAGCCGAGGATTGCCCCCTGTGAGTCGCTTATCACGATCACCGCGTTCGGCACCGCGGCGAGTGCTTGGGCAATCGCGGTTTCTTCGGCCTCCTCCATGTGTCCCGTGGTCAGCGTGGCGCACGACAGGCACGTAGCCGTGGGGTCTAAAACAGCGATCGCATGTGCGCTGCTACCTTCTCCATACCTCGCAGCGTCTACGTACACCGCCTCGTTGCTGTTGCCAAACCGCTTTTGAAGGTCGCTTGCTCATTTATTGCGTCTCTCTGAGTGGTGCGTCGGGTGCATATTCTTGGGAAGCGGCGAGATGATCAGGCGGTCGCGGACAGAGGCCGGAACCACCGTCTTTTCTCCATGCTGAGCGTGGTATGTGATGCCGAGCGACTCGAGCATCACATACTTTGTCTGCAGATGCATTATGTACAGTGCCGTCGATAACCAAACAGCTTAGTCTTCGGAATTTCTCATGCTGTAAAAGTTAGCAGCGAGAATTTCTAGCGATTCTGGAAACGAGTACGAGCTCCTCAGATGGTACGCTTCAGGCCTCCCACGGAAGCTAAACGTAAGGGTCTTTCTGGCCTTAAGTGTCTTTGTGCAACCTGCATAACTGCTTGAAAAATCGCACATCGAGTCCTTTTCTTATGTATGCCTCCGTGCTAAAAGTAATGCGGAAAGAATCATTATCTAATTTTCGCTATTTTTAAGAAATAACGAACGCAATTTCTAAAACACCTGGTGTATAAGGTACAGGTTGACTGATGGATGCAATGTGAAGCAACAACGTTCCACCTCATGGCTTCTTGCGACAGCATAAAAATATTTTTAGCACTCTTGTTGGATACCTGAAATGAAACCACATTTAATTAACAGTGCGAAAAGAATGAAAGGCCAACAAGACGCAAATCCGGTTCACTACCCTAAACAGGGAAAGGGGGCTAAGGAATGAAAAGTCTCACTTCATCGAGAGGCGTACATCGAATATAATACCGCTTACCGAAATCTGCTTACATCAGGAACTGCAGTAACACCTACCGCTTTCTCGGGTATGTGACAAATGTCGCTGTGGTGCACGCACTTTGGACATCAAAATTGTTAAATCCAGAGGTTCTAAGCTGGGTCGTGGTAGAAAGCACTGATGATCGCAGTGGAGACACATGCAGAGGAAAAGTTCGATAAGCAGCACGCACACGCAACTGTCACAAGATGTGCACACTCTTTGCCACGTCCAGCCAGAAGTCAGTCAGTGCTGTTGAATCGCCGCGGTAGGAACGTTCTGAGAGACGGCGCTTCTGGGAAGGGCCGATAAATATTAGGTGACATTCAGAGGGAAGGGGGGAGTTTCAGTCGTGTAGATTGCCGTTACGAGGCAGTGATCCTAGTGTTCTTGCAGCGTTCGTTCTAAGCAGACATATCCGAACTGCTAGGTCAGTATCATTGGCACGCCAGGTAGACCGGGCAGCACCATCACCGAGACCGTTCTTAACAGTGACCAGGAAACCACCTAATAGCTATGTTGTAGTCTTCTTCAAGAGTGCGAAGGGGACCTTCTGATTGTAGGATGCTATATGGTCGTAGGTTCCGTGACATAGGCTTTACAAGCGGCTTTGAGTGGCTGGCTTGAAAGACAAAATAGGACCCATTTTCTCGGTAATTCTTAGATTACCTAACTAATCGCGGTAAGGATAGCGCCAAGTTCCGTCTCTGTTCACATTCCGTCGTGAACTACTAGAGGCCCCATCATTCGCAATTTATCTAGGGTGATAGAGGCACCCGAGCAGGCTAATGCGCATGTAATATGCACTAAAAAGGGCCGAGGTGTCGGCCTGCGTTTTGAGGTTGCATAATACTATGAAAAAAATTCAAGGTCGCTTTTAAGCGCTTAGTAACGTTTGCTTACTACGATTTTATTATAATTTCGTTGGAGTCGACGCATTGAAAGGAATGTTAGGGGGATAGTCAATTAGTTATGTAGGGCTTTATGGCGCAAAAGCACCTGCGACTATGATGCGTGAACCACAATAAATTATTTCAGCCTTTCTAATCGTAACTGCTAATCAAATCATCTAATAATCGTCGAATAAAAACAATCCTTGTCATCAAAAAGACGTTTCTTGGTTACATGGCACTACTTATTGCACAAAAGTAGTCCTCATTTTTATTTCACTAAATTCATATATGCTGACAATTCACAATTGACTCACAATCCATTGTACGAATATTTTGTGACATAACTGACGCCCAATTTTGGTTAGTCTGACAGCCACGATAGGTCGGCCAATATTTTTTTTTTTACATTTCAGACTTTTCTCATAGCGAGAGAGTTGAGATTGTAGAAAGCCCGACCTATGGCAACTATTTTGTGATAGGTGTGGTAGCATCCTGGGTGGGGCGTCGAGGAGCCTTCGGTGTTAGCTTTTGGTCTAACAAGGCGATCGTCTACCTTTAGGACGGGAACAAACAGCGCATAAAACGGGACGGTGAGAGCACGACAAACAAGACGCTGACACAAGGCGTCACCGTCCCAATGATGTGCCGACAAGGCCAGCTTAACGCACTCTACCAGACTTCCCTAATACAAACGCCATGACAACAATATACCCTCTAATGAGACTGAGTTCGGTAGAGCAATAAATAACGCGATAACACATCGAGAACGCATTTAGACCAAAAAATACATCAACTTCCCTCACAGTACCATATTTATTTCTTGTAGAGGAAGTGATTCGCAGCTCATTCTGAAACATGACACTGATAATAGGCGGCACTGCCATGTAGCCGGCCGTCAACTTTTCACTCTAGCAATATTAAAGCATGGGTGCGTCTTAAAGCTAATGAATACTTAAATCGTAGGGAATATTTGTTATGCGCCTTTGATGTTTGCGAATAAGCAGTTCTATATTTGAGGGGATGCCCTGAGGACGACCAGAGATATTGAAGCATTTTCGCAAGTGCTCTCTGCACATTTGACTCAATGTAGTTTGACGCCCTGTGTTGCTTGATGCTCACTGTTGCTCACAATACGGCCACTTGAGGCAGAAACATGTGATATGCGTACTCACGTCTTAGAGCCCACGGGTCGAGCTTCAGAAAGCCACGCAACGATCGCAGCAGGCCCACTTGACACTCCCGGCTCACATCGGCTTTCAGCAGCTGGAACTTCACGGAAGCCGGAATGCTGGCGAAGCCACGGGCTAAAGCGCCTCGTAGCATCGACATGTAGTCAGAGTTGTCTTGGATGTTTCCCCTAGTTCCCGCGATTTTCATAGTTGACACGAGTCTACTACCGCTGGAAGTGTTTGTCGCACTCTGCGTCACAGCTTGTTGAGCCAACAGCAATATCAGCGCGCCCAGTACCATGTTTTCCATCGTTGCGTGTGCCAGCAAGTGGAGGGTTTTGGCTACCACGATAGCAGCAGGAGCAGAGCCTCCATCGACGGCTCACCGTCGACTGATGATCTAGACAGCAGAAGACGAGAGCCGCCTCATGAATTCTGTCTATGAACAAACTGGTACGTACTCGAAATATTTCGTTGCAGCAGACTGTATAATCAATGACTCAGTCGTGATGCAAAACTTCTCCCGGGGCAAGAAGAACGTTCGTTCAACTAACAGAAGCGAACGAAAGGCAGACGGCATCACCGGATGTTTGCAGCAAGCTGCGCCGCGATTGCAGACCGCGTCTAAGTTAGCGAGATCCGACAGTGGTTCAGTCACTGCGGATACCTATGTGTCGCGGTATACTTGAGTGTAGGGGAGTTATGTTTTTCACAAGGCGAGAAAAGTCATACCAAAATTATCTGGTCCTAACGAACCAGTCCTTTTCTTTTTTTTGGGGGGAAATACCTGTGTGCTGCGTGACGATATTTCCCTTTAAAATGTTGTACCCACCAGAGACCAATGTACCATACAACTTCAGTGCATTTATTTAATACTTGCGTTCATTGCATTATATTCGCGCACGTATGTGGCAACCCAACAATTTTAAGGCATATGGAATCGATATTTTATTCACGCTCGTAGAACGCGCGCACAATTGTCCTAAGGAGGTCTTAAAGGGTGTGAGAGATACAAGCTTTAAAGATACGGGAGGAATGTTAAAGGGGGAGTGCGCATATGCTACAGAATCACTACCGAAAATTTAAAAATCGACGTGTTCCCTCCTGTATCCTTTCTTGCCCTCCAGTTCCTTCGTTACAGCTTGTTACTCACAGCGGGAACCCTTTCTCCACACTGCACCTAGGGCTTAAGAGGAAGCTTGAGCTCGAGGCCAACTCCCATGCCGCCCGCTAAAATACATGCAAAATGTAGAAATGCTTTTATCTGCAAACCACAGGACCGTTTGGAAAGAAAAGTGCAACATTTGGGAGCGAAAGTGACTCTGAAATTACCAATATGTCTAACGACGGCTTGTAATGACTACAATTAATCAGAAATTACTAGAAATGTCTAGTAATGGGCAGTAATGACCAAAATTACTAATAACTTGTAATGAATACTAATCACTACGAAATGACCAATATGTCTAACGACAGCTTGTAATGACTACAATTGATTACAAATGACTCAAAATGATTACTAGCAAGCAGTAATTACTAATAATGACTGAAATCACTTGTAATGACTACTAATAACTGCGAAATGACCAATATGTCTGACGACGAATTGTAACAACAAAAATTCCTTAGAAATGACTAAAAATGCGTAGTATTGACCAGCAATGGCAAATAATGACTGAAATATCTTGTTATAACTACTGATGACCATAATATGATATGACCACGATGACTGGGCACGGCAGCATCACCACGATGTGGGTGGCATCTAATCCTTTCCTGTATTTTGCACAGATTTTGGCCTGCTGCTCACTGTGGACAAAACGCGCGTGGAATCGGAGAACGTCGTAGTGGCGCATCAGCGGAATTTCCAGGACTTCGAAGGACCACATAATCTACAAGCCCCATGATGGGCTAGGCTACCCATTCACCCAGCGGAGACGTTACAGCGCCACCACGTGACCAGGAAGTGGATGAAGACATTGACGGATTCCGCTATAAAAGGCTTTCCAGCGGACTTGACTGGCAGTGGGCACATCAGCATCACCACGATGTGGGTGGCATCTAATCCCTTCCTGTATTTTATGCAGGTAAGAAAGGGATACGGAAAGTGCCTCCGTTCTAACGACCCATTCTTTGTGGTGTTGCCGTGCCCACGGTTCGGCTCCGAAATACGTTGCGTATTGTTCGATGCTGCTTCATCTGTTCGAAGGATACTAGTGCTCTGTGGCGACATCGAAACTAACACCGGCCCTGACCTCGCGCAAATAGCAAAACAACTTAGTGAGATTGCAATCGACATTAAGGAAATTAAAGAAAAACGCCTTACCGATATTGACAAAACATGAGATTCCTTGGCCAGTCTAAAAACGTCATGCCAGGAACAAATTGCCCACCTTGAAGCAAGAATTCATTACCTGGAGAATCTAAGCAGAAGGTCTAATATCATTGTTTACGGACTACCTGAAGCTGAAGAAGAGAAAACCGAATTGCTAGAGGGTGCTGTGAACAATGAGATAATACAAGGTATTCTTGAGCTAGAACCAGTTGCTATAGAACGTATTCTTAGGTTGGGACGACCATCGCCTGGCAAGGCCAGGCCTGTTATTTTTAACCTCGTAGATTCAAGAGGCGAAATTGTAATTCTAAAGCAGGGAAGCAAACTGAAGGGCACGAATTACTCTATTTGCGAGGATTCTTCGGTAAGAGGGCGGGAAATCAGAAGAAAACTATGGCATAGCTGCAAAATTAATCGAGAAAACGGCGACAAAACCTCACTCGTATGCGATAAGCTATACATCAATAAAAATGCATACGTTTGCGACGAAAACAAAAATGATAAAGTACCTGTTCAAAAAAAAAACGGAAACAAAAAGAGAAGCACTGCAGCAAGCGAAACCCGACGGCCAAACTCTCGAAGCAAAGCGCCACCGACACAGACATAACTGAGGAATGCGAACAGATCCCTCGTCTAGAAACGACGCCCTATGTAAACATAGCTAAGTCCGCCAAAAATACCGGAGATGTTAGCAAAGGGGAAAAACTGAGGCTACTTTACATAAACGCGCGCAGTGTCACTAATAAAATAGATAAGTTAGAAACCGTACTTATGCAGTATGATCCTCACATCGCGGTGATAACAGAGACGTGGATGATAAAAAAAGTCTTTCCCCCATGTTACAACGTGTATCGAAAAGACAGTACTAGCAGAGGCGGGGGAGGAGCCATCCTTGTTAAACCCTAAGTAGAAGCTACGATTAAAATTGACGTTGGTATTCTTCAATGCTCTTTCATACAGTCGTCCTGTATGAACACGCATGTTACAGGCATGTTACGCATGTTACGCATACGCGTGTTACAGGCCTCCGGACGCGTGCCCGGAGTACTTAACAGTGCTCAAAGAACATACGTCACTGTATCATAATAAGAAAATTTTCGTGGTTGGAGACCTTAATTTGCCAAGTGTGGACGGGAGGGACTGGCCTGTTCCCAGGGCAGTAAAAACGCTAATATGGTCTGATGATAGCAATTTTTTTAAAAAATTCACTTGAGAGGGAGCTTTATATCGGAGGCAATTCTCATGCTGAATTTTCAAATGCATGTAAAACGCAGAAATGCGTTTATGAGGCAATCTCTCAACCAAATGAATAGAAATTTGTTGCATTTAACAGAAAAAAGGTAATTTCTAGGGACTGTATGAAAAAAACATTGATTTAGGCCCTGAATTGTTTTCCAAAATTGCGTAAATTTCGTAAGTTTGGAAAGATAAACACGTTAACGTTACAGATTGGAAATATGGCACTGCAAGCAAGTATTGCAGCTTTGTAACCTTCAGCTGTTCACCAATATAAAGCGGAGAACGTTGATTTATCGATGTATGTCTCACACAAATCCTTCATAACAATTAGTAGAATTTCGCAAAGTCTTGTTCACTTATTAGTGATTTATTTGTGAACTATATATAATAAATTGAATTTCACAACGCTAGCTGTGTAGTTGGGTGCTTTCACAAAATTCTGAAATTTTTTTTTGTTGCAAAGTTGTAAACATTATAATTTCTATTTTGAGAATATTAGCGACATTCATCACCTACTAAGGGGGAAATTTGGGGCCTAAATCATAGTTTCAGTTGGCACTGCCGCAATATTTTAACGTTTTCTTTTAAATGGAGTGATCCTCAAAGAGTGCGATGCCGTAGTCGCCGATGAAAAATATTATTTCGCCATTTCCATGCATTTAGACAGCACTCCCCGAACCAAAACTTCCTCTTAACTCGGATTCATTTAATGTCGCTCTTGGATGCTGATAAATTTCTTGAGACATTTAAGCCTCACGTTATAGTTGTGAACAAGGACAGGCTGCAAACATCTGGATAATTTTCTTCCGCATAAGAGGGTGTACGAGCCTCTACACGAGTTCAACACGTTCTTATTAAACGGCATTTACCCTATTCTTCGCTGATCACTGACTGCACAGATACGCCACACCATATCAAGTATCCGACGCTGCCTGAAGTCACCAACAACTCTTCAATTTAATTGAAGAGTTGTGGTGACTTCAGGTGAAAAATGATGCGGTTCCTGTTTGGGTTCAACGCGTGTAGATTCTGTTTTGACTCAGTTGCAGTCGGGATAAAACAAATAACGGGTCGTGAGCCTATTTATCCATCTCTACTTTATCCTCGCTGGCGACACGTTGCAGTGCTTCCAACCTCTCCACAGGTTTTGTGAAGTGGAGAGAAAGATGGAATCCCTCGACCAAAGGGACGGACAAACTGTTGTATATGCATAAATATATATTGACGAAGTTTAATGCCGTGAATCTACATGTAACATAGGCTTAAGGACTGACAGATTAGTAATTTGCACGCTAACAGTTTAGAACAAGCGGTGCGGCGCCTCGACACATCCATCCACGCTGCTCTCCCTTTCCCGCAGTACATTACGCAGATTATAACAAACACGTGCAAAACGCAGAACGTAAATTACCTAAAACACGTGTAGGTGCATTGAATTTGGCATCTGTAAAATTTTGGGGTGATAAATAAATCATCATAAGGAGGTTTTTCTGTCGTAAATGGCACGTTGCCATTTAGCGATACAACATTGCAGACACATAAGAAGATATATGATAAGGTTTGTCCTCAATGCTTCCGAATACTAGAATACAGGAATTTATCACTCGTATACAGCGCCGTGCAAAGGAACTACAAGCGACAAATTTTGAAAAAATTTGAGTTAACCTTCTGATGTAAATCAGCTGTAAATAGAGGCATAAAAAGGAGCATGTAAACTGACATAGATCAGCTTATAAAAATAGGCACAAATGGAACATGCAGCGCGCGATTAATTAGTGTATAGTACAGAACCACGCAATAGAATTAGGTTTATTCTAAAGCTTTCAAACAATAAATAAAATAAATGCTATTAGAATGGTGGCTGTTCGTGGGACTACGCTAATTTTTGGGTTACGCGGTCCTGTATGCCTCCCTCGCAAGCAAAACAGGAGGCAACCTGAATATACCAATTTATATGCCTGCGTCATGACGAGTAAATCTCGTGATTTGCCGGAACAGGCGAGAATATATGGTAGTCGAAAAGCCCGGGACATGCGCCTTGTCGCGAGCTGACAGGTTAGTACGTCGCGTCTGTCGCTTTTCATTTTTTTTGTTCCGTGCGTGTCCGATCAGGCGGTTCACCATGGGCGTGAGTTCTTTGTTGGATCAGTAAATTGCATTGAAGTAGCAGGAGGTAAAATTTTGTTTAGTTCTCTAAGATACGCCACACGGCAACAAACATGACTGTTGGCAATGTGCTACGATAAATAGCAGCCAGCAGAAGTCGAGCAAATCTGCAGATTTCATTTCATCACTAGTGATGGCGGTGCTCTTGCATGCGCTTATAGCGATCTGACGGTGGCGAAAGGCACCCGTCCTGCGTTTATTATAACGCAGGCGCTCCTTCTCTTTATCCTGTGGGCGCCGGGCCTTTTCTGGGCGCCGGGCTTTTTATTGTTTAACAAGCGAATCTTGACCCTGCAGGAGAAATGCTACCACTTCCTTCTCCATTTGAAACAAAACCACTGCCCAGGTGATCAGCTTATGTGCACTGCAGTTGCATTTTATCCATGGTTGTGCCGCTTTTTTTTTTGTCGATCAGAGACGAGTCATGTAAGCATCTTGCGCTTCTGCATGGTGCGCATCGAATCTCACGTACGCTGTTCTGCGCGTATCGCTACATGGCATCCGCGGGTGCCGCTATGCTGGAGCACCTGTAGCAAAGAAAACGAGTGGCATTATTTCATTGCTTCCGTAGTGTATGGCCCCGGCGTGTTCACGAGGCAAATATGAGTGTCGCTGGATCGCACGTTCCGTCAAGACTTCGGACCGCTTTATGCCCGTCTATTTGGAAAAGATCATGCCAGTGCCCACCGCAGCCGAAGAGCTGCTCGAGTACCGTTGACCGGCAGCTTTTGGCAGCGAACTGACGTCCTCGGACGAATCCATCGCAGCAGGTTCCAAGGTAGCCATGGCGCGCCAGCTCTGTGCGCATGTCTTGCAGATCGCCTTGCGCATCACCTGTGACATAACACTCTCTACGAAAGGGGAGAGGTCTACTCTGGGCAAAAACGTCTAAAACACCATGATGCCTAACCTAACTACAATTCACCAGAGCACTGCTGGTAGCCCAGCGCATCTTACCCGTCTCTAATATAGCGCTGAACACGTCACTGCGAAGGTCCTGTCCCTCCGTGGAAGCAGCAAGAGTATCACGATTACAAATTGCCATTAACCTAGATTCACACATTCACCAGTGAACAGCTCTTAATTGGCATTTGTTCACTCCACCACCGAATCTCCTAGAAGACAATAACGCCACCAATCGGTCCATGCAACAAGGGTATCACAGAGGTAAAGGAGGCAAAAATGTTGAGTGAGTTGTGAGAAGGCAAGATAACTGGACCGAGCGAATACGTTAACCCACGTCGATCTGGCGCGCGCCAGCGGCCGCCGTAACCGCAAAATCTGTGCATGTCTGACCTTTACCCGAAGGGTAAAAGGCTTGGACATCATGAAGTATGCCCTTTGCTGGACATCATGAAGTTTGCTTCCCTTTAGAATTTATTTCAACGCGCCGAGGAGGCACGATAGTAGATAGTTTTGGTATAGAGTAAATTGCTTGCGTTAGCGTTAGAGTGTTCCGCACGCTAAAGCCATGCGGGGTGTTAGTTGATAGAGTTTTAGCATAAAGAAAGAAATTCAACAAGTGGAAACACTCAACGAGAACTGGTAACAGGAAATACGTAACGGCTACTCTTAATCCATGCCGTTAGTTGAAGCGAACATCGCAAAAAAAGATTGTGAAATGAACTTACAGACATCGTTTCTTTAATTCTTTCCCGCTAAAACTAAAACGTTTTACATACAAATGAACTTATACTTTCAGACTTATTTTTCTTGCGTTACATGGCAAGAAGCCTAAATGCATGCGTCATACGCCAGGCACGCCACCGAAGCCAGCGAGGCCTGTTGCACATGCGAAGTTCGCCTGCTCGGCGACCCGTCTCTTTTGCATGTAGCGTGTTTGCTGCGCTCCCGGGGTATTCTTGTGTTTCTTTTGCACTTCGACATGGCACCACTGCACTATTGGACTACGGCACGACGAGGAATTTCGTTTGACAGTCTGCGATGCATTTCAAGTAATTTTGGCCTTGCGAAACAGAGCCTAGACTTGTGACGCAGTTAGCGAAAAACAGCTCGGCTGTCCTGGCGTAGTTAATTTAACTTAATGACTCGTACTGGGAGATGCTTTCGACACTGTCTGAGCCCCCGCATTATTATACCTTATTTCGGTAGTTTTTGGGCACGCTTCCCACACCCGGCTTTGTGATGCGCTTTCGCATGTACTGAATCTTATTGGGACAAGTTTTGGCGCTCTCTATCTGACACACAACAATATTTTAACTAATTTCGTTACTTTTTGGGGTACCTTGCAAGCACAGTGGCTGCAC
The DNA here is from genome assembly GCF_038994185.2 of Dermacentor albipictus. Taxonomy (NCBI): domain Eukaryota; kingdom Metazoa; phylum Arthropoda; class Arachnida; order Ixodida; family Ixodidae; genus Dermacentor; species Dermacentor albipictus. The sequence continues at coordinate 112,674,970 of NC_091822.1, read as the reverse complement.
CCGGCGTTGTGACGAAGATAATGAAAAGCCGCGCGGCTGTGTGTCGCAGCGAGTTTGGCATGTATTCAATTTTACTGGGACAAGTTCGTGATGCATTCCCTGACCCCAAAAATTTTAATCAATTTCATAACTTTTTGGGATACTTTTGAGGCACGCTCATCACGCTTGGGGTAGTGAAGCAGTTAGCAAAAAAACAAGCCGGTCTTGGTGAGAGTTAGTTTGACATGTACTGAGTCTTAGTGATACGAGCTTGTGACGCTTTCTACGTCCCCATAACATGTACCTCCTTACGGTACTCACGCTTGCCAAGCGATTGCCAAGAGGGATAACATGTGATAGGGTTGCTGGCGCCGGCAGAACGCGCAGGAGATAACGCCGAGTGGCTCAAAAACCGAGAACTCGAATATTCTTTCTTCTGAACGACTGAAACAGGCTGAAACTGCTCATGTGAACCGTGCTTATGTGAAACTACGTATCTTACTGAACGACTGAAACAGCTTATGGTGCAAGCTGTAGTGATGTGCATGCAAAACTGAGATTGGTGTTTGGTGTCACCGATTTATTTAAAGGCAACCGTCAATAAAAAATTTCAATCATCATCAATTAGAGACACACTAGCATAGCACTTAGCAATTGCACAACAGCGTGTCTTCCCTCGATGGCGTGCTAGACAAAGCACTCAGGTGAGAACCCTTGAGCATGAGCCAGGAGCATGAGCTTCTGGTAACCTGTGAGCGCGAAATAGAAAAGAAAGAGCTTACGCTCTGCGTCCTCTTCGAAAGCGGACGATAAGGCAGAATATGAAGCATCTAGTGCGTCTGACGTGTTTTGGCGCTGAACCTGTGCTGCAATGTTGCCCCTTCTCATTTTAAATGTGTGTCCTACCTTTCGCACCAGTTGAAGAAGCTCTGTCAGCAGATGTTCTTTTTCTGAGTACTCATATTCTGTTCCTGAGATGGAATATCGGAGATTACAACACGTGAAATCACTGGCACGGAAGAAATGCGTTTGACATGCTTAACGACAGAGGTTCTTGGAACAGGCAGAAAGGGGTCAGAGGTTTGCAGGGATAGCAAGGAATTAGTTACTCACTTCCTTATATCGGCTGCATCGGCAATGCAGAACTACGACAGCAGCAAGTCAAAATTGTTGGCCAGCGCAAGCACAGTGATCGTTTTCCCTTGGCCACCTGCTCTGGAGGCAAAAAACAGGCAGGAGGCAAACTCCGGCCATTTGGAGCAGTCGCTGACTGCACCACAATCAATCACTTCCCGAAGCAGGGCGAGGTCTTCAGATGTAGGAGAGCGCCGCCTCGCCTTGTCATTTGCCTTCGATGTTGCCATGTCGAGAAAGCGTCGTGCATGTGGTTTCGGATTCCGCCTGAACTGTATTGCGCGCCTTCCTAGACAGCTTGTCGCGATCACGGCCAGTGGTCAGAAAGCCAAGTGCTAGAGCACGGAAATTAATTGCTACTCACCTTGTGGCGCATCGGACGCTGTCCGTGGGTTGAAAACAATTCAACCAAATAAATAATCAGTACGAAAACAATTTATGCTACAGGCATTTTAATACAAAAGTTCGTGCCGCAGTCTGATGAGTGTCTACAATAGAGTCACTCCATATAGTGTACAGGCACGCTTTCATTAGGCGTACGAGTGCACGAAACCGTGAATTGATATCAAAAACAACGTTGCCTTACCATCCGTTATCCATCACGGAAGCAAGAACAACCGAAGCGAAAACCAGCAGCGCCATCTATTGCAAATGAGTGAGCTCTACAAGGCAACAGGACGACACGATAGATGTGAAGCGGGCAACCGTCACTTCTAGGGCACCGCCATGTCTTTTACGCTAAGCAGACTTTGCGAGTGCTTGCGTCTCCCGCTAAATTACGAAAATAGCCGACGCACTTGCGCTATGTGCAAAGCTGCTATGGCGTTCTGCGCGTGCGCATTGTGGCCGGCTATATTTAGCGTTTAGCGTGGTGCCACGCTATGCTGAAACTGTCTAATGAACGCTTGGAGGGAACGTGCCGTGGAAGCCAGGCGCGATGCGGCGCTGTAGTATGTAGGATAAGCGGCGGCTACTAGTGCTGCGTTTCTGGGCACCCACATCAGTACAGATCTAACATCTTTCTTTCTTTATTGATTTATTTAAGACAATGAACGGATTGTCTTAGGGGACACGGCTAAAGGCAAACATTTGCCTGACTAGGCAGCGCCACCCGTACATTGGCAGCAACATGGCAGTGGCAGGCTTTGAGGAGGTCACGCATGAAATTAAAGTAGTACACATTTTCAACACTTGAGTACACAATTCGCGTAAGAAGAAAGAAAGAAAGGTTAAAGATTATAGAGTTTTCTAATCAATTGAAGTACAACAAGGACAGGAAAAAAAAGCATGTACGAAATTTTCCATACCTGTAGCTGAAAGGTTAAAGTTTACACAGTTTTCTAAAAACAACAACAAGAAACATGTACAAAATTTTCTATACCTGGAGTTGAACATTTCTATTAGTCTTCGGATAGTAACAATTCTTCTACCGTTTTTCTTAAAGCTTTGCTTTGAAATTCCATAATTTAGCAGGTCCAACACCAAGGGGTAGTCGTTTAGAAGGTTAGGAAGTTGAACTGCAAGTTTTTGATCTTCGTATTTCGTTCTGCAGCCTGGTTTTCCTATCAGAGTTTTTCTGGGGTTATAGCTTGTCGTTCTGTCATGGTATTTACTTTGGAAGGAACATTTGTCTTCCCGGAATTGCCGCGAAATTTGGAGGAATAATTTGCAAGTGCGAAGATTTGATGCTGTTAATATTTTATATTTGTTATAGTATGGTTTTGTGGTATCAGTATGTTCTAAGTTACCTATCGCACGCAGTGCGCGGTTTTGGAGTGTTTGAATTGATTTTAAGTTGGTTTTTGTAGTGGTTGACCAAACTAGAAAACAATAGGTTAATCGAGAATGTATAAGCCTGTTGTAAATATTGCGCTTCACATTTATCGCTAGCAAATATCACAACCTATTTAGCACACCGACAGCACGAGCAATATCTTTTTCTAAGAACATCTATGTGCGATGACCAGGACATATTTTCATGGAATATAATTCCTAAAAATCAGGCTGTTGGTGCCTGCTCGAGGTTGATCTTCTGAAATTGGAGTGTTTTCGGAGGGTGGATTATTGTTCCTTTTGATTTAAACACTAGGTACTTAGTTTTAGTTATGTTTCATTGGAGTTTATTCGCATTTAGCCACAAGCTTAGTCGCTGTAACCAGATGTTAGCTTGCTCAAAAAGATTTCCTATTTCCCTTCCTGAGAAGAACACGTTAGTATCATCCGCGTATGATATAATATTGGAACAGCCTTGAATATTGACAATATCATTAATATAGAGTAAAAATAAAACAGGCCCCAAGACGGATCCTTGTGGCACGCCGTACTTAATGTGCTGAATTTCGGAACTAACTCCATTTATTTTTGTGTACTGTGTTCTAGAGGTGACACCACGAATTCTATAAAGAGGTAGGTTTTTCAAAAAGACATCATGTTTATCGCAATCGAAGGCCTTCCTAAAGTCTAGAAAGATACCTAGAGTTAACATGCGGTTTTCTATGTTGTCAAGGATTTGTTCCTTTATTTCAAGTAAAGCGGTTTCGGAAGATTTAGCCTTACAGAAACCATATTGCTCCTGATCTATTATTTTATACGTGTTTAGAAAGTCACAAAGTCTTCTATCAATTACATGCTCAGCAATTTTCGCGAAGACAGAAAGAACGGATATTGTCCTGTAGTTATTCATGTCCTTAACTGGGCCACTTTTATGAATGACAGTCACTCGGGCTAGCTTCATCTTATCTGGAAACACACCGTTAGAAAGAAATAAGTTACAGATATGTGCAAGAGGCGTGTTTACAATTTCACTGACGGCTTTCAACGGCTTCACTTTTATATCATCTTCACGTGAAGCACAACTGTCTTTCAACGATAAAATTATTGTCTGTGTCTCGTGCTGCTCAGTAGGCGCCATGAACAGCGTAGGAGAACATCGATTTAATATATATTCCGTGCAAGAGACCGGTGTATCATTTTGTGAGAACGCACCAGCATCAATAAAATGAGAATTAAAAGTATTTGCAACCTCAATATCTGACAATTCACCACGCTGAAATGCAACTTCTTCTTGCGATAGCGCCTTTGTTAATTACTTCATTGATCACTTTCCACATGAGATTTGAATTTCCCTGTGAACACCGTGGCACTCCCTTTGAAGTGCTCTCTAACCGTCGTTGCCATGGTTCCGAGATTGTTCAGGTATCGCGTCAGAAACCGTCCGTTCGGCGTTTCTTGCCAGTGTAAGCTGCAGCCGGCTGTCGGTTTCAGCGCGTGGGGTTGAGCGCTGCTCGTACATTTCGCCTTCCTCCCTCATCTGCACGCACTCATCATCCCCACTTAGGTCCCTAATAGTGGATGGCTCGCTCGCTGAAGGAAGACGTGTGGCCCGATCATTGCCTCACAAACACGCACGCACGCACGCACGCACATACATACATACATACATACATACATACATACATACATACATACATACATACATACATACACACACACATACACACATACATACACACGTACATACATACATACATACATACATACATACATACATACATACATACATACATACATACATACATACATACATACATACATACATACATACATACATACATACATACATACATACATACATAACTACATACATACATACATAGTCCCCGGAAAGTGCGTGAAGTACCTTAAGAATGCTAGGGCATGAAAAATCCCGCTGAACCCTTCTCGGCACGAATGTCGGCAGCATTGCGATTAGCATTGAATAAATGTAATAATAATAATAATAATAATACACACCCTATTGCAAGGGCCGAAACGTGTCTTGTATGTCGGACACGCTGTGCGATTTAGCGCCAGCGTGGAGTATTAATGTATATTTACACCATATTTTTTTAATATAGATGCCTGCGTTCGCTCTACTTAGCAAAAGAAAAATTAACCATATGTTTTTTTCGTCTTTAAAGAACGCCCCACACGCAGTTGCTCAAGGCCAGTGACCGAAGTTTAGGTCAAAGGGATATTAGTGAACAGCTACATATATCCAATTATGCTTATTTTTTATTATGGGGTTTTACGTGCCACAACCACTTTCTGATTATGAGGCACGCCGCAGTGGGGGACTCCTAAAATTTCGACCACCTGGGGTTCTATAACGTGCACCTAAATCTAAGTACACGGGTGTTTTCGCATTTCACCCACCACCGAAATGAGGCTGCCGTAGCCGGGATTCGATCCCGCGACCTCGTGCTCAGCAGCCTAACACCATAGCCACTGAGCAATCACGGCGGGTCCAATTATACTTAGCTACTCACCGACGTAGGCGTAAAAACAATTCATTTCAGAGCGACATATACCTTTTGGCATACACATTGAGGTGCATAGCTTCTGGCACATAGCTTGTCGCACATAGTCAGAAACCTATGTTTTCGTAAAAAGGTTGTTCTTGTAAACGGTAAAAAAAGGGAGGGGCACATAACCAGGTGAACATACCCTGTAACCGAAATTGACTCCAAAGAGGTGTGACATATGCCTGGTTTCACATACCCAGTGACCCTAGTATTGGGAAATACTCAGTAACGCAAGTTGACGTGAACAGGTTAAATGAAATTATTGAAGCTTGTTGCGTACGCAGCGACACAAGCTGAGTTACCGAAGTTGACCTGAAGAGATCTATTCAATAGCGGCGCATACCTAGTGGCGCATACTCAGTTGGCCGAATTGGCGTCCTGTCCATTTAAGAGCGAGCGGCGAAAACCGCGCGGCGCTCACCCATTGCTAAAATTTGACACCAAAGATGTTCATTGAACAGCACGGCAGATACCCAGTGTCACATATGAAGCGTCCGAAGTTGGTCCCACCGTTGCTTTCAAACCGTTTCATTAATACAGCAGCCATCAATACCCCTGTAGACAACCCACCACTAGTCGCCCAAGATTGCGGGAAGATAGATAGATAGATAGATAGATAGATAGATAGATAGATAGATAGATAGATAGATAGATAGATAGATAGATAGATAGACGGATAGATAGATAGATAGATAGATAGATAGATAGATAGATAGATAGATAGATAGATAGATAGATAGATAGATAGATAGATAGATAGATAGACGGACGGATAGATAGATAGACGGATAGATAGATAGACAGATAGACGGATAGATAGATAGATAGATAGATAGATAGATAGATAGATAGATAGATAGATAGATAGATAGATAGATAGATAGATAGATAGATAGATAGATAGATAGATAGATAGATAGATAGATAGATAGATAAATGAATAGATGGATGGATGGACAGATTGATGGATTGATGGATGGATTGATGGATGGATGGATGGATGGATGGATCGATGGATGGATGGATGGATGGATGGATGGATGGATGGATGGATGGATGGATGGATGGATGGATGGATGGATGGATGGATGGATGGATAGTGCCAGGAAATAGCGTGAAGTAGCCTAAAATTTCTTACTGCAATCAAGTAATCGAGTGGCTAAAGGCTGAATGCACTTTATTTTAACGACGCTCATGGCAGGGAATTATCCCAAACTATTCTATAACTAAAGTTGCTCATAATAGGTCTCACGTTCTTGACAGAATTATCCCTCAGAAATCCGAGATTTACAGCCCACAAACAAATGCCATGAAAAACAACACCGACACTCAGGGGCGTAGCCAGGGGGGCGGGGGGGCTTATGGGGCTTCAGCCCCCCCCCCCCCCGGAAATGTTTTCGTGCTGTCCATGCGCCACCCACCAAAGCTATCCTCGGTGCCGGAAATCATTCTGAATTTTCTTTAGAATGTCTTTTTCACGCTCGAAAATACATTTCAGCGTGAACCTTGCGAACTCAGGCTGGATTTCGCGGCAGTGCCCATGCATCGGGAGTCACTAACGCAAGCAGCCCGTGCATCCGAGCACAAAATTTCAAGGGCGTTTTGATGGCGAACGGGCTCGCCATGGCATCACGCGGAGGCCACGGAATCTACGGAGCGCATGGATGTCAATTCCGAAAATGTATGGGTATAAAGTTCTCATAAACTTTTGATGTGAAAGGTGCATTGATATTTCCAAAGTTGTGCTTTAGATTTTCAATTGCGGAACTTTGTGAGTTTGATGTTACTCTAAATATTAGACGCCAAAGGTGCATTGACTTTTCTAAAGTCTTACATCGGACCATACAACGAGACAAGCCAAATCAACACACTATCATACAAGTTTACAAAGCCAGCAGAGTGGTCCGATCAGATGAAGCGTTCTGTTGGTTCATTTGTGCCGTTATGACACGTAAAAAAATATCAACATTTTTTTTTTCACCCACACCAAAGCATCCATGTCAAGAAACTAAAGTCAGCCAAGGTAACTGCGTTCTTATTTATTTTTTCTACTTCGACTTATAGTCGCGAGGACACATTGAGCCTCTTCTATTTTTTTTTGTCCTCGCTACCCGACCCCCTGGCTGCCAGAAGAAGCCAGGGGGCATGCGTTTTTCTCGTGTTGCTACGACCATCGCGCGGCGCACTTCGGTGCGCGTTCGCTTTTCTCTGGCCGAGTGGATTTTCACCTGGCAGAGTTTTGAGCACTTTCTGGCTAGCAGACGAGAAAAAGAGGAAAAGAAACTACCGGCGCTCGCCGCCATCACTGTGGGGACTCGACGAATTGCACCGCGTTCGCTAGAGCGCAACCTCTCCGGAAAATCTTGTCTCGCCAGTGTAGGATACCGAGCAGTATGCGTATGATTCTCGGTGTACCAAGCATCTCACGTTTTCTTCGATATTCTTTTGGTAGCTACATTAGGTGCCCAAATCAGGCATTCGATTGTGGCCAACATACTTTGCACTTTGTTAATTTTGGTGCTCCGCCCCCCCAAATGAAAAAAAAAGGACATTGTTGTAGCGCAGCGAATCGTCGTATGGTGAAATTTCGATTTTGTTACTTCTTTCGCGGACAGTAATGGGCCGCGGGACGCTTCAGCTGCTGGATAGTCTTATCATATAATATTGCAATAGCAATTGCATGGACACTCCAGGCGTCGCCTTCATGTTTCCTATAAAGTCCAAGGGCGATAACATCGTGACCACACGCCGCATGCTGTACGTGCGAATGAAAGCGTAGGGAGGGTGTGGGGAGGCTGGAATGGTGAGACGATGATGGTGGTTCAGTCTTGCGTGCGCAAAAGAGAAAAGCGGGGAGAAAGCGCGCCGCCTTTTGTCGCGCGTGATAGATCGGGGGGAGTGGATGGAATGGGGGTGGGATCTAGGATTCTGTGAATCTCTGATTGCGCAACATGTTTATTTGCCTTTTTTTGGATGCATTGTATACCGTGATTTTTTTAGATACGTAGATTTATTGGAGACTTATACACATATTTAAATACCTCGTTGCGGGGTTTTGCGTATACATGCAGTGAACTCTGTTTCCAGTGCCACTTTTTGCGTTTTATCAAGCTGTTGCTTCGCATTTGTATATTCCATTGCATCTTCGCATTTCTAATGTACGAAGGCGAGTAAAATGAAAGTGAGCCAACCCACCCCGCGCAATAATTGTTCGGTCCATTATCTGCTAGGCATGCACGTGACAGAGAGGCATCTCTCTATTACAACAGTGGCACGCAGGTGTGTGTACCAAGGTTGTTTAGCGCTCTCAAACACTGGGTTGAACATGGTTGCGCGACATAATGGAGACTCTAGAAGTTGAGCAGCGTGGTGCCCTGAGGTTTTTGACAGCTGAAGGTATTTCCCAAAAGGAAATTAGTCGCCGTATGGCTGCCGTGTACGTTGAACATTGCATTTCATTGGCCACTGTGAAGCGTTCGAGCAAATGGTTCAAAGAACGACGTGAAAGTTGTAAAGACGATCCAAGGCCGGGCCAAAGCCATCGTGCAATCACCCCTAACGAAATTGTAAAGGTTGATGAGCTGATGAGACAAGAACTCGAATAAGCATCGATAAGCACCGATGAAATGACAGAGCGTGTGAACATCAGTCACGGTTTGGTTCCCGCCATAATTCATGAACATCTCGGTTATCCGCTCTTGTGTGCGCTATGGTTGCCCAAGATTTTGAACTACCACCAGAAGACGGAGAAGTTCAGCGCTGCCTTGACTCATCTGATCCGGTAACACAATGAGGGTGACGACTACTTGTCTCCAATTGTGATCGGGGACGAACCATAGTGCCACTTCTACGAACCTGAAACACCGCAGCAAAGCTTACAGTGGAAATATTCGAGTTCACCACACCCAAGAAAGGAAACGCCGTCATTGCCGCCGCGGTGTTGACATTTTTTTTCTATCGCCAGGGGCCATTGCTGATAGAATTTGCTAAATCTTGAGAGACTATCAATTTCTTTCGTTATTGCAACACGCCAGACTACGTGGAAAACTACGTGGAAAATTGACGAATGTGGTCATCTTGTTCCACTACAATGCCGCGCCCACGACGCTGATGTCGTTAATACAAAACTGGCAATGTTCAAGTGGGAAACGCTGCAACATCAGCCATACAGCCCAGACCTGTCGCCTTGCGACTTCCACTTTTTGGAGCATGTGAAAAAAAAAAGAACAGCTCAAGCGAACCAGATTCGGGTCGGACGATGACGTGAAAGAGTCAGTTGCAGACTTTTTGAAGCAGCAACCCAAGGAATTTAACGAGACGTGAATCACGCCACTTGTTAGACAACGGGACGAATGTCTAAATGATCATGGAGACTACTTTTAAATGAGGTACCGAGTTTGTCATATATTTGCATTGGCTGACTTTCATTTGACTCGCCCTCGTTTATATTGCAGAACTCCTGCTCTTTATACGTGCTCTCTGTTGCGGCTATAATTTCGGTGCAATTACCCACGATACACGACTGGTGACAGCTGCTCCTGAGTATTACATTTGAACAAAGGACAGCCTCATTGAGATTTTTCACTGGCCGTTGCACATGTACAAGAATCTAAACAAGGTTCTTTAATGACAAAGTTTCATTACAATATTTGTCCTCAGCTTGTTAATTTCATGGCCTTTACATTTTTCATATCAATGGCGTGTACCGCCTTGCTGGTTTCGAACTGATATTGTTCTAAAGTTGGTGCGATAATTTATTTACTTATTAAATAGAGAAAAAGCATGGAAGCATCGATATAGGTTATTTCGGACCCAATTTTCGGCACATACAAGTATATTCTTTTATGCAAAATACATATTTTACTTGCTTTGACAGTGCGTAGCGTTTAAGAATTCGTTTGTAGCATCTTTAGCAAAGACAATGCAGTTATTACTCATGTATTTGATCCCCAGATAAATTGTTTGAGAGGAAGCTTTAGCTCGCGCCCAGCTCCGACGCGGCCTATTCAAATACACGTAGAACGCAGAAACGCTTTTCTATGATAACCCGCGGATCGCTTTTAATGAAATTTGTTGCATTTGAGAGAGAAAGTTGAATTCTAGTGTCTGTTAGAAGCGGAATTTTGATTTAGGGCCTGAACATTGTTTAAATATTTTGAAAAGCTCGAAAGTAAAGAAACAGAAGCACGGCGTCTACAAACTAATAGCTCTACATAAAGCTCACATGTCGCTGTTCAGTAAACGGCATCTATGATAACAGTCAAAGCGGACAAATTTGGTGTGTCAATTCGTATCTTACGTCAATCGGTTACGTTGTGTACAAGGATTCTGCGAAAGCCGTATTTCCATAATGCTAAATTTCTTGAGATCCACGTGTAACGTAGAAATTTTGTCCGCTGTAGATGTACTATTAGGTGCAATTCACAGAATTCTTATATAATTTTTCATTGCTGGGTTACATAGTCTTAAACTTGATAGTTTAGATTTCTGAAAATTTGCGATTTTGGTGAATTTTTAATAAAAAATTGACAACCTAAATGAGAAATTCGAAACCAACAGTTACTAGAATTTAAGTTTTTCTTTTAAATGCAACAAACCTCGTCAAATATGGTGCATTGGTTGCCGAGAAAAACGAATTCTTCTTCTGCATGTATTTAGATAAGAGCAACCGAGCTAAAGCATCCTCTTATGGAGGACACCAAGCTGCAATGTGAGCCCCCCCCCGAACGAAATTTCTGGCTACGCCACTGCCGACAGTGCATGCCTCTTGTCATAAGTATTCTCAGAATAAATATAACCTCCAAAACCACAACAGAGCTCAAACCTGGAAATGATGTAGTTTTAACTGGAGCGTCTGCGCACAACCTACGCGTAAATGACCCGGGAAAGATGTTTAAAACATACCCGATATGGAAAAGTATGCTTAAGTCGCTAAGAATGTTGTTGGCGTTAAGGATTAAACACAAATAAAATTGTCCGATGGCAGGATTGAAACAAAGGACCTCAAGCACAACCGCTCGTTTTATCTTAGCTTACGTTTACTTCAATTCATTCTGTCACCCCAACTAAGAGTTTCACACTTCAAGTAACATTCAAAGATGTTGCTATAGCATTCGTTGCTTCATCCTTAAGGCGCAACGGTGATATCTTCTGATAGCGCCAAACATTTGCACTGTTTGAAATGCACAGCCGAGTTATGTGCCATCAGCTGCTCGCACGAATAGCTTTGTTCGCGCAGCCTTTCATTCAAACAGCGTCCAGTCTGTCTTAGGTATACATTGACATGCATGTAGCGCATACGTGAAGCTTGCCTCGTGCGGTTTCAACTTTGTTTCTTGCAGTAATGCTAGTTCGATCCTCACTGACTGTGGTCGTGGTTCAGTCAACTAGTTTCTTATCATCGTCTGTGCCGTGATATGAAATCCATACGACTCATGCGCCAATCGTATCACCAATCATAACACCTGTTGCCAAACGAAGTTCCCAATTTTTCACTAAAATTAACAGAAAACCTTCTGAATTTTAGACATTCTTTTGTATTCATAGTACATGAAAGAGTGCAAGCTCTTAAATCCCTTCCTTACGGCAATTTTTCAAGTATCCTGTGATTCCCAGCTATCACCGATGGAAAACGCGCAAGAAAGTTGACCTGTTGACCTTCAGGGCTGAGTATTGCTTCCAACTGATTGGATTGTAGTGTCCATAAATCTAAATTATTTTTGCGTGAAACTTCCGTTTCTTGGTGTTGCTGCACTGATTATGAGCTTTCCCTCATCAATAAGCGTACTACGCGTACCTTGACCTTGTTTCAGTATAGCAAGACGCAGAAACTACGCACCACGACAAGGAGCTGTGGAGTATTTTGGCGCTATGTAGTTTGTCTCCAAAAAATTGGTGCAGACTGTTGAAAATTTTCCAGCTTTATTTTGTTCTGTATATCGCGTGTTACAGACATGATCCATTGAGCCATAAGTTGACGCAAAGCAATGCAGAGACTGCTAATCCACAACTTACTATGGCCCGTGAAGCGACAACTGAGAGTGCATCTGAGAGGAAAATATGACGCTCAAGACGCATCAGACAAAAGGCTTCAAGACCGAATGGAAACACAAAATATAAGCTAGCTAATGCAAATGTAAATCTTTTTCTAAAAATTATTCTTGGATATTTACGTCTCCCGCTGGACTAAGGCCCCGGGGAAGTTAGGGCAGAGCTCAGGTGATTGTACGGCCATCCCGAGGGTGGTTTCCACACGGGTACAGTGTCACTTTCGCATTCTGCTTTCAGTTTTCATCATCGACTACAAATTTTTCAGGTAGACTGCTCTGGTTGCTTCTGTTTGCGAGCATCTCCTCTTCCGATGATTCCGCCGAAGATGAGGCTATTCAGCTTTGCCATCGGCGCTTCGCAAGCGAGGAATGTCAGATAAGACAGCAGGAAGCTCCAAATTAGCACCGAGAACCACAGCGTGACCTGAAAAGAGATGAAAGAACCATTATTGTGCATAAACAAAGGAACTGCCACTTGCGCGAATATATTGCCCCTTAATAATGCATATAACGTGGTCTTTTTCTCGTCTGTCAGAACTCTAACTTTGTTTTTAAAGTGAATTGCTTAACACAATCTATTGCAGTTGCTTTCAACGGCCTTCTGATCAATACGAGAACGATGAGCTTTAATACCTCTTAATAAGGCATATCATGAGCCAATACTTCCACAAGACTGAACTACAAACTGCGATCAATGAGAGTGAAATTCGCCTACTAAAAGTGGACGTAGCCTGGTGAGTTTAAGGTGCACACAAGCTTTCCTTGGTGCACGGCGCTTTTATAGCTCATGTAGAGACTGTAACTGACAGGCATTGCTGAGAGTTGGTGAAAAGGTTGGAACTTTAAAGGGGCAAAAATGATGGTTATTGCCTTTAGTTGCTCCCCGGGCTAACATTTCGCTAAACATTTGTCCAACTCACGTGCAGAAAAAATTAGCCATGCAGCTCGTACAATGTGTGCGGAGTGTCCGTCAGCAAGCGCTTGTCAACCTAAGCAATAAATCGGATGTGTGCGCTAAAATGTTGCAAGCGCGTGTATGGATTGTTACAGGAGCACCAAACTGCCTCCGGCGTGCTCTCACTGAAGGTCTGCCAGGTACGCAGTGACAACACTCTGCCGCCCTCTGAATTAAACACAAGATTGAACTTCAAGTGCAAATACTCACCAAGTTAAACTTGGACCACAATATTTTTTCCCTGGACGCATGGAGCATGACCTGGATGAAGGGCACGTGAATGAGGTACACGCCAAACGAAAGCTTGCTCAAGGGCACGAAGACGTTCCAGGACAGGAACTTGCCGACGAAGCCTGCGCAATCATTTGATACGAAAAATGTAATGCTGAAAACTGGTAGCGCCTTAATAAAGGGGCGCAGAAGAGCAAGCAACAAATAATACACATAGAAGTTAAAGAACGTAAGCTTGCGCAGAAATCTCACCTCCTCGACCTGAAGCACAGGCCAGTGTGAACCAGACAATGAACACGGACCACAGGATGCGGTCGAAGAAAGCCACAAGGAGCGTGACTGCCTCAGACGTCGGACTCGGGCTTCTATACCACGCTAGCTTGGCGAACACCGAGATTAAGCCGCAGCCCACGGACACACACCAGGCTGCCACCTGCATACCCTGCACAATAAACTCTGAATGAACGAAAGATGGCGCCTACCTCTTAGCTTACAACTGAAGGTTTTCTTCAGGCACGTAGAAAATTACAAGTAATCAATTGTCATAGCGGTTCATTTTGACCACCACCGTCCCCATAATTATCATCCCTACCTGCATCATCGTCAGTTGAAGCAATGTCTATTGGAGGTCATAGGTGTACCTAAGTGTGCAATGCTTTGAATACACTGATATCTACATCGACGTAAATAAGTCATTTTTCTTTCTGTCAAATGCTATCAAATATTCTGGCCCGCATGGTGTCAGTAGTGTGCCTGTCACCTGAAGAAAGATTTCCTTTAAATGGTTCTAGCCCTCGACCGTACCACGAAGGCAATACATTTTTCATAGGTTTAGAATATGTTATGCATCGTTTTTAGTACTAAATTACGCACAAACGAAGGGCACAGCTCATTTGTTTGTAGTTTCTTGTGTTTTTTGCTACAAAATGCGCCCATTATCTTAGTTTTTTCTATTAACAGTGAGCATGCCTTTATCACAATGCCAGGGCTTTCATTAACTTCAGTGATTTGGTCCCCGTTTTCGCGATATTCCTTGCTATGGCAACTCGATAGTTTTCTACAACGCAACAACCTCCAAACTACAGCGGCAAGGAAGAGCCTGTAAGCCTTTTATCCAACAAACGTACACCATGTGGTTACCTTTGGCCAATTACAATACATTCAGACCATTTATATTTGTGCACTAATAATCGCCCAGCTACTTATACAAGTTTTATCCTTACCGTAGTAATATTCCTCTTTTTGAAGTCGCCCATCAAAAGAAACGTTACGCAGCCGCTAAAGTAGCAGACTGCGTGATAGTATGGCCGGGTGTAGAACTCGCTCAGTGTTCTCGTCAACAAACTGCAAGAGAAATACAACAGGCATACGCATAAGAGAAGTTATCGTACCGCCACACTATTACGCTTTACTTGGACGTTTGCACTGTCTAACCGTTGCCTAACGCTAAAATCTTGATGGATTGGATTAGTTGATAGTTGCCCATGATACTAGAGGTACGGCACAAAAAAAACATTTAGGATACCAGAAAAGGTAACAATCGGCTTAGTGAGTGCTGACGAATATCTCTTGTTGTTTGTTTATTATATTTATTTACATACTGCAGCCTCAATGATGCTATTGCAGGAGTGCTGATGTACAACAAACATACAAACATTTATGAACAAGCTTGCGCGAATTCTTTTAATGGTAGCGTAGAGATGTTTCCTGGCAATAAATCTCAGGCTTAAGTTGTTGGTGGAAAAAAGCTGTAGGTAATGAAATAAGTGCGGGCGAAAAAGGCTGTAATGTTTAGGGGCGGGGTGAACCCTCGTAGATGAATGTTTGGAAATAGCCAGATAGTTAACTAGAAAAAGGAAACGAGCACAATTGATTAGCGTGTAAAGAAATTTTTGTCGTTCACGATGACGACGCGCTGCAAAAGGAGTGAGACCCAGCAAGGGAAGAAAATTGGGTTTAGAAAAGTTCTAGTCATATATCCTGCATAAAAAACGCATTGCCTTTCTTTTGCGCAGATTGTAGTTATTGGACGTCACAGTGTCTGTATGGATTCCATACAATGGGGATGGGGCAAATGAGGGTTTTATTTGTTAGAGGTTTAGTTTCATGAGGAGCAAGACGCAGCGCACGATGCAAACAACCTTGCCCGTGTAGGGCCGTGTTACAGGTAACGTCAATGTGTTTTGAAAATGAGAAATCGTGCGTTTGGACGACACCTATGTATTCGAATTTGAACAATACTTAAAGTAATATAATAAAATGCATAGGCAAAGAAGGAAGGGCACTACTGTTGTCTAAAAGTCATGGGGACTGTCATGAAAAACTTATCATTTGCCATGATTTGGACTGGTTACAAATGGCAGTGAAAGAACTGTTAGGGACAAAGTGATTAGTTGGAGATTTAATTGTGTCATATCAAACGCAATGGGCTGCAAGAAGTCATATTTTAACTGAGGTGGGGGTGGGGAAGATCTATAATAAAGCAAGAATAGAAGACGACCAGGTACTGAGTCTCAGGGAACCCCTGATGAAACAGGCATCATCGGTGAGGTACTAGAGTTGACACGTGCTTATCGTGAACGGTGGGAAAGAAAGTCCGGTATCCAACCAATCAAGAGTACACGTGTTGGTATAGCGAACAACGTTTGCGTAAGTTTAGGGTGCGAGACAGTGCCGAGGGGCTATGCACAGTCCATGAAAATAGCATCAACCAGGTCACCAATGTTTAAAGGGATGCTGATGTCGTGAACAAATTCTGTCGGTTGTGTTATAGCGATGAGGCCATGTCTAAAACCATTAAGAAAAGAGTTTAAAATTTTGTTAGCTTCAAGAAGTTTCATACTATGTTTAACGATTATATGTTCTTATAATTTCCATGACTGTGTGGTTAAGGAAAGGGGCCTTTAGATAGATAATAATTGAACATTATCTGACCTAAATGAGTGTATAATTGAAGCAAGGTTCCCCGCACCAGGAAGGGCGACGGTTGAGACAGATTTTCTAAAGGTGATTGTTAGATATGCGCTACACTAAAGGGAGTATCAAATGAGAAAAGCGGTCAGGATACCGTCAGGACAATGACTTCTTGGTGTGTAACTTTACGGTTAGGTTAAGTATGCCCTCAGGTGACAGTGACTGATCGTTGATTGGAGGCACTGTTTCAAAATCCAAAACAGGGATTACCGAATTGTAAGCCCCACAAACAGAGTAGAAGTTGGTGTTAAAAGAAGAAGCTGTTGTCTGTGTATAAGAAACTACAGCATTGTCAACTGTCAGCACGTCAGAGGATGTTCCAGGTGGTAGGAGAGCTTTCGAAAATTGACGCGGATTAATCTTCAATAAGTTCGGCTAGGTTACCTTGTAATAAAGTTCTTCTGAAGCATCCATTTTAGAACAAAGTTCGTTTTTAGCGCTAAGAAATTGCATGACTTTTGTTGAGTCACAGCGTTTTGATTGACGTAATCTGGCAGCACGGTGTGATAAACGCCCCCCCCCCCATAAGGTTCCTAGTCATCCAAGAAATTTCAGTGTTTGTTCTCTTTGTGTATTAAAAGAATGAGTTTTCTGTCTCCCCGAACCACTTTGAAGCCAGGAAGGGTTACTTCATAATCAAGCGCACTATGGTGCTGCCAGGTCTCAGTAACACCTTGGCTGTAACGCGTGTATTTCGTGACACTGCTCTGTAGAGTTGAAGTTGCCGCTTAGATTTTCCGAAGGGGCAGTTAAATCAGCTGCCAACTTAAGAATGGCTTCAGGGAGAGCGACAGACAACGATGAACAGACGGAAGGATGAAAATACATACATACATACATACATACATACATACATACATACATACATACATACACACACACATACATACATACATACATACATACATACATACATACATACATACATACATACATACATACATACATACATACATACATACATACATACATACATACATACATACATACATACATACATACATACATACATACATACATACATACATACATACATACATACATACATACATACATACATACATACATACATACATACATACATACATACATATACAGGCCGATATACCAGTCCCCACATGTATACTCCTTCCAATTATTTCACCCGCCATTTGTGCCATAGAATACTCACGGCACGTCAGGGCCTGGGAACATCATAAACGGCAGCAGATGCTGGCGCCCCACGACCCACGTTGAGGAAGCACAGCCAATGAGAGAGAACAGGGCGAATGCTGCCAGAAGCGTCTTCTTGCGACTGAAAAAAATGGGCACGGACTGCTATATACATCGTTAACTGGAAAAACCATCGCTATTCTTATATAAGCAGAAATTCCACAAGAGAAGTACGTACGGAAGTATTTTCTTATGCTCTCTGAAAAAGACTGACACGTTTTCACGCAGTATTGCCAGGTTACATGGAGCGTCCAACGGCATAGTAGTATTTGAGTGAAGCTATGTTTTGATGTGCCGTTATTCCAAAATTATTATCATGGGGTAACTCGACTCTGTTGCCAGCTACTGAAAAGAGTAATTAAGAACCTGACAACTATTTTATGTGCTTGCAAGTACTTAAAACTGAAGCTCAATCTTTTCAAATTCAGTTATACTTTCTGACAAGAAATTGGTGTTCCTGTATGTCAATGGCGGGCGCATGCGTAGAGTGTTATTTATGCTTTTTTTTATCTTACCGTACCTGCTTCGCGGTATATGTGCCTCTGTGTTTCAATAAACGTCAGATGAAAGTTGGCGCTGTTTCGTTTCTCTGTCACGTCCCTGTCTTCTTAAATTGCGCTAAAAGCTTTGCCATTATGAGTAAACCGCACCAACTAGCCCAAGAATCAGCTTTGTTGGTGTCATTACCTGTTAGCTTCTTATGACGGTGACTAATGAACATCACGCTCACGGTTTTCTTTCTTCTGGATGATATGTACACTTGCAAAATTTCAGAGATACTACGGATTTCTAGCGACCAACCAGATATAGCATACCGTTCTTCTTGTGTATAGTCCGAGTTTTAACAAAATTTCTGAGGGCCTACACTGCTACACCGGGAATAGAACATAGCGGCTAGAACTACGCGCAGCACCCGGGTAGTCCTTGCAGATGTCTGAGAGGACAAAACATTCACCGACGAATTTAATACGCTCTAATACGAAATTTGACCGCACTTCTATATGTGTTATAAGTTGAGCGCTAGAACAACGGAGAGCGGTTGTTAAGTGTTAGCCGTCGTCTTGTGTCCTTCTAGCTCGGTGTCTTCTGCGGTTATGGCGCTGAATTAATAACTATGCATCCTTTCCAACTCGCCCACCTTTCTACCTTACGCTTTATATTTCCACCTACAGTAGTGGGGACAGTGCAAAAGAAGACGCCAGGCGGACAGGGACGAAGTTTTCAATTCGCCTGCCAATATTCTTGTACCAAAATTATATACGTTTATATATAGGAAAAGAATGCCCGGAACTCTGGCGCCATATCATAGTCGGCACAGCCCGCGTTGCGCTGCACTTCGCACGCTTTCGTTCCACCAACGACGAGAGCGGCCTGTTGCCGCGGTGAAATCGTACCACCAGTGTTAGCGGCGACAACACCCAAAGGGAGCGTCACACCGAGCCTTACTCGTAGCCGCCCGCCCTCTCCCTTTGCAGGAGCAGTGATATACGTCACACACGTTGGTACAACGGAGAGACCTCAGCAGCTGACCCCTACGATTCGCGTAACCACCCTCTCCCACAGATTGAGCTTCGCTCGTCAGTTGCCCTTGAGCGCGGTCGCGAAATACGCGTTTGCTACCGGAGCCCAACCTAACCTGGGGCCCTATAACGTAAAACTATTCCAATATGTTTCTATTCCAATTTCCTGACGTCAAATTTGCGTAACCACCGACGCAAGCACCGGGTGGTCACCCATAGGGTTGTCTGAATAGACCAATCAAACGCTCTCCTCGTTCATAGGAGGTCCCTTTTGTTTGCTTGAAAAACGAATAACATTGCCTACACTGAGCGGCTTGTTGTATCTAATTGGCTGACAAGAGGCGAGGAGAACGCTCAAGTGGAGAGGGATTCACTAGGGCAGAGCCAGTGCACTGAAAACCGATAACCGGATGAAGAGGGTGGTGCCGGCGCCTGCGATTGGTCGGCTTTCCCTTCATAGCTTGTGGTGGCTGGTCGAAAATCGCGGCGGCATGCAACGGAAGCTTAAGAATGAAGTTAAAATTGACCCTCAGCAAAGAACAGTTGGCAGAATGAGGTAGTAAACGTGTCGAAAGTGCTTAAAAACGTTACACGGTAACGCAAGAAGTTTTATAATACGCAAATACAGCCATGCTCTCCGGCAGGTGCGAGTAGCCAGCGTCTCAGCGATCGGCGGCAGCTATCTTTTATTCCTTTCGGAACGGGGCAGCCTGCGGCTATTCCGAAAAAAATTCAGTTTTGTTCGGCATATTAATGCATCTTTATCGCGTACACGTCACTTTGACGCGGTGAGTTCGTGCGGTTTTGTGACGTCGCGTGACAGGTAGGTGAAGTGGGTGCAGCCCGAAAACTTTTTACCAATAGCCGAGGGCTAATAGCGAAAAGGAGTCGAATCAGAAATAACTGTTTTTCTTTTTTCTGTCAAATCATGCATAATCAGTGTGCACACATCATATCAGATGGGGAGGTGTTGCGGTTTTTGTAACGTCGCGTGACAGACAGGTGAAATGGGGGGTGGCCGAAAAAAGTTTTTGACCAATCGCGGAGGGCTGATAGCAGAATTGGAATAGAAAAGTTTGGAATAGTTTTACGTTATAGCGCCCCTGCCCTCCCCTCTTCTATCCCTTCACCATCTTTCCCTTGACGGAAGACGGCGCGCTTGCTCCCCGCCTTCCTCCCTTGCGCGCGCCAGATTGAGGCGCACTCGTCGAATCTCCTCGCGTGCTTTGACTCACACATACAGCATAAGGCGTGCGGCAATGGTTTTAGGGCCCTTGGACTTTGTACGGACAATCACGGCGATGCTGTCGGCAACGGCGATGGCAGAAATGTGCCCGAAATGTCCATATAATTCTCATGACGATACAAAATCTTGCTGGAAGAATTTTCAGAACCAAAATAAACGCTTTAAGCCGAACGAGGCAACGCGTCGTAGCTTACGGCCGCCGTTGTAGTGCGCGGTGAACACCCGAAAGGCAATTGAAGAATCTTAGCTTCTCTAACTTGCTTACGGAGCACGGGGCCACTCGGGTAGTTCTGTGATGTCGGACATGAGATTTGGCTAAATAGTGATCGCGTGTTTAGCCAGATTCAGCTTCCTCCATAGCTCGCCGGCTACGAAAGAGACGTCACAGAAGTCACCTGGAAGAAGTCGCCACGAAAACAGGAGGGGCAGTTTAGAAGGTACTGGAGGAAAGGCTTCTTAGCAGTAGACGCTGTTTTTAAAATATGCAACCTGAATGTTGCTTCGATCTGCTGGCAGTTCCTTGGAGCTTCTTGTGTTTTTCCTTTAAGGGGCGAAGTTACCCGGAGAGACGATTTCAACGCTTTTGGCAAATATCTCATCTTCCACTCGCTACAAGGAATTCCGAATTTCCACAGTTATGCAAGTATGTTTTTCATTCTTCCATATGAAAATTTGACCAAAAGTCTGTGTCGTATGACATTTATAACAACCTAAATGAAACAAATTTGTTACTTTGGTGAAGGAACATTTAAAAAATAACAATTCCTTTTGGGGCGACGAAAGTGCTCTCACGTCTGCCTTACAACACGGGGTTTTTCTTAACTGAAGAAATAAATTTAGTAATTGCATTCCTCAAATACAATTTTCTTGGATGTTATATTCATGCTAGGTGGTTTTTCGGATGAGAAAGTGTTAAATAAAAAGTCATTTTCACTTAGAAAGTCTGCTTCTAGTTCTGTCTCTGCAATGATCACTTAGCCTTTAGGGATTGAAACCTAAAAGAAAGAGGTTTATTCATTGCAGAGAAAATGCAGTTCATACAAGTCAAAAAAGCGTTTTCAGAAATCTTGTGTGAAATTTTAAATTTTCGACCATCCCACTATGTACCTGCGGCGTGATCTGCTGCATAATCTGCGTCCTTTCGGGAACCTCTTCGTGAACATGCCTTGACCTTCCTTCGTTCTTTGCATTAGTGTTAAATTACTTTACCTAAAGTGAAAATTGCAACGTAAGCAATCTTTTTACAAGCCACACCCATTTTCACGAGTGGGTGTGGTTGAGGGGCATGATTTTTTACTCTCTTGTAGTGCGACTGCAAGTGCGCCACTTGTTGGACATGTACTCCATAATATGAAGTATTTATTCTTCATGCTTTTGAAAAAACGTGTCTTGGGTACCATCCCCCCTAGATGTAAGCCCAGTTGTGCTCATATGCTCTCTCATTCTGCCAATCACATGACAAATCGAGGATAGCAGCTGGTGAGCTAGGAAATATATACTGTCTTGTCTAAGTTTTTAATGTCCAAGAAAATGCACAAGAAGCAGGCCTGAGATCCAGTCTAACTGCTGCGTGTGGCTTGGTCATTGAGCTGTAATATATACGGAACACCAGCTCGAGCTTTGGATCGATACCCGGTAGCTCCTCTTCCTCATCAAGTACACTTACGTACAGCTAGGCAGTCAGTAAAGGAGGATATTGTAGTACTTACCCTTGCAGTATCGAAAGCGTAAGAAGAGAGACCAGATAGAGCTGGAAATCCGCTGACAGGTACCACGTGTGGACGAGCACGTCCTGTCATTGAGACAGAATAGAATTACGACAACTTGTATTTTGTAGCGTCGAATCTTTTGGCTGGGTAGGATGATAATTGAGAATTATTTTGTATTAACTGAGCCGTCTCTATCGTTATATAGATCAATGAAATTAGGGCTCGCTGAGACAAGCAGCATAAAAACATTGAAGGCGAAAAAAACGTCAACATAACGTTTTCTATCTTTAATGCTCTCCTTAGACTCTCATTGTTTTCGCTTTGCCTATCGAGGGTCAATGCATTCAGTGAGGAGCTCGGTAAATTGCGGATATACGCTGCTAATAACAACAACAAACAAATGAATGTATTGCAGTAAAATCAGCGCCTTGTATTTCAGGCGATGTTCACTATTAGTATACTGATGTCGACGATTGAATTGGCATATACACGTTAAGGAAAGCAAACATAAGGCCACACAGGGGCTCTTGTGTCTTTATTTAAGATAAACACCTGGCTCGCTCGAGCCACACTCGACAGTTCACTTTCAGCCGTTAAATTACCAATCGTATTTAAATTACTGTTTTGAATGCTGTGAAAAAAATATAGCGAAATGGTCGCATTCGAGGCGCAATGACACATAAACATACATCACTCACGATTGAGCTGGTGAAAAGTAGGGTCTCATAATCTGCCGTATTATTTACGAGACGGCGTCCTTCAGTGACGTGCCGGCTGCGAGCGTGCATGGCTCTACCAGTGAACACCGACTATATTTCGTACTCAACTCTACTCTAATCTATCTCGAGTCCAAGTTTTGCTCTAATCACGTGTCGCCATTTAGGCGACAGTGTATTGAGGTACACGGGTTCGAACCGTCGGCAGATCCTTCCATCGCCTGACGTAGGCGAACAATGGTTTCTGGGCACATGTGATTAACAGTTGCTTCAGAAAGAGTCATCCGCATGATTGCGTTGGCAGAAGTTTGGACTGTGTAATAACTCGATTCGCTGCAAAGTTATCCACCGACTCACTGAGAAGGCATAGGTCAGCGGAGCGAAATTCTCACTCACAGGTCTTTCGTGGCTCTCGGCCAACCAAAACTTACAGGCATTCTAGGATATTTTGTCACTCCTATGGATTTGATTTGTTTTTTTATTCATAGCTTTCTTATAATTAGTTTATATTTTGTTCTTCCTTTTGTTTCCGCTCTGTTCCTACTTCTGTAAATTCAAACGTCTCACCTAAAGTAAGAAAAGCCTGCATAGCCAGCACTAACATCAAGCTTCCATCAAACTATTGCCTGTCTGTGCCTCACTCTCTCGGAACGTTACGTCCATTCCATAGCCAAGGTCGATGACGACGTCTTCGAGACGCGTGTGCCAGCACCGTAGTAAGTGCTTGATCAACAGTCCGGAATATGGTCATTGTAACGTACAACAATTATGAAGATTACAGATCTGTTTTCTTGGTTAATTAGTGCGCCTAAGCGCCTTGCGTGCTAGCCTAACAACACCACGCGTACGAGAGTGTACAAGACTCACCCAAACAGTAGTTTCATAGAAGTTTCTTATTTGTAGAAGTAACTGCCACCAATGATTGGTGACTTCATCAAATATCTTCTGGAAGCATGCCGTGGCATCTGGTCCGGTGACGATACGTGGAAGCAGGTACAAGGACATGATGACGAAGAACAGCGGAAAGCAAATTCTGCGGAGAGAAAGCGCAGATGTAGTTGCGATAGTTGTCGAAGCCACAGTTGAAAGGCTACGGCATCGTTCCTCATATAACAATTTAAACGGCTGTGTACGTCTTGGTGCTACATACACCTGTGCCTTTCGTAATTGTTTCCCTAGACTCCGCACAAAGGGTACCTGTAATAGATAGTCGAAGCGCACTTACGATATAGTCAGGCCCCGCCCACTCTCAAGTTCAACAAATGGTCGCAGAGGGCGAACAGAATCGACCACGCGGCTCAGCTAATAAAATAAGCAGACTGCATCAATTTAAAGTAAGCGGAAGGCCGAAGTAAGCGGAATTTTAAGCTGCAAACTTTCTCCCACACTCATACAATACAATACTTACAATACGATACAATCTTTATTGTGCATAAGGAAAACAAAGTACATATAGCAGGACTACCAAAGCCTCAGAGGGCTTGACTGGCAGTGCCTGACAGTCAGCTCACAAAAAATTGCACAGGGTTAATAGCGGAGTTAGCTATTAGCGGGTCGGAGCAAAATGTTGAACAGTTATACAAAATGTTATATCAAACATCGACAATTCTAAGTTGTTTCTTAATCTCACGTCTTGTGCTTGCTTCTAACACAGGCGTCGGCAATTTACTAAATATGGCTGGAACATAGTATTGCCATTGCCGCGTTCTCCTTCCGTACTTTGTCGCAGTCTTGGGGATGACGTAGGGTTCCTTCGGTCTTAAGGAGCGGTCAGGCGTATATCGTGTTTTAAAATCATTACTACTGAAGTGTTTATTTACAACACTTTCGATAATCAGAGCAGTGAAGTTTGGAAAATTCAACAACCTAAAGACGTCTGGATCTTGCTTTGGACACAAATCGTAAGCCACTGTTGACAGCAGTGAACGTAAAATTGAATTAATTCTTGAGCTCCACCTAAGAGTACAATGGCCATACACAGTCAAGCCATAACGTAGCACACTGTAGACTAAAGCATGCACAATAATTTTTCGAACGGAGATTGGCATAAGGCATCGCATATTGTATAATACACAGGAGACCGCGCGCAGCCTTTTGCAGATGTGGGATAATTGCGAGTTGCATAAAAGATCACAGTCAAAAAGCAACCCAAGATACGAAACAGAAGATGCATTTTTAAAAGGTTGACATGTACATCCAGAACAGTCTGATGTGTGTAAGAATAATGATGTCGCAGGCAGGATTTTTTTATGGGGTTATGGAAGCAGACAAGTCGCGTTTTAGCAGCGTTGATGCTTATTAAATTAGCCGCAAACCAATCCATAGCTTTAGTTGCCTCAATCTGTAAGGAGGTGATTGCATAATAGTAATTGGTTGCACAGGATACAAGAACAGTATCATCGACACATTGATATATATATATATATATATATATATATATATATATATTCATATATATCTCACATATATATACATATCGAAACGTTTTTATTGCATGACGAAGATTGCACAATTATTATTCCTAGTAATACATTGTACTCTTGAGTACTTACTCTGGTGTCCTTTTCTGGCATTATACACGCAAAATCATGTTCACCATCATCGACCACCCACATGACCTCTGGCCTGGATTCAAATTTTTACCGACATATTCGCGCATACGGCAGGCACGGATCCATTGTTTCGTGCTTCTTTTGTGCTAAAACCAGTTTATTGCACATCGCTATCTCGCGGTATTTAATTTAGGGCGAAGTGACACGTTTGTGAGTGGAGATATAAGCCCCACCGCTACATTTCGGTCGTGAACCATGCGAAACATGTCTGCGTCGAAATGAGAGCTGGATTCTGTTAGACTGGGGACGGCAATATAGGTGAGTCGTTTAACATCGCTGCTGAAATCGTTATGTAATATTCGTCTCGATAACTTACAGGTGGAGTCAAACTAATAAACTAGATCCTGCATTACAAATGGACCTTTATTTGCGAGGCCGTCGTTATGCACACAGTCACGAAAGAGAGAGCTATCTCCGAACGTGCGTCACATTTTTCATCTCGTAGCCGTGGCCATTGAACGATTGAGAAATGTTATCAATACACACACACTTTGCATATATATATATATATATATATATATATATATATATATATATATATATATATATATATATATATATACATATATATATATATATATATATATATATATATATCTTTCAAGTCCACCGACAACTTTCGTTCCCAAAACCGAATAAGTATTCGGTAAATTACAGTGAGAGTACTGAATTTAATGTGTTAAACAGTTGAACGCATGCTAATCTACCTATATTTCGTACTTGGTGGTGCAAAATGTTTTCGCTGTTTAAAACACGTTCGCGGGCTAGTTGGTTGAATCCATGATAGTGTGTACGCGCGACTGAACGACAACATAGAAAGAAATAGATGCACAGAGACTCTGCGTATCTGTTTTTTTTTCTACGCCCTCGTTCAGTCGCGCTTGCGCACTCTATCTTGCTGTTTGGTTTCCCTTAAGGCGTTTATTTCTGCAGTAGTGAAGCGATGCATCCCGTCGGTGTGAGAAAGGGAGAAAAGGGATGCAGCAGTTCCAATACTTCGCATATTCCATACATTATGCACTACAAAAGATCACACTGCTGGTTCCACAAGCATGTGGAACCAGCAGTGTGATCTGTTCTTGTGCAGAAATGAGCGCAAAAGTGTTCTCATTTGTGATACTCATAATACTTAAGCTTTGACACGGATTGTCGTTAGGCACGCAATAACTTTAGGGAGAGCAGTAATATTTGTTTAACTAACGTGCCGCTTAAGCACCCCAGAACAAACACTGCACATTTGCGCGTGTTCTGCAGTCAGAAACAGCTTTTAGTATTTGATATTGCAAAAGTGTGCTTCTTCAATTTCTGATTAAGTCAGAATACCTGTGTTAGAGATGCAGTAAAGAGGAGTAAACACACTCCACACACTAAAGAGAATTTACTGCCTGCTGCAACAAAGCCATTGTGTACGTTTGCTGCTACTACAAGGTAAACAATACGGGGTTCTGAAACAAATATGCTTGGTATATGCTGTATTAGCTTGCTAGGCTTGAGATATATGATATTTGTTTGTAGCCGATACGAATGCGTGTTCCTATCTATGGTTAAGCTTAATTGGTTCAAACATAAAAGAAAACAATACATCAATTTGGCTAATATGTGCTGTATTTCACGTATCATTGTTCCGCCCCAGCAGAGTCTGCACCAGGCACAGGCACATCACAGGAGCATCATTATGCACAAAAAGGGGCTGCAGCCGAATTCTCAAAGCTCTTACACCACGAACAAAGAAGCGGATCCAGAATAATTTGGATGAAATATCAAGCCTACGGAGGACTGCGTCAGAACCACAAAGAGCCTCAGCCATCATTACTTTAGCAGGACCCTCGGCGAGTCGTCCAGGTACCTCAACAAAATTATTTCTTTCTATTTTCATGCACCTGCAACCTCAGAACAAACACGGACGACGCTGGCGAAGAGAGTTCCGCAAGTTTGCTGTTCTTTAATCTGCTTCCTAAAATTGTCAAATTCGGTTTCTGCCAATGTAAGTTTTTTCTACGAATGAAAGCTTTTTCATTCCCATTTCTTGTTAGATATCATTCTTTTTCCTCTTCCAAACGTAAAGCTGAACTGATTCTTTGGTCATACTTAATAGCAGTCACTCTCTAGTAGCGCAACATACCTCTAGCAGTATTAGCTCGTGTGCGTTGCTAAATGCAATTCCTCTCTTGAAATAGCTGGTGAGGCATCGTCTTGTATCTCGCCTTGAGCTTTGCCTCCTGTGGTATGTAGCATTTCAATTTTCTTAATGATTTTGACCTTCAGTGCCGGTAGAGCAGAGTGGCTTCTTTCTTTAATGCTAGCTTTCTCATTCCCATATTTAATTTTCAGTCTCGTTCAAGATTGCTCTTCTTGCTGTATAGCCTGGGTTTTTGCGCTAGGTACAATGGAGTGATTGACTGCAGAATCTGGTTTCGCTGCTGTCTCACTTTCTGGCATGTGCTGGCCTGGTCCGCTGCATTGGGCCAAAGTCTCTTGGGCTAAGCACTTGCTTCTGCTGTCCGCACAGCGATGTGGACACCCTGTTTACGCGCACCGTGGTTGGTGCTCCCTGTTCGTCATTTCCTGCTGTTGCAGTCGTGGGCAAAGTGAGCTTGCCGCCTTTCTCCGCCGCGAATGGGCGCGAACAGAAACTAGCCTATGTGGTGAAATGGTTCGGAGTGTATGAAGTTGATAGCCACGTGAGCGGAAAGGCCTGCAAAAGTGGCCTCAAAATGGTGATTCCCACAAAACCGATCATGTCCGTACTGAGAGAATGTGGGACACCAAGTGTGTGCAACATATTAGTTGCTCCTAAAGAAAAAAAGAAACGTGCAAGTTGGAAAGGAGGTAATGCTAAAATGCCAGCTTGTCCATGTGGCTGTGTTAGGTGCGGCAGCAGATGCCTGCTTCACGCGATTGCTTCGCAATGCAAGTTGCTAATCTTGAACTGCGACGGTCGGTGCAAACAGGTGGGACACTGTCCAATGTGATTGCGCTGTTGGTTATTGCTCGTCATCAGACCGCAGTGTGCCACAACGAAAGTGAGAAATTTACGAGCTCGCGTTAATGGTTTCAGCCTATCTCGAGATGGAAAGTTTATTTTTGCTCCTGTACGAGAAGGTGTGCCACTTTTCTCCTGCCAATAAAGTCGCACATCCTGTTCACTCACTTGTGGCTTGTTTGTATGTGCGTCAGTAAAGGCTCTTTGGTCTCCTGGCAATCATAATGCACCAGCTACGCGGTAGCCAAGTCACTGAAGGGCGAGCACAGCACGTACGAGCGTACGCTACCGGTTAAATGCGGCTATGTTGAATATTCCACTAAAGGAAGTGTATTTCCGATTGTTTATTGAGCAGCGCCATCTGTAACGTCCCCCTGTAAGTTCCATGCACTGCCGCTTCTTATTTTCGTACCAATATAGAAGGTACAGTTTCCCTTCTCCAAAGTTGATTCTATGATCCGTGATGTAGTATTTGATGCATTACGGACAGGGAAAAAGTGCGAGGATTGCGCGAATTCTCGAAGGCCTCAAGAGGCTTCAGTTGTATGCGCTATCCAATTAGCATACTGATCTATCGTTACTTAATACCAAGCCGCCTTCAACTACCACCAAAATATTTTTTTTACGAAGAAGCTGCTTATGGGTAACCTTGCGTGAGATGTTCACACGTGCGGTGTCAAACACTTGGTCTCAAAATTGAATTAAACTCGCTCCATTCTACCCTAAACCTTTCATTTGTCATTACTTGCATATTCATGTTGTGTAAATGTGTTATAAATAGGCGCTATTTTTAAGCTCACTAGGCTCTCAAGTAGATAAAAGTTCGGCAGAGACACTTGAGAGTGCTTACGTGTGAGTATGCGAAAGAACTGTCATCGTTTCGGAGAAATGTTTTCGCCTAAGTATTCACCCGTATGTCCGCGTGCACGTTGTGAACTTGCTTTGCATTCCCTTTTGTGTGCCCTTGCTTCGTCTTCGACGGCGTGCTTCAGTGTGCCATCACGTTTCAGAGATGCCTCTGTGGTAGACGCTTAGAAGTGCATCGCAGTATACGCAGCACCGATGAAATACGAAGAGCAAGCGCGGGAGGCAGCGACGTGACGTGTGAAACGAGGCACGCCCTAGGCACACCTCATTTTATACACTTATGATTTGGCATCTACAGTGCATCGCAGTAGACACAGCACTGATGAAATCTGAAGATCGAGTCACGCGTGGGCAGTGTGGCCAGATTGGGTTGTTTGTAGCCAAACTGGGCTACTTAAATTTTTGTTTGGCTGTGGTTTAGGTGAGTTGGCTATTTGGCTATTTTTGGCTTATTTTTATCTGGCCCAGGCATCGCAAAATGTGTGTTTCAAGGTTCGCCATACGCTCGAAATTTTTCTGTATGTTTCCACATCTGCATCCTTGGCGTGGCAAGATGTACTGAGTTTTGTGCTAGGACCTAATTTCTACAACCGTCCGTTACAAAGGGAAGAGCACGAAACCTTCAAAGTGTGATACGAGGGAGGCTGTATTGTAGAGCTTCAGATAATTTGATACCCTAGACAGTGGGAAACTATAGCGAATTATTTGTATTTTATATTACAGCGAAGCTGTACGTGGTTAGCCATTTAGTCTGCTCGTATGTCGCTTGTATGCCGAAAACTCCTGCAGCGCTATCCCAGGCGCATTCAAGAAGAAAAAGGGGAATGAGAGGCACACGATTAGCTGTACCAGTAGGTACTTCGTTGCTCGCCGTCGCAGCTGAGCGCGCACGCAGCAGTTTCTCCCCGGCTCCGATGTGGTTAGACCACGCGTCGTACCCACTTTTGATTTGATTAAATTTGACGTCAATCCGAGCATTTAGACATGTTGTTACTGATCGCGCCGTCAGCAATTTTCGGTACAACCTTTCAGTCACGCCGCCTACTACAACGCCGGATTTTTGCGTAAATAAACATATAATGTTCTCGCATTAAAAATGTTTCTCAAACATTTACTGCTATGGAACACGCGTCGAGCCATGCCTGAGCTAACAGCGCCTTCTCTTTTCCATGACTGTAAGCTCGCACGCTGCTCGTTTCCTTGCAATCTCCGGGAGTGGCGGCACCACCGTGCGTGCCATGTCTACTTTGCGGCGGTGCTGGGTTTCGCCACGCGTGCATATAAATAAAACCACAAAGACGAGCTGCATGCTGCATTTCAATTTCGCTTCTCTTCTCTCGCAGTCATGGCGAGGCCGCCTATAATGCGCACTGTCGAGGAGCAGCGCGCCTACCAAGAGCGACAGGTGACAAAAAAAGACATAATGTGAACGGCTGTGGCGGCTGGCAAATACCACCGTGGAAGAGCGTACAAGAGACACCAAGCGCATGTGGCAAGACAGGCAAGATGCCCGACATTGCGAGGCGGAGAACGCATCACAAAGAAGTAGCTACCACGTGGCTACATTGGACAACTTCAAAGAAGCGTACACTAAATTCAAAAGGTACTTTCTGGACAGAGAATTTGGGTGTGTGACCCTGCAGTCTCCCCAAACCACGGCATAACAGCGCCACAGAGTGTGCCGGTGTATGTGCCATGCGGACCTAGGACGGGTTCATGGTATATACTGTTTATATATAGCGCCGGCTGCACCCCAACGCTACATAAAAAGATTCATGTCGTCGCACTTTGCTTCGGTCAGAAATGACGACACCTCGTCCATCATCGTCGTCGGCTACTTTAACATTGATATCTCGAGGCCGGAAAAGAAGTGGTTTCTACAATTTGTACTCGTACACTTAAGCTTGGACTGCCACACAATTCTTCGACTTCAACCGCTCACCACCGGTCGTGCATGGATCTCACTCAGACAAAGAATATTTCAAAGTTGTGCCCGAGCCGATCAGTGTATACCAAAGCGACCACAAGGGCATCGTCCCCCACTATCACAACCAAATGATGGACATCGATTCAGAGCACCAACTCAGTTTACCGACTAATTCCCCCTGTTAAGTGTACCTACTAAGACCAGCTACTATCACACCTAAAGATCACTAAGACACAGCCGTTAAGAAAATGTATGTGCGTATTCGTATGCTGCCGATCTTGAATAGCTGTATGTGTTCGCTTGCCGACGATCAAGACCACCGAAAAAAAGAAAAGTACATGCGGATGTCTTCGGGCCGACCACCGTCACTGCTCAACACAAATAAAAGTGGCCATATGTTCACCGAAATTCTGTGTCACGTCTATGTAGTGTGCTAAAAAGCTTGACTAGTAATCCAACGTCACTGCAAAAGACTGGCACCTGCTTCTATATGTGTATATATATATATATATATATATATATATATATATATATATATATATATATATATATATATATATATATATATATATATATATATATATATATATATATATATAGAGAGAGAGAGAGAGAGAGAGAGAGAGAGAGTCTACACTTTTGAGCAGCTTCACAAAGCAACAAAAGGGAAGGGCGATTGTTAATGCAAGGACCAGGAAAATTATTAGGAGCGCCACTTTTACATCACATATGCAGTAGAAAAATAAGCAGGAAACTCCGTATTGCGTATGCAGATACGCTATTGTGGGGTTCATCGAATGAAACGCGCAAAGGTATCGTGAATGATGGGTAATGGGTAAATTTTCTAAAGCACCTGCCGTGACGGCAGCACGTGTTGGACAGTGGTTTCACGATCGATTTAGAACACAAACATTCCATATAATTTCACTTTGAATGTATTCCCTTGTTATTCTGCGCTAACTGTTAAACGTTTTTTTCTCTAGATATTGCTGCGTTATGCGCGTTCAATATATTTCTGCTTCGTTAGCTGTACATGACAATAATTTAATAAACTGAAGTTCACTTACCTTATTAACCTTTTCACCACATTGACAATGACGACGACGGGACCATTTCGTTTTTGTCTGCTAACCGTGAAGCAGAGGAAAAATCCACTGAAAAGTCAATAAGAACGTGTCGTTAGAGTGAGCAATATTCGCTGGATTGATCAACAATATTCCATCTGTTCGCCTTTGTTCCCCAACTATTAACCAGTATGCCTGCATTTTATTGTTCACAAAACAGGAAGGTTTCGATATTTAACCGAACTACGGTGGGAGCAAATGGGCCAACAAGTGAAGCAACGAGACCAATAAACGTGAACTAATCTAACACTCTGTCATTCAACACGATTTAATGAGCTCTGGAAGACGCATTGTTAATGCTAGTGGCATAGAAATACAAAAGTTCTTTCACCTCATCAGTCCACTCCTCGCTATTCCAGCACCGAGTGATCAAACACCTATTTTGATAGGTTGCGGCAGAACATCGCTGCAGAGAGCTTACGATAAATCAAAAATTGTAGTTATTACGCTGTAACTCTTGCCTTGAATATAACGGCTCTGTTGCCAGCCACATTTACGTTTGTCTTCGGGTGGCGTTTGACGCGAGAACACCATAAATGTAAACAAAAAAATCGTCGGGGCTGAAAATTGAGAGAAGTTACTAGCTAGGGTATCTTAAGCTAGTTAACAGACCACTAGGACACATACTCGAAGTCTTATGAATAGCTCAACGAAAAATTGACAGCCACAGCCGAGAGCCCCTTTAATTGGTGGAGATCGAGGGCCATACAGCATACCGGTTGCATTTGTAATGGTTCGACATAATTGTCCTAGAATTTTTTC
This sequence comes from Dermacentor albipictus, assembly GCF_038994185.2. Lineage (NCBI taxonomy): Eukaryota > Metazoa > Arthropoda > Arachnida > Ixodida > Ixodidae > Dermacentor > Dermacentor albipictus. The sequence continues at coordinate 112,641,628 of NC_091822.1, read as the reverse complement.
GCAAAATGAATCGCACTTCCACATTTTCTGTACTGTAGTGGTGTTGTGCAAAGTACTAAAATGAACACCAATGCTTTTGGTTCCAAGTTCATGGAGCCAGAAATCGAAACGGGTGCTATTCTCGCTACTAATTGGACATGTTAAAACGCAGACAGGCCTCATGCGCATCAGCGGTAAAGCAATTTCTCGGAGTTTAACCAAAATTTATATAAATCCACAGTTTTTCATTCATTATTAAATGAGGTAATCATGTCTTCAAGTGCTTTTCGTGATATGATGCATTGCGAAAGTCGAAATAGAGATTTTCATCTGTGCAGCACTGACTACGCGAAAATGGGCCGGTATTATTTCAAACAATTGGTATAATTCCTTGCTTATGCGGCCTTGACAAAGCACTGCCATGAAAACAAGGAACGCCACCCGCAAAATTGTGATCTGTGGCAAAAATTCGAAGCTGCTAGGTTATATTGGCTGTTGGTGGTCTCCTTCAGCATATCAGACTATCTTCAGCCATATTGTTACGTGGAAGCACAATAGTGCAACAAGTTACAGGGTGTATTTACAATGGTAGTATGCACTGGCCAACATGGAAGCCACCCAATAACAAGCAAAGCACGTCGTCATCAGGTCAGCAGTGGCTGCTTATGAGTACGTCCCACTAAATCGAAGGGTCTACACCGTCGTTTTCCAATAGCCAGAATGGATAGCCAGAATGGAAGTGGGCCAGAATGGAAGGCGTTTTGAGGAATGTGGTTAACTCGCAGAAAGGTGCGGCTTACGCAGAACACCAGGTAAAAGGGGCTTCTTTTTAAGTTCTGTGAGTGGTTTCGCAATGACTAGGAAATTATTCAGCAACCTGCGAAAATAGGACCAGAGCCCCACAAAGCAGCGAACAACTTTGGCAGACGAGTGCACAGAGAAGTCTTTCACGGCTACAATTTTAGCTGGGTCAGGCTGTACGTTGGCAGCGTCTACAACATGGAGGAGGATCGTCACGCAGGAACAACTGAAACAGCGTCTAAATAACGCAAGCGTGTGTACCGCGTTAACACATGAAAAAGAGAGTCCATAATTCGATCGAATGTGGTCGGGGCCTTACACAGACCGAAAGGCATGATTTTGAAATTATAAAGCCCATCAGGAGTTACAAAAGCTGTTTTCTCTGCGCCCCTGATATCCACAGCAATCAGCCAATATCCAGGTACAAGGTCATATACGATGGGTAAGCTGCACCACACAGACAATCAAAGGCATCATCAATTCGCGTAAAGGGTAAGCGTCTTTATTCATAATGTTCTTGAAGTGGTGATGGTCGACTCAAAAGTACCAAGATCTATCCTTCTTCTGCACTCTAACAACAGGAGAGGCCCAGGGGCTGGAGGATGGCTCTATAATGTCCTTGAGAAGCATCTTTTACACTTCCTGCTGGATAACACTTAACTCACACGCAGACACTCGATAGGCGCGTCGGTGAACAGTACTGGCATCGCCTGTGTGATGGGGATGCGCGACAACGGACGTCTGGCCCAAAGGCCATTTGCCGAAGTCAATACGTCTGATAGATTCAGTGTGCTCAGGCGAAAGGTCACAGGTGACCATGTTGCGAATTTCGCGGCTGCCACAAGTTGTCGGTGTCGGATTGCCCTTCTGAGGACATTTAGCCACAACCACAAAATCTTCAAGCTGAACGTATTGCAGGGGGCAAAGGTGGACAACGGAAAGCCCGTCTGGAATTACTTGCTTGGTGAAGTCATAATTCACAATTGGAAGACAGGTTCTCTTGACCGTAATGCTGAAGACCGCGTAACCTGCAGCGAAGCCATGCATGAGCAGAACGTCAGTAAGAGGCGACGCGTAGTAGTCGCTATTTGGAACAGCTGGCGAACACGACCATTCGATGTACGTCAGGTTTTAGATTGTAGGCGAACAAATTCGCTGCAATCTAAGCGAGATGGAGGAGGTTGGTCACTGGTTTCTCAGAGGCGAGGCACTTCAAGGCGGAGGACGCCGGCGGAGCAATCAGTCAAATCGGGATTATTCATCATCATCATCAGCCTGGTTACGCCCACTGCAGGGCAAAGGCCTCTCCCATGTTTCTCCAACAACCCCGGTCATGTGCTAATTGTGGCCATGCCATCCCTGCAAACTTCTTAATCTCATCCGCCCACATAACTTTCTGCCTTCCCCTGCTACGCTTCCCTTCCCATGGAATCCAGTCCGTAACCCTTAATGACCATCGGTTATCTTGCCTCCTCATTACATGTCCTGCCCATGCCCATTTCTTTTTCTTGATTTCAACTAAGATGTCATTAACTCGCGTTTGTTCCCTCACCCAATCTGCTCTTTTCTTATCCCTTAACGTTACACCTATCATTCTTCTTTCCATAGCTCGTTGCGTCGTCCTCGATTTGAGTAGAAACCTTTTCGTAAGCCTCCAGGTTTCTGCCCCGTAGGTGAGTACTGGTAAGACACAGCTACTATACACTTTTTTTAGGGATAATGGCAACCTGCTGTTCATGATCTGAGAATGCCTGCCAAACGCACCCCAGCCCATTCTTATTCTTCTGATTATTTCTGTCTCATGATCCGGATCCGCAGTCACTACCTGCCCTAAGTAGATGAATTCCCTTACGACTTCCAGTGCCTCGCTGCCTATTGTAAACTGCTGTTCTCTTCCGAGACTGTTAAACATTACTTTAGTTTTCTGCAGATTAATTTTTAGACCCACTCTTCTGCTTTGCCTCTCCAGGTCAGTGAGCATGCATTGCAGTTGGTCCCCTGAGTTACTAAGCAAGGCAATATCATCAGCGAATCGCAAGTTACTAAGGTATTCTCCATTAACTTTTATCCCCATTTCTTACCAATCCAGGTCTCTGAATACCTCCTGTAAACACGCTGTGAATAGCATTGGAGAGATCGTATCTCCCTGCCTGACGCCTTTCTTTATTGGGATTTTGTTGCTTTCTTTATGGAGGACTATGGTGGCTGTGGAGCCACTATAGATATTTTTCAGTATTTTTACGTATGGCTCGTCTACACCCTGATTCCGTAATGCCTCCATGACTGCTGAGGTTTCGACAGAATCAAATGCTTTCTCGTAATCAATGAAAGCTATATGTAAGGGTTGGTTATATTCCGCACATTTCTCTATCACCTGATTGATAGTGTGAATATGATCTATTGTTGAGTAGCCTTTACGGAATCCTGCCTGGTCCTTTGCTTGACAGAAGTCTAAGGTGTTCCTGATTCTATTTGCGATTACCTTAGTAAACAGTTTGTAGGAATCCGACGCCTAGTTCCCTTCTCTCTGCTAAGCCCCGGTAGCACAGGACGTGCCCACTTTTAGCACTGTATATGCTTCTTTTGGCCTCCTAACTTCACTGAGCCCTATGATATCCCATTTACTGCCCTCTAATTCCTCAAATAGCACTGCTACACTCGCCTCACTAGATAACGTTCTAGCGTTAAACGTTGCCAGGTCCATATTCCAATGGCGGCCTGTCCGGAGCCAGTGATTCTTAGCACCCTCTGCAGCGTCGCAGGTCTGACCGCCGCCGTGGCCAGTTGCTTCGCAGCTGCTGGGGACTGAGGGTCGGGGTTTGATTGTGTTTTTCATATAGGAGGTTGTGGCCAAGTACTGCACCAGGGTGGCCAATCCTGCTCTGGTGAGGGAGTGCGTTACCGGTTCTGGTCACCGGGATCAGGCAACACTCCAGGCCTGTTTATGCAATTTTATCAACACGCGGATTTTTTTTTTATCCGGTGGAAAATTGCCGGCACCGGGATTCGAACCACGGACTTCTTGCACGCGAGGCGGGTGTTCTACCTCTACGCCACCGCTGCAATCGGGATTGGTAGAAAGCAAATCAAGTCCGAGAAGGAGTTCATAAGGGCACTGGGTATGGACCATCAAAACAACTACATGGAGACCAGCTATGTTAACCCAAGCTTTGGACATCCCAACAACAGCGACCGTCTCACCTTCAGCGAGACGCACGATTCGGGTCTTGGGAGGTGCAAAGATCTTTATGCGACGACGAAAACTACACTCATGACAGAGACGCGCGCGCAGTATCAACCAAAGCTACGACAGAGACGCCGTAGACGTGGACTTCAAGAATGTTCCAATGGGCAAGCAAGGGCAGCCGAGGATTTATGGTCAAGGTCGAGAGTGCAGTTTCACCTCTAGAAGTTACGCAGTCTAGTTTTTTGGCGAAAAGCGATGGCTAAAGGACGGCGGCGGAGAATGGCGGCAAGTCGGTTCTGTACAATTCTGTAAACTTCACTTGGTAATAAATTTAAAGTGGACAAGAATTACATAATATAGGTCGTTTTGAAATTGGACAAGATGTCGTAAGTAGGACATTTGCAAAATCATTCTAAAGATGGAAACCAATTGAAGCAATATACGAGTTCATATATCGACGTCCTCCTTTTGAGATGTTCTAATGAAAGTAGTTTATAAAAGTGCGATATCGGTTTTTGTCCAGACTTAGATTTGTAAACGTCGTTCTTATTTGTAACCAAAATGATTTTAGGTAAGTTTTGAGAAAGCTTCCAAGACATCAATCAAAACTCTGCTTCCCATAATCACCCAAATTTCGCTTTCTTCCTGACAAGCGACAACTGTCATTCAAATCTGTTCAACGCTTGTGTCACACAATTAGTTGTGCGTTTTAGATGCTTTTAAATAGCGAAATCAAAGTTGGCCCTGAGTTAACGATATCGAGGGCGACAAGAAAATGCCATTACAACTGAAATATTGAAGCAGCTGCTTCGCGTTATTGACTACACAGAATTGTTTATGCTTTTTGTCAAGTATTCATGCATCATCACGTTGACTTGCCTGAGAAAAAAGAACGTGTCCACACTGTTGAACCCTGCAACGGCGATCATGTGGGTCCACTCGTCAGAAGAGACGAACATGTTCAGTAAACGTGCTAATGGGAAAAAAAGAAAACGAAAAATAAACTGAAGTGAATACACATGATTGGCATTCTCAAGTACGGTGTAAGGAATATATGTGGAATAATTATCATCGCGGTACGCTTTTAAGCTGCAGCTCTATACGAGGGCTTTACTTCAAGCACATGCTTCCGAACACATCTTTTCAATGTGTTAGACGAATGATGAAGTTGCATAAGCAACACATTCGAGAACCAACGTGCCGTTCCTATAAATCGTAGTGGTTGCTAGACGATTTTCAATATGTTACATTTCGGGTCTGCGAGCATGTGCGCGTATTGCCGCACACATCTGGAGTCGAAGCCTGCAGCATGTACTTACACCAAGAGTCCGACAGAGTCCCGTAGAAGTGGCCGAACATCATGTGGATGAGGCCGAAGAAGCGCAGGCCGTGCAGAAACTGCATGGTGTACTGGCTGGTCTGTGCTTTGTCAGCCACTTTGAGTAAATCACGCGTGTTCGAAGTGACGGAGAAAGCCGTCACGAATTCAAGCAGGGTACCTGCGTGAAGTAGGCATTTGTCACTTTTATAACCAAAGCAGGCGACACATGCCATTTCTGTGCTCTTGCTCGCGGTGACATTTTAACGTGACAAGTTCAGCGAAGAGACTAGTGAAGAAAGTTGAAGAGGTGAAGAAAAGCGTATGATCCAACATTTGTCGAAAGAAATCTACCAGATTGGTGACGGTGGCCTCAATTCATTACTGCTGTATTTTCAAGGCTAGTCTTTATTATGGTGTCTTCGGAATCTTGCCACGACACTAGAGCTACCATTTAGCTTAGTCTCTCATACTCGTTTAAATTCTTCCTTATATCCTTTTTTTAAGTTCATCGCCATCTTTCAATCATACACGCTGGCACACCTTCGGTGTCTCACATGGTATTGGCGGTGTCCCACATGAATCTGCTAAGCAGATGCTCAGACGCTCAGCTGACTCGTGACCGGACCGGACCTTCGGGTGACAATGTTAGCTGCACCAGCTCTTCGGATCTCTGAAATATTGACGCTTGTGATTCTGACGAATTCAATAGCCACGAGTCACCGTTAGCATCGACCTGGCAGCACGAGAACCAATGCCCATGCGCTACATATTGTGCTGCAACATGAAGACCAACGGTAGCTCTCACCAGTAATTTTATACGTGCTACTTGCTATTTAGGTCTCTTAGCCCTTCTCAGGGAAGCACTTCGCATGCTCACTGTAAGATGTGGAGCCCACCTGCCCGCACTTGTATGCCACAACAACACCGCTAACCGTCCAAAGCACTGACCGCTGCAGTTGCTTACATCGGCAGGTACAGCGACCACTCGTCGTTCGCTCGGGATATATAATGCTTGCCGCTCATCAGTGACATCAAATAATGTTAGAACATATCAAAAGCGGCATATTTTGAGCATGTTGCATCACTCTGAGTTGCACTGATGTGAGCGACAACACACACTTTCGAAAGCAGGAAGTGGGAGACCAAAGTAAGGGAGCGCTGTTATACTACCTACTTATCATTCTTCGTATTCTCCTCAAGCACACAATATGTTCCGTAATGTAGACACAGACGAGGACTTTCCGCATATGATCGTTCATTTAGAGCAGGCGTAGTTTTCTCGTGGAAACGTCAATGCCAGTATTGACGCCGTTGGCAACTGAACGAGGTGATTGTTTACGCTGGTGTGTCGAAGGGGCCTCGCTTGCTGCCCATTTCGAACACGAAGCAAGAAGCGCACCTCGGAAGCTGAATAATGAGTCTGCATGACAATACGTGAAATTGCACTCATGCTCGTAGTCTCGTTTAATTTGGAGAAGTGCCGGTGAGTGCGGCTGGCAGCTTTCTGTCGAAACCTGCAACGTATGAATGTCGATACAGCTCCACGTCGTTGCTTCTCGCTTTCTTTGTATGCAATGTACGCAACGAGGAATGATTTACTTCAAATCAGCTCAGTCAAAAATAAACTGCAGAAGCAGTTTTCTTCATTTTGATTGCCTAATTAGCTTCACATGAGTCGCTCAGGTCCGCCAGCAGTAGACGGACGACCTACGCCACTGTGACATATAGGCTTAACCTCGGCTTAAAGCGAGCGGCATGGGCACGTTGCAAGTGCTAGGCGGCGTCCTGTCTTTCCGACCCCTAGCGCCATCTGACGAATAGTTGCGCGAATGCGGTAGGATTACTCACGGCGTCAGCAGCTCGCGCTGTGTGTTTGGCGCCCTGTCAAACGGTAGCGATGGCGCGAAGCAGCGTGCCGATATTAATTTTAACCGGGTCTCGGGAATTACAAGATCTTCATAGCTTTTTTCGTGAAAAGAATTTAGAGAAAGGAAGTCCTCTATTTGAAGTAGGGCACGTCTACGACGTGAGGGAAGTGTTGAACTCGCACTGATCGGAAGTAACAGCTAGGTTTATTCCGCAAACGAAAAATAATGCACCAGCGAGATGCGTGAAGCTCAGCGTAAGTTACTTCGTTATCTACGGTTTGGACGCATGAAATTATAGGCGACATTGATTCTTGAAGATCGGCGACAGCAGACAAATCCTAGCGAGGAGCTGCGATTGCCGTGCTGGCACCGCACGGAAGTGCAAGGACGCCGCGGTAGTTTCTCTGTACATACAGGACGGCAAATACGAATACAAAACATCTCATCCAAGAACGTGGGGCGTACGAACGACTCGTAAGACCTACCAGTGGTATTCTAAGGTTGCTCTCCCCAAGCACAAAAAAAGAGGATGAACGCTGGGAAAATATTTTCGTCCAAGTTACTGGAAGTGCAATACTTTTATGTTGCGATTTTTCAGTGCGTGCAAAGGAGGTTCCAATAAACCACGTTGTCAAAAATTTTGGTGATCTCAACTGCCCCTTAGTTGATATGCTGGGCGCAGAAGGGTGTATGCCAGCTCAGCCAGCTGCAACCCCTCCTCAAATCTCTTAGCAAGCCCTATAGCGCTGTTTGAATGGGAGAGGATTGGGAAAGAGTTCCACAGCTTTACTGCGGTACAGTGTGGGAACAAACTACTTTCTTTGCTGCATATCCTGGTACGCACTGCAGGTGGTGGCGTAGCAACGGGGGGGGGGGGGGGGAGGTGTCATATACGTCTGAAGACACACGGAAATTGTTGATATCCTCGCCTTCCTCGACTAAACACGGGGGGGGGGAGGGGGTGACAGAAGACTTATGGGCCCCGGGTGCCAGACGACCTAGCTACGCCACTGACTGCAGGTGTCCCGTTGCTGCCATCATTGCTGTAAAAGCAAAGAATTCAGCGTTAACGCACTTGGCATAACGCCGGAACATAACACAGCTTATGCCGTCGGACGAGCGCTATCCAGTCGTCTTGGAGTCGGTCGGCTTGGAAACCTGTAAAACTTTGTTCCTCCTGAGTTGGTGTACGTGCTGTTGCAGCCCACTACGCAGCAGCTCGGGTTGCACTCCGGCATTGCTCAGAAAAGGCAACAGCTACGCGCGAAACAGTGCCACGGCCGCTCAATTGAGCGGTCGTGACAGTGCACAGGCATGCTTTCCGAACGCAAGCGGGCCCGTCGTATCCTGCCGTTTCCGCGCTCGCCGCCGCGAGGGGCGCCCTAGTAGGCGCGGGAACTACATTCGCAACCTGCCTATAGGCTAAAACTGTGTGTGCGGATGGCGAGGGCTAGAGTTAGTGCAGCCAACAAAGCAACACCACTTGCCTCTCATATCTATTGCACGTCTACTGGGAACGCAACTTCTAACGACAGCAACTTATCACGCCATGCACTAGCTCACGACTTCCGTGTCGCTCTCGTCTGCAAGAACGCGCCATGCTCTGCATGAAACACTCTTGAGGTCATAGACAATGTGGTCTGTAACTGAGGAGGAGATATGGTAGAGTATTCGAGGCAAATTTTAAAATTCATTTGTAAAAGATATGTGCAACTTTCAAAGCTGCTTTTTTTTGCGGACGTGACGAAAGTGTTCAGAGGAACGTACCTCACAAATTTCATCGACATCTGTTGACATCGAAATTTAGTAGGAGCTACCCTTAAGGGTCCCGTGTCGAAGATAATCCGCAGACGCAGTCTACCGTCCAGTGTCGACCATGTTTCCAGCAAAAATCATTACCAACCATGCAAACCCAACCGTATACCAAAACACGCAGACCCTCCGATTAACACAAAGAAGTTACTGAACTAACTCAATTTCGCAAAGTAAAATACGCCAGAAAAATTGTAAAGTATTACTCACACACAGCATACAGACATGATAGCGTCGGATTGTAACTTGATTATACGAGAAAATATCATTCTGCTGCGCGGAACTTCAAAACGAACCCCTTTGACAGGGTTTGTACGATACATAGACCGGCCACGCGTCCGAGATTTGTGCGCGCCGGCAAGTGAAAACCTCGAGGATACGCAGTGGCGCGCCCGGTTTTTTGCAACACCTCCAGATGGCGCTCGCCTCAACCGCATTGCGGCCGCCTGAAGAGGTCACGTTTTTACCAGAAAGCTCGCCTTCGTGCATAGCATTCGCCACCAGCGTTTCCCAGTAAACATTACGGTTACCTAAGTAGCAGGGAAGCGTCAGAGGTAGTCAGGGATCTCTGATTACTATCACGTTCCACTCTTAATGGCGAAGCTTAAGCATCCTCCAAATTTTGCATTTGACAAACTAAAGAATATTCCGCCCCTAGACAGCACGTGGTAGAGATGTACATGGAAAAAGAAACAGCCAATCTGCGCAGATTGTGAAACAACTGCGAGCCAGCATTCAAACTGTCTTTTAAATTAGTGCCTTCGAAAAGAAAATTTGGTACATTTCGGTCCGAGTGCGAGACGAGCACGTTTGCCTCACATCCCGACAGCGACATGGTTCTGGTTTGCTAAAGGTATGCCTTGTGCGTGCCTCGATGCATGCACTTCGTCGCAGCCATCTGGCTGAGTAACGTGCGCTCTACTGCGTGCGTTGTTGGGAACGTGACGGCGTAGCCAATGGGGAGGAGGTGACGTCATCGGGCTCTTCTATGACTTCAGTAGTAATAAACATGGTATGAAATGGTATACCAACGTGAATTAATAGGTATTAGGGGAACGTATGTTTATAGGGTGAAATTACGTTAATTACAGTGAATTAGGGCTACAACAAGTAGAGTAAGGTACTTAAGGCGCAGTAAATTAGGGGTATTAAAGTTTAGTAAGAAGCACTGAGGTGGAATGAAGTTGGTACAGATTAGAACAAGGTTGATGAAGGCGGAATAAGGTAGAGTTGTGAATTTAAAGTAAGGTATCGTAAGGTGGTGTAAAGGGAACGAAGGCGAAGTAGAGTGAATAAAGGTGAATTAAAGTAGAATAAAGTGGAGTAAAGCGGTTTAACGCGGAATTTCAGGCTTTTGGACTCAAATCACGTCAGGATACTTAAGTGACTAAGTGTTTATGCGTGGTATACACGTACCAATCCGATGCCCGTAACGGCACATCATTTCCATCATCCACCTGGTTTACCGATTACTTTTCAACTGAATAGTATATCTACTTCTCAAACGCCTTCTCAAGCATTCGCACATAAAAGACAGCCGAACCGTGGCAACTACGTTCATTCTTAACTGCTTAAACGGTTCATTAATGTGTTCCAATACTCAATGGGTCAGGTCTAACAGTTTATTTTGTTTTCTTCTGATCTTTTGCCTATGAAACCAAGCAAGCCCGCTGCATCTCTATTTTAGCTCTTATCGTTTTTCCTCCTTTTCCGCTTTTCCTCCTTTCGTCAGTTTCGAAAGCATGAGCACGAGGACACGCTGTGACTGCGCCTGCCGCCACAACAATCCAGGACATGATAGGCGAGTTTTCGAATTTTTATGTTATGCATTCTAGTAAATTTATTTATGGGCCAAATTGTGTACCTGCCACGTCGCCAATTTACATTGTGTTTCTTGTTTTACTGCAGTAATCCCAAGAAATACGCCCTCTCCACCCACTTCTGGGCGACGGTTTACTTTTTCTCGGCAAAAGTGGTAATCCTGGGTAATGGAATGACGGTAGCACGTTTACGGCATGATGACGTGTTGGCCCCATTCTCGTGCTGTCTCAGTACCCCGCGTCTGCGCAGCCATGGAAGGTCCGAAGGCTCCCAGAGACACGCCAGACGTTTAGTTGCACGAACGATGAAGCGGAAGTGGCCGCACCTTGACGCCCCGCTCGATTGGCTCTGCAGTGAAGGCAGGGCAATGTTATGCATTCCGCTGGTGGCACGAGCGCTGTGCGCCCGAACACTATCGCTCCGCCTGAGTTGCCGTCCGCACACTACACTGTGGTGCAATTAGGGGGGGGGGGGTGTCAGTGGAACGTGCAGTAAAGCTCCAACTACGAAAGCCGGTCGTTGCCTTGCTGTTTTATGGAGGTTCGACGCCAGCAGGGCTGCTGGCACCACTCCTCATTGCATTGTGAGCGCGAGGACGCGGTTTCTTGTTCCCAGCAGCAGTTGCCTTCAGTGCTACGTCATCCTAATCCGATGCCCTCGCTCATTCTTGAAATTTATGCGCAACGCTAATCATTGGTATCAATTTCAAAGCCTCGCCCTTCCAACGAAAGTACATGTTCTTGTAGGAGTTACGGAACGCTGCTAGATCATTCCTACCTGGTCGGTGTAAAATGTAGCATCTGAAATTCAGAGCTGATTATTTCGCCTCTAGCACGCATGTCACCTTGAGTCACCATTTCAAAGCGATATCGTATTCCTTCACGCAAACAGGCACTGAAACTTACCAAGCGATTGGCCACATTTGCACCGGTATTACCGGAGGACGCCATGATAGGAAACATGAGGGGAGTATGTTATAAAATAACACCCACGCACAACGCACGCGAGTGCAATGAAAGCGAAACAGTGAAATACATCTGATGGAGACGACCCCCTACAATAGAATAATATTAAAATAAGGCATAATTTTATTTACGTACTGCGTTTCTCGTTGTTTTCCGGCCTCATTTTCATAATGTAGTCCGTTGTAGTAGCAGATATGATGATGACTAGAAGAACAGCCAGAAAGGACCTGCACATAAAACAGACATTTATTTACTGATACACGGTTTATCTCAAGAAAAAGCAATTCAGTTTGCATATTTACTTTGAAATTGCAATGGTGTTAATCTCCCTGTGATCATGATTATTGTCATCATCATCGTCAACCTCTTTTATGTCCACTGCAGGACGAAGGCCTCACCCTGCAATCTCCAATTACCCCTGTCCTGCGCACACCGATTCCAACTAGCGCCCGCGAATTTCCTAATTTCATCACTCCACCTAGTCTTTTGTCGTCCTCGATTGCGTTTTCCTTCTCTGGGTACCCATTCTGTAACCCTAGTGGTCCAACATTATCTAACCAGCGCATTCCATGACCTGCCCAGCCCAATTTTTCCTCTTCATGTCAATTAGAATGTTGTCTTTACCCGTTTGCACTCTGATCGAAACCGCCCTCTTTCTGTCTCTTAAGGTTATGCCTATCAAGCTTTGTTCCATTGCTCTTCGCGCGGTCCTTAACTTGTTCTCAAGCTTCTTTGTCAGTCTACAAGTTTCTGCCACATATGTAGCACTGGTAAAATGCACTGATTGTACACTTTCCTTTTCAATCATAATGGTAAGCTTCCAGTCAGGAGCTGGCATTGTCTGCCGTATGATATCCAACCCATTTTTATTCTGTGAATGTACTTGTCATTATCAGGGCTTCCAGTGATTAATTGATGTAGGCTCTCGACTCTAGAGGCCGACTGGCGATTTTGAACTCTTGTTTCTTTGCCCTACTATTTATCATTATCTTTGTCTTCTGCATATTATTCTTCAAACCCACTCTTACACTCTCTCTGTTAAGGTCCTCAATCATTTGTGGTAACTCGTCTGCATTGTTGCTGAATAGAACAATGTCATCGGTGAACCCAAGGTTGCTGAGATATTCGCCGTCGTTCTTGACTCTTAAGCCTTCCCAGTATGATAGCTCGAATACTTCTAAGCACACAGTGAATAGCATTGGAGAGAGTGTGTCTCCTTGTTTTACCCACTTCTTATAGGTATCTTCCTGTTTTTCGTGTGTAGGATTAAGGTAGCTGTAGAAATTCTGTTGATATTTTCCAAGGTCTTTACGTAATCGTTCTGTGCTCCTTGACTACGTAATGCCTCTATGACTGCTGCTATCTCTACTGAGTCAAATACCTTTTCGAAATCTATGAAAGTCATATATAGAGAGGCTTATTGTACTCTGCTGATTTCTCGATAACCTGATTGACGACATGGATGTGATCCATTGAAGAGTATCCCTTCCAGAATCCAGCCTGTTCCCTTGGTTGACTAAAGTCCAGTGTTGCCATTATTCTATTGGAGATTATTTTGGTAAATATTTTATATAATACGTGGAGTAATCTAATGGGCCTATAATTTTTCAATTCTTTAACGTCTCCCTTTTTGTGGATTTGCATAATGTTAGCATTCTTCCAGTTTTCTGGGACCTTTGCAGTCGATAGACACTTCGTATAACGAGCCGCCAGTTTTTCAAGCATTATATGCCCTCCATCTTTGATTAAATTCGCTGTTATTCCATCTTCTCCTGCCGCTCTTCCTTGTTTCATGTCTTGCAAGGCCATTCTGACCTCATCGCTAGATATTGGAGGAGTTCCTGTATCCTGTTCATTACTGTTTATAATTGAGGTATCCTGACTCCTCCGGGTACTGTACAACTTAGAACACAATTCTTTCGCTGCTTTTACTATATCTTCAATATTGCTGATGATATTACCCTGCTTATCTTTCAGCGCATACATCTTGGTTTGTCCTATGGCAGGATTTTTTCTCACCGATTTCAGGCTGCGTCCAATTCTACGGCTTCTTCAGTCTTTCTCACGTTATAGTTTCGAATATCATTTATTATCGCCTTGTTGGTCAGTTTTGACAGTTCCGCGAATTCTATCCTATCTCGTGAATTGGACATTTAATTTTTATCGTTTCTTTATTAGGTCCTTTGTTACTTGGGAGAGCTTGCCGACTGGTTGCCTTGGTGCCTTGCCTCCCACTTCAATTGCTGCCTCTGAAGCCAACCTTGTTACGGTTTCATTCATTAGCTCTATGTCATCATGATATCTCTGTTCTAAGGCAGCATATTTGTTTGCCAGTACCAGCTTCAACTTGTCTGCTTTTGCCCTTACTGCCTCTAGGTTTACCTGTTTCTTCTTGACAAATTTAGCTCCTTCCCTTTTCAAATTGAGGTGAATCCTAGCGCTCAGTAACCTATGATCACTGAACTTTACCTTACCTATCACTTCTACATCCTGCACTATGGTGGGATCAGCAAAAAGGATGAAGTCAATCTCATTTCTTGTTTCACAATTCGGGCTCTTCCAACTTCACTTTCTGTTGCTGCGCTTCCCGAAAAAGTTGTTCATTATTCAAAGCTTATTTCTTTCGGCGTATTCTACCAGCGTCTCTCCTCTAGCGTTCTTAGAATCGACGCCGTAGTTGCCAATTGCTTGTTCACCAGCCTGCCTTTTCCCAATTTTTGCATTGAAGTCGCCCATTACTACAGTATAGTGAGTTTGCACTTATCTCATCGCTAATTTCCTGCTAGGACCTTGTAGAAGATCGCAGTCAGGGGCGTAGCCAGGGGGGGGGGGGGGGGACTTATGGGGCTTCAGCCCCCCCCGAAATTTTTTCGTGCTGTCCATGCACCGCCGACCGAAGCGACCCCCGGCGCTGGAAATCACTCTGAATTTTGTCTAGAGTGTCTTTTTGACGCTCGAAAAGACATTTAACCGCGAAGATTGCGAACTCGGGCTGGATTTCGTGGAAACGCCCATACACCGGCAGTCACATAACGCGAAGCAGTTTCATCCGAGCACAAAGTTTCAAGGGCGCTTTGATGGTGGGCGGGCTCGCCGCGGCATCTCACTGAGGCCACGGAATCTATGGAGCAAATGGATATCAATTGCGAAACTTTATGGGTATAAATCTCATAAGCTCTTGATGTGAAACGTGCATTGACATTTCCGAAGTTGTGCTTTAAATTTTCAATTGCGGAACTTTGTGGGTTTAATGTTGTTATAAACATCTGACGCCAAAGGTCCATTGACTTTTCTAAAGTCTTACATCGGAACATACAACGAGACAAGCCAAATCAACACACTAGCAGACGAGTTGACAAAGCACGCAGCGAGGTCCAATGAGACGATGTGTTGGGGTGGTTCATTTGTGCCGTCATGTCACATAAAAAAATATCAACACTTTTTTAACCTACGCCAGAACATCCATGTCAAGACACTAAAGCCAGTTAAAGTAACTGCGTTCTTACTTATTTTTTCTACTTTGACTTTTTCTCGCCGAGGACACATTGAGCTTCTTCAATTTTTTTTGTATTCAATTCAATTCAATTCAATTCAATTTTGTATTAAATTTTGTACTCTTCAATTTTCGCATTTGTATATCCCATTGTATCTTTGCATTTCTAATGTATGAGGGCGAGTCAAATGAAAGTGCGCCTACCCTAACCGCGCAATAATGGTTCGGTTCATTATCTGCGAGGCATGCGCGTAGGAGAACGACATGTCTCATTTACAAAAGTGACACGCAGGTGTGAAGATAAATGTTCTTTAATGCTCTCATAAACTGGGTTGAATATGGTTGCGTCACATAATGGACACTTGAAAAGTTGAACAGCTCGGTGTCGCGAAGTTTTTGACAGCTAAAGGTGTTTCCAAACAGAAATTAATCGCCGTATGGCTGCCGTTTACGTTGAACACGGCATTTCATTGACCACTGTGAAACGTTGGAGCAAACGGTTTAAAGGACGTTGTAAACACATTCCAAGACCGGGCCAAAACCGTCGTGCATTCAGCCCCCACACAATTTCAAAGGTTCATGAGCTGATGAAACAAGAACGGACGATAAGCATCGATGAACTGGCAGACCGTCTGAACATCAGTCATGGTTCGGTTCACGCCATAATTCATGAGCTTCTCGGTTATCGGCTCTTTGGTGCGCAATGGATCCCCAAGATTTTGATCCATCGCGAGAAGACGGAGAAGTTTCGCGCTGCCTTGACTCATCTGATCGGGTATCACAATGAGGATGACGACTTCTTGTTTGCAATTGTGATCGGGCACGAACCTTGGTGCCACTACTACGAGCCTGAAACACGACGGCAAAGCTTACAGTGGAAACATTCGAATTTACCACGCCCAAAAGGCCATCATTTCCGCTGGAAAGGTGTACTTTTCTTTCGGTCGGCAGGGTCCATTACTGATAGAATTTGCTACATCCTGAGAGGCTATCAATTGTTTCCGATATTGTGAAACGCCAGAACGGCAGTGTGTCGCAATCAAGTACGAACAACGTGGAAAATTGACGAATGGGGTCATCTTGTTCAACAACAATGCCTGTCCCCACGTCGCTTATGTGGTCAATACAAAACTGGCAAAGTTCAAGTGGGAAACGCTGCAGCATCCGCCATACAGCTCGGACCTGTCACATTGCGACTTCTACATTTTGGGGCAACCGAAAAAACAGCTCAAGGGAACCAGATACAGACTTTTTGAAACACCAACCCAAGGAGTTTTATAAGATGGGAATCACGCGACTCGTTAGTCAGTGGGACAAATGTCTAAATTCTCATGAAAACTACTTTTAAATAAAGTACCCCGTTGTTAGATCACGTTCATTTGACTTGCCCTCGTATATCTTGCAGAATTCCTGCTTTTTATGCATGCCCTCTGTTGCGACTATGATTTCGGTGCAATTACTCACGATACACGATCAGTAACAGCTGCTTCTGCGTAATACATTAAAACAAATTACAGCGTCATTGAGATTTTTCACTGGCCATTGCATATATACAAGAATGTAAGCACGGTTCTTGAATGTCAAAGTTTCATTAACATATTTGTCCTCAACTTGTTCAGTTCATTGCCTTTTAATTTTTCATATCAGTGGCATGCACTGCTTTCCTGGTTTCGAACTGATATAGTTCTAAAGTTCGTGTGATATTTTCTTTACTTAAATAGACAAAAATATGGAAGCATTGATATCAGTTATTTTGGGCAAAATTTTTGGCACGTACGAGTACATTCTTTTATGAAAAAATACATATTTTATTGTTTTGACTGTGCGTAGCGTTCAAGAATTCGTTTGCAGCATCTTTGGCAATGACAATGCAGTTATTATTCATGGATTTGTTCCCTTGACAAATTGTTTAAGAGGAAGCTTTAGCTCGGGCCCAATCCAACGCGGCCTAATCAGATACTTGTAAAACGCAGAAACGCTTTTCTTAGATAATCTTGCTAATCGCTATTATTGAAATTCGTTGCATTTCAGAGAGAAAGTTAAATCCTAGTTCTGTTGGAAACACAACTTCGATTTAGGGCGTGAATTTTGTTTAAAATATTTTGAAAAATTCGAAAGTTTGAAAAAATAGAAGCACGACGTTTACAAACTAATAGCTATGCATGAAGAACAGACAATGTGGTTGTGTAAACGGCATCTATTATAACAGTCAAAGCGTACAAGTTTGCTATGTCAATTTGTATCTTACGTGAATTGGTTGCGTTGTGTACAAGGGTTCTGCACAAGCCGTATTTCCACAATACTACATATATTTAGATTCATGTGTAACATATCCATTTTGTCCGCTGTAGATGTACTATTAGATGCAATTCACAGAATTGTGATATCGTTTTTCATTGTTGAGTCACGGAGTTTTAAACTTGATAGTATCGTTTTCTGGAAATTTACGATTTGGCCAATCTTTAATAAATAATTGACCATCTAAATGAAAAATTCGAAACCAGTAGTCACTCGAATTAAACTTTGTCTTTTAAATGGAACAAACCTCCTCAAATTTGGTGAAGTGGTTGCAGGGTAAAAGGAATTCCCTTTCTACATGTATTTAAATAGGAGCACCCGAGCTGAAGCTTCCTCGAACAAAATTTCTGGCTACGCCACTGGCCCCATATATATATATATATATGGGGCCAGTGGCGTAGCCCCCCCCCCCCGAACAAAATTTCTGGCTACGCCACTGATCGCAGTATCTATAAATAAATAAATAAATAAATAAATAATTCAATATCTTCATCAAACTGATCTACTTCCTCATCATCGTGACTGGATGTTGGAGCGTTGACTTGTACGACCTTTAGTCTATACCTCTTATTAAGTTTGATTACGACTACAGCTACCCTCTCATTACTTCTTTAGAATTCGCCAATGGTACCGGCTGCCCGCCGCGGTTGCTCAGTGGCTATGGTGTTAGGCTGCTGAGCACAAGTTCGCGGGATCGAATCCCGGTCATGGTGGCCGCAATTTGATGGGGGCGAAATGCGAAAACACCCATGTACTTAAATTTACGTGCACGTTGAAGAACCCCTGGTGGTCGAAATTTCCGGAGTCCTCCACTACGGCGTGCCTCATAATCAGAAAGTGATTGCACGTACAACCCCATAATTTAATTTTTTTAATGTTGCCGGCTATGTCCTTGTGGATTTGTAATCCTACCCCGTATTGCTTCTTATCTAGGAGACCTCTATAGCGGGGAACATGTCCGCTATCCAGCAATGTATAAGCCTGAGCAGTTCTAATCTCACTAAGGACGATGATATCCCAAACAATGTCTATTAATTCCTGAAAGAGACGTGCTAAGCTAGCCTCACTCGAGAGGGTTCGGGTGTTAAATGGCGCAAGGGTCAGTTTCCATTGGCGGCTTGTCCGGATCCAAAGATTCTGAGCACCCTCTGCTGCGCAACAGGTCTGACCACCGATTGGCTGACAGGTGCGACGCAGCTGCTGGGGACTGAGGGCCGTTGGGTAATTGAGTTAGCCAATTGGGTGGGGGCGGCGGAATGCGGCACCAGGGAGGCCAATTCCGTATCTGGAGAGTCACTCGTCTTTTGATGATTTGTGGGCCTTTCTAATTTGGCTGTACCTGGATTAGTATAGCACCACTCGCTCTCAGCATCTTTTGACGGTGACAGGCACCACTCCAAGCCTGCAGAAGTTGTGCAGTGGAGGAGCGGAATTTGAAGCTCACCATCGTCTATATATATATATATATATAAACCTAGAGCGGGATTCGAACTTCCGACTATGGCAAGCGAGCATTCGCCTTAGCTCAGTCAGATAATCCCGCTGGCGGGGAGGCTACCTTATCGCCGACAAGTACAGCCTCGAGGGCCCTACATGCCTAAAAACACTTCTCTCGCGATTTGTTCGCGAGAGAATTGTCCGCGATAGCAGGCTGAGACATCCGATGTGATGAGGGTGCACTGACTGAGATATTCGCTCACAGGCAAATTCTCAGTGGCGAGACGGGCCGCCAAAAGATAGTTCTGAGCTGCGCGTAAAATATGCGACCTTGAAAGCGCCCTTTCTGTATGTTTGAAAAGCGCTTATGCGACGCCTCCTTTAAGCTGCAGCGTAAGCTTCTGCCTGCGATCAGCCAGACATGTTTGTAAATTTCCCGGCGCATAACCTAATGACGTCCCGTTTGCTGCCGAACTTGCAATACTTGTAGTTTAGCAATTGCGAATGCGTGCTCGTGAACGTTTCGAGTACAAACGAAAATCCACGAAAACTAATATAAGTGCGAATGTAGAGGAAATAGATGGGTGCAAACTACGACCTTTCTTACATGTTGAAGATGTGTACTGTGAACTTTGCTACTGTTGTCGCTACGTTATTATTCATATGGTGTGCGTGATACTGTATATTGTCTCATCATATTTTTTTCTTTTGGTACAATTACTTTTTTTTCTCTACTGTACATGGCCCATTACTATTCGTGTTTCGAATAGTAATAACGCGCACGATGTGCTCGCTTTGATAGGAGCGCTCAATTTCTACATTTCGTAGTTGTAGCTGTACGAAGGAGCATCGCAGTGGTAGAAATCGCAATAATTTCTGTCACATGAAAGTCTTTCATAGAAGGCATTAGCTTCGGGCCACCTCCAGTTGCGCATATTAAATACATGTAAAACACGGGACTTTTATGAAACAGACGCAATACAGATATTAGCGAGAGGGGGTGCATATGAAAGAAATCCTAAAATTCTCCTTGCTGCACAAAGCCCCAAAATCAGTACTCGCTTGGAATCTTTTAAAAAAAATTAGTGATCATCAGCTATTTCACAAAAAATTCAAGCACAAAGTTGACAAATTTACAACTCTGCACCAAGAACAAATACTAAAGTTCTCGAAACAGCATCGGTTAGACCACTCACAGTGCTTTATATACCATTTTCCAATTTGGGTGAGATTGTTGCAGTCTTTACGAGGGCTTGAAAGTTTTGTAATTGTCCTAGTCACAAATCGGCGGCATTTTTAAAGCAGTGTGAAATACATCAGTTTTGTCTACTTGATATAAAGTTTTAGCGTCAGTCGACAAAATTGTGACATTCTCGTTTCAATGTTGAGTTGCGAGGCTGTACACGTTGCCATTGAGGCTCTTCAGATTTGTCAGTGTTCAAGAATTTTTCCAAGCAATTGACGGCCTAAATAAAGAAAGAACAGCAGATTTCAGCGACTCCTGTGGCTCTGAACTAATTTACTTCGACAGCCGCATTTTCTATCAGTGAGGACCAGAATATTATTTGTTTGTTTTGGTTGCCTGCTTCTTCCTCAAATAATTGCGTTCTTCCACTACGGCGAATTTCAGAAGAATTCAGTTGTTATAAGCCGGTTTCTTAAGGGAGAAGGGTTTGGTTGCATTAAAATTGAATTTTACAGCGTCAGCTGTTATGGGCCCGTTCCAATAGCCGTTTAATGGGCGCTGTTCTGCGCCAACGCCACCGCCACCGTCGCCGTCAGCATCCGTTGCAGCTGACGCCGGGAATGAGAAAAAATTGGAAAGATATCAAAGTTAAGCCCAGTGGATGCGAAGCATCCACTGGGCTTTAACTTGGCGTATCCTTAGCGTTTGGAGGCATCTTGACCACATACACGCCCGGCGCAAAGACGCTGGCGCGGTTGCGGGCACAGAGACTGACGCGACGGCGGGCGCGCGCCGCTTCATCCCTGGCGTGACGTCACATATCACGTGATGCAGCGATGGTGGTGCCGCCGCCACGTCGCGCGTGACGGCGCGAACCGAAGCGTGGAGGCCTCCGCCGGGCGACGTCCGACGGCGCGATATGAGGCCCCATCTGCAGCCGGTGTGACGTCATCACGTGACGTCACATCATGTGATCTCACTTCAGGGTCAATGGTGGCCACCGCCGGGAGGCGACCGACGGCGCGATATGAGGCCCCATCTGCAGCCGGTGTGACGTCATTACGTGACGTCATGTCACGTGACCTCACTTCAGGGTCAATGGTGGCCACCGCCAGGGGTCGCGCGAAGGCCCGACACCTACGTTAATAGGCTTCGCATAAAAAAAAAGCCGTTCCCGCTGGGATCAAAACCGGCCCATTGCGCGGGAGTAAGCTACTCTACCGCAAAGCCAAGCCAGCGCTTGCTGGATTGCAGCGGAAGCATGCCCTATAAACGCGTCCTAGCGGGCGAGGATACACGCGGTACGGCAAGCGTGCCACGTAGCGTAAATATGTGCACGCTTTGCATTGCAGTTACATATTCTTACACCAGGTGGAACGCCATGTAGCAGTCACATATGTAACGACAGGAGAAAGATGGAGAAGTATGGAGGGAACGAAAAAGAAGAATAATAGGATGCATCAAAATTGCTATAGTTCAGAGCATGTGTGGCATACCTGTTTAAATCGAGTACGCTAGGTGATTGCTTATAACAGCCCAGTTTCAAAGCAAATGCCAATAATCATCATCATTAGCAACGTATCGCGCCATTTGTCACGCGATGTGACTTCCGTGTCGAGGAGCGTCGGTACGTGCAAATTTGGATTACAGTTGAGCTGTGTTCCATCAGGTTTTCCGACGTGTCTCAGTTGCATGTAGCAGTTTCAAACTGCATGTAGCTGGACTTGGTTAACTCAAGCACGCTAGCTGACTATTAGCCACCGCACCATCAGCATCAACAGCATCGCATCGTGCCACCAGTCAAGGCATGTCACATGTGCACGGCTTAGTATGGATTCCTGTATATACTGTGTGGTGCACATTATGACGATGGCAGGGCTGTGAAGAGGGGTGAAGAGGGGTGCGAACTGCTGCTGAAGAAGCGAATCGTAGAGGTACGCGCCTGGTCTGTCGGACAAGGCAAATACAGCCTATAGGACTTAAGTGATGTAGCAGTAAAATATCTCCCTGCAACAGTCGCTACGTTTTAGCGATCTCTTTTGAACATAAGAACTAATAAAAATAAAAAAACAGTGCTGTGGCTGCCGAGCAAAACAAATTCTCCGTTGCCATGCGCGTAGACACGAGCTTCAGACCTAACGTTTCCTCGCAACGTGTGCTCGCGACTAATAGAGAATGTACGCCGCGCAGTTGAAATCCAATACCGCCGGTCTAGAGCGCGGATCTGGCCTGTCGACGCGCTCTCCAAAGCATCCGTGAATTTCATTAGACTGGGTTCGTCCTAATTCGCTGAGAAAGCTCGCGACGTAATCAAGGTGATTAACTGTGACACAGCGGTTGCGTATCGCGCTGAAAGAAAAAAGTTATTGCATAGCAATTTGGGCATAGTGATGGCTGCTAAAACGACAACACATACGCTGGATCATGAATTCCCTATCTGGCTCAGAGAAAGCCTCGGTTTATTCAGTCATTAGTTGTCGGGTACATTGCTGTTGTACGCTTATATGAGTTAGTGCTTGCACTCTGTTAAATTTTTTTCGGCATGGTGGGTGTTACTGCAATTGTGTATTGCATTGCAACTAAATCAAAACCTCATTTGAATTAGCTTTGTGTGAACGAGCAATGTGTAGAGACGCGTTAGGATCAATCCGCATGCATTATCCCGGAGCTTTAGAGTCTCAGCTATTTGAAAGCGTTGATGTAATGAGACTATACAGAAAATCTTACTTCTAATTCATGGCACAATGCCGAAAAACTTCAGCGGGAGAAAAAAAGTGATAACAGCTTACGTGATCGCAATTTGAGCTGTAGTCCAAGGTGCCGGTTCCGCAGTTACACAGTTTGACACTTGAAGACGAACCACTGACAGTTTCACTGCAGGTAGAGATTGTTAGAGTAATTTGAAAAGAAGAACATACATAAACATATCTTGTACATGCTTTCTCACGTCACCAACGAAAATTCGCCAACGCCATTTTGTCTGATCGATGAAAACTTTAGTTACCTGGTGCAATGTATTCGTACAGTTCCTGTTTAGAAAAGGCCGACAAATTGCGCTGACGGTAAAATCTGGCACGGGACCCTATGCTGGAGCTGGTGTAGGGTTTACCAACTTTTGAGTAAATGTTCTGTGTCCCCAATTTACTCAGTCAGGATCAACCTTGCTAGTTCTAGTAGCGTTGGCCATGGCGGCGAAATGTCCCAATTTTATTTCTTGGTCTGCTAGACAACAAAATATCGATGAAATTTGCTCTTTATGAAGTATAAAAGCTGGTACGTACATGCATGTTTTTTTCTTTTACTTGATTCTCATAAAAACAAAGGTGATTTTCGTGGCGTAATTTTAGTCTCATGCCATGCATTAAGCATTCACGGTACTTCTATCTGTATTGGCGTCCGTGTTAGCGAGGAAACTGTACTGCACGTTGTGGTAAACCACTACACGCTGGATCTATAAAAATTGGTTGTTTTGTTACATGTACAGACTAGGGGTTCCTGGCATTGACAAAATCAGTCGTCGCCAGCCATGGCACTCTCTCTCGCTCTCCTAACCCTCCACCCAAACTTGAACTCGACTCTAGGCACTCCTAAGCTTATGTGGCACATGTGGTACAAAGCTAAGGCTCTGGGGAAACAAACATACTAAAGATGCCTCGGTAGGCCTGATGGCAATTCCGGTAGCCAGAGCAGCGGCAGCAAAATAAAAAAAAATCTTTACCTACGCTGCTAAATTCTGATCACTTATGCTTAATTCTTCATGTAGAAAAAGCAACAGTTTATTCCATGCAATGACACTAGGCCTGTCTTGATTCAAATATGAGAGACATGGTATTGCACGTACATGTGTCTACAAGAACTTGTAAGTCGTCCTGGCCACACAGGTCTATGAAGCAAATTCCAAGGCGAAACAAGGGGACGTCCAGCACGGTGCTGTAGTTCTTGAAGTATTGGAACTGCAACGAAAATGCATCTTCCCACTTTGAGCTCACGTATTTTAATGAACCAGCGCCGGCTCCATCGTGATATGAACTTTCTAATGTTTCGAACATTTGTGCCATATAGTTGGCGTTCGCAGTTGTTAAAATCCGTCCTGTCGTTTAGTGCGTAATGAACGGGTGCACAGAATGTATTTAAGTGCGAAAATTTTAGGATGTTATCTAGTAAAAATTACTGCCGCGTTCATGGGGACCTTGATGTTGCTCGAAAATTACCAACATGTCCAGTGTAAGCAGTAATTTAACAATTGCGGCTTATTGATTACTTAAGGAGACTGAAAATACAAGCATCTGTCACGTTTCGTGATTGCGCTAAAGTTTTACTTCAATTTATTTTTTGGGGTGCTACTAGTAGCGGCACCGATAGCAATTTATTTTGTTGTTGTAATGTCTCACCGTCGTAAAGTCCCACCATTAATTTATCCACGCGTGTTCTGCGAGAACGATTTATTCTGGCAGAGCCATGCGCCGGATATTTGTCGGAAACACTTCCCAAATCGTCACGCTGAATCAATTAGTGAAGACTTCTGGTAATTGTGATTGGCGGAACGCAATGATAGTCCAGTAGATATCAATATACCAGAAAAACGCATTCCTCTGCGCAGCTAGAAAATGCACACACACCCAAAAAGCAAGAGAGGGAACGTTGCCTTTGCTGAGGAGTACATCTGTTTCGGCAAGTTTGCCTTACCTACTACAAGCTAAGCAGTGCAAAAAGTAAAAATGAAAAGCAGTCCTGTGTGCCTAGGTGTCCGCCTTTTCGCGCTGTCTGACTTGCTGCAGCTAAGCCAATGCCATTTAGGGAAAGTTGAACCTGACGAATCACGGGTAATTATTTACTTGTAAACAATTACAAACTTTAGTAATATTGTAATATAACGATTAGTTTGTTTAGTAAGTAACGCTCGCTGTAATTCCATCTTAAGTTAACCAATTACGTGTTGCTAATTACATTAATGACGACAAAAGC
This sequence comes from Dermacentor albipictus, assembly GCF_038994185.2. NCBI lineage: Eukaryota > Metazoa > Arthropoda > Arachnida > Ixodida > Ixodidae > Dermacentor > Dermacentor albipictus. The sequence continues at coordinate 112,616,495 of NC_091822.1, read as the reverse complement.
TCTAACAAATGAAAGAGCTTTGGGAATCTGAACTTCGCGAGCATTGCATGCAGTTGAACGCCCGAGACCGTGCCATGTAGCAGCCTCACTAATGCGCTTGTTCAGATAGCCTATCCCGGGGGCTCAGTATTTGTTTGCTCGTCGTAATGCTCTACCAGATGTTCGCTCGCTGACTATTTGAGAAGATACTGGTATCTCTCGATAGCGAATGCCGGTAGGACAATATAGGCGGGAAATCACATGTACGGACGATTTTTCCAGCTTCGCACTGGCCCATGCGGCAGCGTCTTCTCCAAGTGTCAGCAGCAATGAAGGGCTGCGCGTTATAGAGGACGCAGATGCTAAGCAACCATAATCTAGTGCTGAATATCCGTATACGTCACAATGCATTTCGACCCACCAGCGCGCACATCAAGCGAGCTGGCTAATAACCCTGTCTTTCACCCTTTTCCCACCTTCAGCAAGTTTTCAGTATCGCTACTCATGTCCTCATAACGAATAAGATAGAAAATGACCAACGATAGGTCTTAGAAGCAGTTTTTATTGCTAATAAGCAACTTACGAAGGGCTGCAGAAGATGGTCTGAAAGGCTGGAGTAGTACAAGCATCCACCAAAACGAACATGCCATAACCAAGTACTTCGTGCAGAGCGTCCGCCACCGATTACGTCGGAACTTCGAGCCCCTGCACGTTGCCACATGCCCTGTCCCGCAGCGATACGGCGTTACTCCCTGTGCCCCATTGGCAGTGGCTTGTCGGGTTGCCGACTGCGTCTGCGCGTCCTGGGTGCTGAAGTCACTAGGCGGCTAATTAAACAGCGCCGCGATTAAAGGTGGCATCACTTCGGAGCACTCCAGGCAGCCACGGAAAGATATAGCTTATAACCAATCACTTCATGCAGGCACGTTTGGTAGCATTCTTATTTATGTAACTGCTATCTAGGATGCTGGACTGCTCCTTATAGTGGACGCAAAATGAGTGAGAAGCCTCCTACAACCGTCAAAGAGCTGGCTAAGGCTTTGGAAGACTTTACTAGTAGACTTGACGTGAAAGATGACGTCATGAAAAGTGACCTAAAGCATGTAATAAGAACCGAGCTGAATCCTGTAATGTAAGCAATGAAGTTCATTAGTGAACATATTTAGGTTTTTAAAGGGGAAGTGCAAGCAATAAAGAACCAATTAGTTAACGTCAACGATGGCAACAGGGAAATAAAAAATGACAACATGCTCCTTGCGAACGAACCCAACGACATAAATATAGAGTTCGCTTTCTTGCCACACAGCTGCAAGAGCAACCTGGAAATAAAAGTACTTCCTTTGAGCCCCCACGAGAACCTGCTCTTGACAATGAAACAATTTCTACACGCAATGTTACTGACCTTGCAGAACCTGACGTCGAAGTAATCCATCGGATCCCGTTAAAGGAAAAAGAAAAGCGGAACATTATACTAAAATTTCACACTCGCAAGATATGCGACCAATTTTTTAAAGCAGCAAAGAAACAGATACTGAACACGTCTACCTTAGATTTAAGCATAGTTTTCCAGTGTTCGTCAATGAGCACCTTTGCCCAGCAAATAAGGTACCTTTAGGGAAACCCTGAGCGGAAAGCATGTTTCGGAAAGCATGTTTCGATTTCTGTGCTTTCATGTTTTTGAAAGCACAGAAATCGGAAGTGCACGTGAATGTCAGACGGTAAGGTGTTAATGCGCAAGACACGAAATTCGAAGGTCCTGCATTTGACATGCGCAGAGGACCTCAGCCGAGTACAATAATTGATCAAAATGATTACCCATGCAGGAATTAAAAGTGTGTGCTGCAAACATGAAAATGTATTACTTTTTCACTGCTATATCCGCAGCATGAAGAAAGTATTGGACCAACGTCTACTCTACCTGTCGTAACATTCGCTTCAATACGACATCATTGCAATAACGGAAACGTGGCTAGGGAAAAATGATCAAATCAATATACCTGGATGTGTAATATTGCCATAGCTAAGAGTGCATGCGACACGTGGTGGCGGAGTAGCTCTGTTTATAAAAAAATGCACTGAAGCTTCAATGTTTAACTGATATCTCAAGCTCTCAACCATCTGCGGAAACACTTTGCAACTCTTGAATGCGGTGTCATTGTTGGTGTAGTTTATGGCCCCCCAGTCTCAGGCGTTGCTGATTTTATATCCATCATGGAAAACGCGATAGTTCCTTGTGTAGCCTTACATTTTCATAGAGTAGTCTATGGTGATTTTAATATTGATCTATAAAAAGACCAATGTCATGATTATGTGTTCCTTTTGCAGTATTTCAATCTTAGGAACGATATATCCGACCACACACGTTCCTCGAAACGTTCTGCGACACTTATTGATCACATGCTGTGCAGTCTCAATACAAATGCAGAAACTGGTGTTTACAGTTTCGTAATTGCTGATCACTGTCCAATTTGGGATTTCTTGCCACTATGCCACTTGCATGCTGTTCAAAAGTTGGGCACGAGAAATTGCACATGGGTTAATTACTCGCAAGTACGTATCCTGATGCAATGCCCCTTGCTCGAAGCACTCTATAATGGTGATGTCTAAGTAGAATGTGAAAACATTATTTGCAGCATCACCGGTGCAATTAGACAGTCACCTGATACGTGCCTACGACATAAATATGACCGTGCTATATGTCCTAGGATAACTTAGATAATTCTTGCAATTCTTACGAAAAAAGTTTACTACTACAATAAGCTGAAGTTGAACAAAACAAATGGATATTATAAGGCCCAATTTGAACATTTCAGAAATCAGTCTGTTGGGATGATGCGTAAATCCAAAAAGCGTATAATACTGGTGTTATCCTTCGTTGCGAGACAAATATAGCTAATTATGACGCGACTCGGTGATAAAAAAAAATTCTTCTAGGCAATATAACAACGAGCCTTAGTAATAATTTCAATCATTACTTTGCTACTATTGGTGAAAATGTTACACGAAAATTTAGTAGTGCATGGCCCATCACTCATGTCCAAAGGAATGAAAACAGGTTTACTTTTCAGGTCATACATGAAGAAGAGGGGCGACTGCTATACATAGACTGCAGGTGACAGAAGCGACAGGAGTCGACAGCATAGAAGGTTAGCTACTGAAAATTGATACTGATATTTTGGGTGCTCCACTCTGGCACCTATTTAACTATTCATTAAATGCCATTTCCTATTCAGACATAATAAATTGGCCGAAGTCGGGCAGTATCAACAAAAGAGGCAACCACAAGATTCCCAGTAGCTAAAGGCCAGTATCCATGTTAAACATTAAAAACAATATTTTAGAAAATTTATTCGCACAGCAACTGAAGGACTTCCTTAGCAAAAATAATGGCACTTCCCTTGAGCAGCATAGCTTTGTCCCAGGAATGTCCACATCTACCCATGTTCTAAGTTTATCCCAAACTATTAACTCTGCTCTTAACCATGAAATGATTGTTATCTGTATGTTAGTCGAAAGAAAGAAGGCATTTATACCATCTGTCACTCGGCACTGTTACAAAAACTCCTACTGCGGTATTGTTGGTGGCTCCCATGACTTCTTTACTAGTTATCTTAAACTGCGAAAATAAAAAGTACAAATCGACGGGATTCTAGCCGCATCAAAAAAACGTACATGTGGGGGGCCGCAAGGGTCTGTTCTGGGTCCCATTTAGTTCTCTTTATATGTTAACAATTTCCCGCGAGTATTGCAGTCGTTAAATGTTTTAATGTATGCAAATGATACCGTGATATTAATCATGCGAAGTACGTTTGAATCTCCGCAACGCACTGTGTCCAGCGAACTGCAAGCGGTTTCAAGGTGGTTTCGCGGCAATCAACTGTTACTAAATGGTAAGACTAAATACATTATTTTCCATTCACTAGTGAAAAACCTTAATTACGCTTCAATTAATATATCACGAAACAATCGACCAACAGAACGCGTTCACATCATTAAATATCTGGGAGCTATATTTGATAGGAACTTTAACTGGAAAGACCAAATCCACGGCGTTTGTAAAAAGCGGTGCGTCAGTTGTTGCACTCTCATGCCAGCATGCGGTCCCGACGTAACTTCTTCGGCAGCAGCACATGGAACACATGCGCTGCATAAAACGGCGCTTCCGCCGAGCGCCTTTGGCATTGACGGGCCGTCGCTCCAACCCAAACAAACAGGCTTAAATACATCGGTTGATGTGTCTCCAAAGGTGGTTGAGAATGATAAGACAGAAAATGAAAATGTACGAAGTATGCTGAAACACCTGGTAACTACGATGCGTTCACTTCTCTGCGGACTACAGACGCCGGTTGCTAAGACCGCACTGCGTGTTTTAGATGCTTTGGAACCGCTCCTCGCGGCTCTACAATAAGGCATCCTGGCGGTCTCTTTTGAAAACCAATTACGAAGATCGGCCATAATGCAGTGGAATGACAGAGGCCTACGAGGCCGCCTCGCAGACTCGCTAATGGATGTTCAAACACCAGTTTACCGTGGCTGTAATATGTGAACCAAACATGACGTCTTTACTACGTGCATCTGGATATGTGCCACTGTGGTCAATGAGTGATCACAATTTAAGCAAAGTGCTCACTTTTGTTCGTCGGAATTTAACGTGCCTTCGTAAAGACATTCCTGCACACGCTTCTAACGAGTACGTTTGCCTAACGCTGAAGTACAAGCGGCGCACATTTTCAGTGATTCGCGGATATATACCCCCAACATCGAGCAGACTGTTCATATTTGCTGTCCATACTGAAATCTTGTCCAGGTCCCCACATAGTCCTCGGTGACTTTAATGCCCACCATCCCATGTGGGGCTCTGCTTCGACGAACGCCCGCGGTAGAGACTTGGCTGGCATCATGCTTAGTCAACGCTTGATGGTGATCAATGATGGCTCGCCAACATACCCTCGAGGCTCTTACTACAGCAGTTTTGACATTGCGTTTGTTTCAAAAAGCCTGCTGTCTGCTACACGATGGTGTACTGATCTCGACACCCCCGGAAGTGACCATCTACCAACATATATTCAGTTGAAATGGTTACATCCCCCAGCTTGTACGAAGCCTTCGCTCGCCTCCACAACAGCTTCACCCGTTCAGCGCTGTGGCCATACGGCAAAGCCGGCGTGAAGTTGAGGTCGCCGATGACTTCTGCAAATTACTTGTGAACTCCTCAAACGATATACCAACGCATTCACGACTGACTTTCCCACCATCTAGTGATCACCGTCTAGACGCGCATTTTACTATGCGCGAGCTCGACGCTGTGATATCTACTTCCCGTCGGTTAACTTGTCCAGGACCAGACGGAATTACATACTCCGTGATTTGTCATCTTGGAGTAGAAGCTCGAAAAATTCTCCTGACGCTCTGCAACTGTACGTGGGACACAGCAACTGTACCTAATCACTGGAAGTGCAGTCGTCTTGTGGCTTTGCTAAAACCTGGGAAATGCCCACATGATCTCTCACATTATCGGCCAATAGCCTTGCCAAGCTATGTCGGTAAAGTGATGGAGCGGATGGTATTGAGCAGACTCGAGTGGCTACTCGAGAAAAGTGGTGGACTTCCAGATTTCATCAATGGATTCAGAAGAGGCCGATCATCCATTGACGGTGTGATCTACCTAGTATCTTCTGTTCAACAGGAAAAGAGACGCCGTCGTCTGGTATGCCCAATATTTTAGGATATCAAAAGTGCCTACGACAACGTCTTCCACCATTCAATTCTTCAGGCGCGTGAGGATAATGGTGTTGGTGGCCGAATGTATGCATGGTTGCAGAGTTACCTCAGTGGCCGCACCATTATCATGTCCACTTCGGGTGGCGAGACTGATAGACATGACGTTCGCAGGGGTGTTCCGCAGGGTGGTGTCCTTAGCCCAATATTGTTCAATATCATACTGGTGGGCCTTGCAGACGGGCTACCTGAAACAACGCTTATCAGTACGTACGCGGATGATATCTGTATCTGGTCATCTGGGGTCACATGTCCACAAGTGCGTGCAAGGCTCCAACGTGCGGCTACCATAACGGCGAAATACTTGCGCCGTAGAGGCCTGCAACTCTCAGCAACTAAGTGTGTAAGTGTGCAGTCATGGCATTCACGCGCTAATCAATGTCACATTATCCAATCGTTGTCGACGGAACGGTGCTCCCTTTAGTCACCCACCAGAGATTTCTTGGCGTGATAATAGACCGCAGTCTTTCTTGGACCAAACATGTTACTGCGCTTAGGGCTAACCTGACCAACTTCATACGCGTTCTTCGTGTAATATTAGGACTGAGATGGGGCCCCTCTGAGCGAAGTTTGCTCCAAGTGTACCAGGCACTTTTTGTGGGCTACATACGCTACAGAATGCCTGCGTTATCTAACATTGGGTCGTCTTGTATACGCACGCTGGAGAGCCTTCAGGCACAAGCACTACGGATATGTCTTGGCTTGCCACGCTGCACGTAAATTAAGGGCACAAGAGTGGAAGCACGGGCTTGTCCAATCGACATATACAGGTCTTGTGAACCCTTGCGAACCTATCTTCGCCTGCTAACCAGACACTCACACCATCCACTGTCAACACTTCCAAGCACCAACCTTGACAGTGTTTTTTCTAAAGCTATTGCATGTCACGCAAGCATTATACCTGCAAGATTCCAGGCCACTGACATCCCTGCGACACCTCCATGGACATTCCCAAGACCACTAGTGAGGCTTCAAATACCCAGAATTCTGAAGAAATCTCACGTTCCTACCATTGGCTTGAAGCAGCTCACCCTGTCCCCTATATTTACATTGTATTGTGGGACTGTACAGGTATATACCGATGGTTCGGTAACGCTATCTGCCACAACGACCGCATGTGTCATCCCACAACTTGAAATTACTCGACGATTTCGATTAGACCACAAATCGACATCTACGGCTGCGGAACTTGCGGGAATACGGGAGGCTGTCCGTTTTATGAGAACGCAGACACCCCATAAATGGACGATATTGTGCGATGCCAAATCAGCGCTACAAGCGCTAAAATACTTTTTAAAGAAACAACTACACTATGTGCTCGTGCTGAAAATCGTCGAACTTCATCACAGTGCCGAGTTAAGTGGCCACGTGATCACCTTTGAATGGGTGCCTAGCCATTGTGGTGTTTTTGGCATGAACTCGCTGACAGTGAGGCAAGATCGGCCTCCTCTTCCTCTGATGAAGTACGGATTGCCTACTCACGACCTTACACCAACTCCATAATCAAGGCACTCATGCAGGACCTTACAAAAGCTTACAGAGCCCATTATGACAACATTCACAGACATCTACATATGATTGACCCAGACGGTAAATTGTGTTTGCCCCCTAAGCTTGCATGGAGCAAAACACCATTGCTACACAGGATTCGGCTCGGCGTTGCTTTCACCCGTCGCTGCACACACCTCATCGGCCAATCGAACAACCCTGATTTTGAACACTGCCAGATGCCCGAAACACTGCAACACGTACTGTGCGACTGCCCTGCATATATGCTGGAGCGAAGTACGTTAGGCAGTTTCCTAGCCAGCGTTGGCAGACAACTACTGTCGGAGGAAGCTATCCTCGGCCCATGCCATGACTCTGCAATTTCAGTGCGTGCAACAAAAGTATTGTTGAAGTTTCTGCAGGAGACCAAGCTCGACGAGCGGCTCTAGCGAGACAACTGTCTCATGTCTCATGTGGCACGGTTTTACCATTGATGCACTCAGCAATTCTCTTATCATCATCATCCGTCCCAATACTTTCACTCCCCTTCCCTCCTTCCCAGTGCAGAGTAGCAGACTAGAGCGCACTAGCTCAGGTCGACCTCTCTGTGATTCCTATCAATAGTGCGGTGAATCGTGGGGCGAAACATACGCAACATAGCTAACAAGAGTTTGACGTAATAGTTGTGCAGAAGCTCGCAAGGTGGGGAGAAGTAATTAATTAAGGGGAAATGTAACACCCACCAAATCCACGGGTTTCTCGAAACACGGGTTTCCACAGGTTTCCACGTGGATGTCCGTGTTTCCTCGAAACACGGACATCCACATGTTCTACGAAATAAAAGCCTCCTCTTAAAGAAAATCTCATCTGTCAATGTTGCCTTGACAAATTCGACTTCGTCCAGCCATCTGCTAGCCGTCTGGTTGTCTGGTTGCTAGCCACAAGTGTTGTCTTGATCTTTTGAGGATGTATTTTTATTTTGTGCGCTACCCTTAGTTCATTTTTTATTTATTTTTTTCTTGTATGCGTGTTTTACCATTGATGCAGATTATGTGGTATTTCATCTTGTAAAATTAGAACTGCTTGGTTTTAGTACCTATGTATAGCAATTATCTATATTTAGTAGTAGTAGTAGTATTGCTAATCATTTCTGCATTGGACCGGTTACTAGCCATTTAGGCTATCAGTCAAAATATTTCTGTATTAACTTTTCCTAATCATGTAATAAAGTTCCCATTTTGATTGATTGATTGATTGATTGATTGAATGGTTGATTGATTGAAAGTGCCAGACTAGCACGTTCAGTTTACTGTATCTATGCAATGTTAATAAAACTGCTAAGGAAAGTAAACTATCCTAGAACAAATAAATTACTATTGTGTAATTGTTAAATAACTTTCCTGGAGCAATAATTAGTAACATTATCAGGTGCATTTATCAACCAAGTAATTGTAATTGTAAGCGGTTACTTTTTTCATTTACCAAGGAAGGCAATACAGTGCACACGGTACATTATTTGAGCATCTATAAATAATGTTCACGTTTCTTATGCATCTGGTATCTTTTGTATGTTATTGTTCACTTCTTGAATACAATAGTCTACTCTGGCGTGAAATCAATTCTGTCCGCTCTAATCCGGAGGAATACAGTCAATAAAGTGGAGTTCTACTGACACAGAGCTTGGGTGTTGCAAGAAAACCAGCCTTGTAGAACGTATAAGATTTCGCACATTCCTGAGTTTGACGGTCCAGCTAGCAGCATATAAGTTTTTTGCAAGGTTCTCAAACAACCGCTATCTGTTGCCGAACGACATGTGTCTCAGTGCATTTCCTTCGTGCATTTTTGAGGGCTCCCGCCCACGCTTTCCGAGGCAGCTAGCTGCACGCGTACGCATGGACGAATATGTATGCTCACTACAGGCTAAACGTGCAGAGGAACTCTTATGAAGTTTCATTTTCCAACACACCGCAGAAAGAAGTTGCCACAGGTAGTGGAGTGCAAGCGTCGTTGCCAGTCACTTATCTCGATTTTCAGATACAAAGGTCTTCTGGTCTCGTCGTAGGTACATGCGTACTACTTCACACCATCATCTTCGCACCTCTTCTCTGCCACGAGGCTGTGCTTTGACGTGGCATTTTTGTACGTCTGAATGGAATGCAGGCGCAACAGCGTTGGCTGCTGCAGTTAAGATGGTTACACTGTCAGAACTAATAAGGTGATAGAAATATCTCTTACCTTCGGGTGCAGGACGTTTGACAAACCCTCAATAGTGCCTTTCATGGCGGTGCTATTCCTGATGTAGCCAACGAAGTTGCAATACTGGCCTCGAGTGAAGACGTTTCCACTTTTATCATGCGCCACTGTTTCGAGGCACTCGTCGAAGGCTCCCATGTCAGCACGTGAGAATTGGAACAGTCCCGTCGGGTACTTTCCAGACGCGTCGAAAACTGCACGTGAAGCGAAGTCACTCGATTAGGTGGTAAAAAGTCGATATTCGTGGTCATGTAGCTAGACAAACGAATTCACAATATGATTATTCTGTTCACTGTCACACTAATTATAGTAAATAAAATGAGAGAATAAGTAAACTGTATGTTAATAATGTAATATAAACTGCGGGGTTCCATATAAGTAGAAATAAATATTTCCATTTCTGTGCTACTCTATTCCATACACACTAAACAAGCAAAAGCTAGCTGATGAGAATTTATGCAAGTTATCAAAAATATAACGTGTAAGAGCTGCGTAGAATGTTTATCAAGTTTTCTCTTTATCGCACTTCATTTGGTCTACCTTCTTCTATTCTGAAAGGTTAGCTTAGTGCATATTCCATGCAAAATGTGCCTTGATGATTTGTACTGCAGATTTTATTGCTGCATCGTTTCCTCCTGCAGTCGTTCAAGACTATCGGGGAAATTACTGAACCTTAGGGTGTCCCCTTGTTTGGTGTGGCGAATTTTAGTGATTGGATCTCTCCCAAACTCATTGTTGCTGTTCTATTGGAGAGGAAGGCTTTAACGTATCCGTGCACTTTCTTCCCGCAGTCTTCGCTGTTAAGGCCTTCCAGGATTGCCGCGTGGCTGACATTGTGAAAAGCTCCTTTTATGTCTAGTGCCATTAAAACGTGTTCTCCGTTGTATTGTATGTTGCCGAGAACCTCATGTTTAATTTGTAGAAGGACATCCTGTGTCGAAAGCTTGGATAGGAAAGCGAGCATACTATGGGGGTATAGCTCGTTTTCTTTCATGTAAGGTTGTAGTCTTTTTGTTACTATCCTCTAATATAATTTGCCTAAGCGCGATGAGAGGGAGATTGGTCTTAAGTGTGTTACCGGTAGCTTTTTCGTTGGTTTGGGGATAATTACAATCTCTGGTACCGTTTCTGCAGCCCATTGTTGGTTAAGGAAGGTGGTGAGTTGTTTCTGTATTAACTTCTGAGTTCGTCCCCTAGGTTTCCAATAAGTTAATTTCTGATTTTGTCCGCGCCCGCTGCTGTATTCTTTTTTACGCTTCTTATGGCCGCGTACACCTCTTCTTTTGTGATTAGCCTTCTTTCCCTTTGTATTGTGTGTAGGCCACCGGGTTGTCATTTCCGATACATTTGACTCTGAACTGCTCTAGCAGTTCAGAGTCCGGTCCCTCGAATTGGTGTACCAGGCGGTGTATGGCCTTAATGTTTTTAGATTTTGTTTTTGTTGGGTCCAGGAGCGCCTTGAATATGTGCCATGTTTTTGCCATGCTAAGGGTTCCGTTTAGGGACTGGGTACCGGGGCACGCTGGAATAAAAGGAAACCTAAGGGTGGACAAGGCAGCTCGAGAGCACACAAACCAAGCGGCCACAAGCACCGACCCTGAGGAACCCATACCAGTCAACCCAAGCTACTCAGACATTCTTAATTGCTATAAGAGCGTCCGAATCAAATGCCCTCCACCCCACAACAGCCTAAATCAGCATGAAGCAACCTCTTGGACGCGGCTGCAAGCAGGAACGTACCCAAATCTAAACACACTAAGCAAGATGTTTCCCACCCAGTATAGAGACATTTGCCCCTGGTGCGGCGCCAAGCCCACCTTATATCACATTACATGGGGATGCGTTCAGAATCAGCAATTCCTTCAAATAAAAGACCCGAGTGCGGAGCAGTGGCAGAGGGTGCTCTCCAGCAGCGACCCGAAAGTCCAGCATGGACAAGTAAGGCACGCTCACCGAGTAGCCACCCTCAGTGGTGCCCTGGAATAGGAGCGTCGACCCTGCGCAGATGGGGAAGAAGACCGTGAAGACAGCCAACCACATCTGCCACCGCTAATTTCTAACCAATTAGAGCAAACAAAGTTTTTCCTCCTCGTCCTCTGCAGTCGTTTTTATTTGTGGTAGTGGGGCTTTGTCACGATACTGTAGCGCACTTTTTATCCCATGGCCGTTTTTCATTCATATACATTTAGCCTATGTACCAATCTGGTGAAAAATAAATCAAACCAAACTCATTTGCGCAACAATCGTTTTTCGTATTTCACGGCATATCTGCTGAGGACAGAATATGAAGCCTGGAAAATAACCATGCGGAAATACTTTGAATTGGTGCTACTGAGAGCACACTGCAACCTTTCCCAAAATAAATTAGGCCCTCTAAAAAAATTCAAAGCGGCTGCATAAACAAACTGCCCACACATCAAAAGTTATCTCAGTACCTCAAATACCTAAAAGAAGATGATGTCTACCTCATCCGCCTCAGGGGCTCCACAGTTCTTTAAAGGCTAACTGGAACCACACTTTACTTCAGCTGAATTGACTATAAATACATAGCGTGTAGTACCAGTGCAATCATGGCAGAGCCGCAGGTATGGTAATTGTCTAGTTTTCTTATTGTAATCATCGAAATAGCACCCAAGGAGTGCACGCGTGCACCCAGTGGTGAAGGCTGTTATAGCGAATATGGAGAAAGTCACAGCCCAGCCAAAACAGTGCACGATTGTTGATATTTCATTCATGCCTAGGCTTAATAGTCCATTCTTAGGCGTCTAATGATGTCTCTCTGGCTTTCTACATAAGTTTTCGTTACGAAGTCGTTAAAGATACGTAAAGAGAATGCGCAAAGATTTATTTAGGGTACGTTTAACGGATCCCTCGATATCTCTTTCCGGAAACGTCTGACGTATGCGGTTCCTCTTCTTAAATATCCGGCGGATCCATCAGAAGAAACCTCTTCCGCAACGCCGCATCTTACGAAGCTTCACAGTACCTCCACTGCGGTTAGGATACGAACACAATTGTGCATTATCCACGCATACCTTGCCGTAATCACATGTACTAGGTGCAGCTCTTCGCAAACATTAGGAAGAATTTACATGCAATAGCTTCCTTCGATCGCAGCGAGCCATTGAAACGATTCTACCACAACGTTTAAAACAGTCTTTATATCAAATGTTGGAAACAAGGTTGTGATGGTAGACTGTTACACACATAGACACAGAGGAAACGAGTCTGTTGGCTATAAGGCATAAACAGAGTCGGTCAGGTATCTTTTTGTAAGGCTCTACCAGTTCCATGTGCTGTGTTGGAGGAAGCTGATAAAGAATTACACGACCTGCAGGGAACTGACGTTGTACATCGAGTCACACACAGTGAGAGGTCTACATTCACTCTGGCCAAAGTCGGTTGTACCAAAGAATGACAATTCTACAATGATATGAGGAGTTACTGAATAGCTGTTAATCCATCATCAGAGGGAGACCATTAACCATCGCATATGCCAGAGGACATTTTCGCGTCTATAGCAGGAGGCGAAATTATCACAGTTCGATATATCCGGAAGACCTATCTTCTTTTTGAATATAGGCCCAAGAACACTAAACAGGGAAAAGCCAATTGAGTTTGTTTTGATTTAGAAGAATGTCGTATGGATTAACAAGGTTTAAAGACAAGATGTTACGAGCCGTTTCTTGTATAGTATGGTACACAGATGATGTAAAAATTTCGAGAAAAGACAAGGGAGAACCTAAAAAGGCGCTTGAAATAATGCTTCTGAAGCAATGAATTGACGAAATTAGAGTTAATTCCGAAAAATGAACGTTTTGCTTTTTAAAGCGAAGTTCGTTATCACGGACACAAAATGGACAGTAGCGCGTAGATCCTGGTCGCAGAAAAAGTGGAAGCCATCATGCACGCTCCCCAACCTAAAGATGTTTCTTGGCTATAAGCATTTCTTGGCCTCACTAACTTATATGTGAAGCTTGTGCTCAACGCGTCATTGATATTGAGGCATTACACAGCATGCTCCGCAATGAAAATACATGGTAATGGTTTAATTCAAGGGATAAGTGTTCCATAAATGTCAAATACTGTTTTTTTTATTGCGATAAAGACTTGCCCTTAAGGCATAAATCTTGGTCTGACTAAAAACCAGCTGCTGCAGCTGTATTATGTAAAAAGCGCTTGGTTATGACATGGTTTGAGAGCACTGTTGTCACATGTGGCGGAGAGACAGGCGAAGCCTATTACTTTTGCATCCCAATCAATGACTCCGACAAAGCGCCATTAGGCGCAACTCGAGAAAAAAAGGGCTTGCAACTACTTTGGAATCAAGACATCTATTGAATAAATCGGTGGTTGCAGGTTTCAAATTCTCGCTGATAACCAGCTGCTGACGAGACTAACACGAAGCATCCGGCAAGCTCTGTGAGCGGCCGCGTGAGTCCATCGTTAGCTACATGCGCCATCAAACTCCCGTCACGCTGCCCTGTATAAAGCGAGTCATTCCACTGACAACGAAGCTCCCTCTGCCTTAAAATACTGAGGAAGGTGAAAGCATATTTCTTTTTTTTTTGCCTATACGTAACCTTCCAGACACAGGTGAAGAAGTTTAGCTGCAGACAACCAATGACAAAGTCATGCGCGTTGTACGTGACTCGAGGTGTACCAGTTGGCTAAACAAAATATCTGACGAGATAAAGTCATTTTGTAAAGAGGTTAAAAAAGATTATTCATTTGGGTTGTCTGTGCGGAATGATTAAGTTATCATTCACTTCGCACTTTGAAGCCGGATTGTTGAATGGCTATCCGAACAATACATTCCTGACCCTAAATCGAATTCCATTGTCAGTTCTGTGGTCTGCTGACTTTGCATTGATCGTACTGTAGAGAAGATCGCTAGAAAGCATGATGTTTCCCAATGTTGTTTCTTGTGGCAAGCCCGCTTTACTGCAGCCATGGAGATGGTGTAAAAAATCGTGGGAAAGAGTGCACATTGTGTTGCAAAGAAAACGGAGAATCATTTTTCACAGTTGTAGATGTTGTAACGGCGCCCGCCGCTATCAGTGCGTGATCGGCGAAAGACCGGAGATGACTGTAGTCCAGCCCGCAGGCAAGCGGAAAAAGCCCCCCCCACCCCGGGTCTTTATTTCCACAGCAGTTAGTAGAACCAGCGTGACGTCAGGGTCACGTAATACCACACATGCGTCAGGCACGATGACTCGGCGCGTCATGCCGGAACGTGCTTTCAGCCGCAGATAAATACATTCCAGCACATCCCCCCTTAGAATACCCACACATGAACAAAAAACAAGAACCCTCAGTGGTAATCCACCACGAGCGAAACCTTACTCATCAGTCCCGTATTGAGCTGGTCGCTTAACCACTCTACCAGACTTAGTCACGGTCACTGAAGCAGAAAGTACTAAAGTTGGAGTCACAGCCCCTGATGCTAAAGGTAATGAAGCTGTTAAGGTAGCGGGTGACTCCCTGTACGTAGAAACCAATTCGAGTGGATACCTTTCATTTGAAAACTCGTAGCTGCCTTCTGCCTTCCTCTCTTCTGGCAAGTGGTTGAGCATTCGTCGGTAAGCCGCAGCGTATTCCCATCCTGGGTGCGTATTATGTAGAACCACGGTGTAGCCGCTGTGGCTAGCACCGTTGCTCTCGTCTTCATGTCCGTTACCCAAATGGAATCACCAACGTTTAGTTTATTCAATTCCTGGGTTCTGTGGCGCCTGTTGTAGTACCGTGCTTGTAGCTTCTTGTTGGCACTGTCTTTGGCCGCAAGATTAAGCAGCGGTGGCTGCACTGGACCACACAGCTGCGGCGCCATTTGAACTCTTGTCCTAAGACGCCGGCTCATGAGGATTTCTGCCGGACTAGGGCCAAGAATGCCTGGGGCTGCCCTGTAGGCAAGCAGAACCAGGTACGGGTCCTTAGATTTAAGGATCA
Source organism: Dermacentor albipictus (assembly GCF_038994185.2). Lineage (NCBI taxonomy): Eukaryota > Metazoa > Arthropoda > Arachnida > Ixodida > Ixodidae > Dermacentor > Dermacentor albipictus. Next base: position 112,601,048 of record NC_091822.1, on the reverse strand, counting down.
GGCGCTTAATTGTTTGCACCATACGTTCAATTTCTCCATCAGCCTGAGGGTACCTAGGGCTAGTAGTGACGTGACCAAAGCCATAATCGTGTGCAAGCTTATCAAATTCTGTACAAGAAAATTATGGTACATTGTCTGTCACTACGGTCTCCGGGATACCATGGCGTGCCAAAATGCTTTTTAGACATTCTATGATCGCACTAGTTTTTGTTGAGGGAAGGTGGGCTACTTCCGGATACCTTGACAGGTAGTCGACCCCGACAAGATAATGGCAGTTGTTAATAAAGCACAAGTGGACCCCTACTCGTTCCCATGTGGAACTTGACGTTAGGGTTGAGATCAACAGCTCCGAGTTCTGGGAGAAAAAGCGCGCACAAGTAACACATACTTTCATTTGCCGCGGAAGTTGTTCACCGAGGCCTGGCCACCAGACCAATTTTGTTGCGAAAGCTCTAGTTCTCGGGATGCCCTGATGTCCATCATGTAGTTTTCCTAGTACTTGCTTTCCTAGGCACTGAGGTACCACCAGTCCGGTCCCTTTTGGCATCATGCCATTGGATTCGGTAATTAGTGCTCTTTCCTGCCAGTACGGAACTAAGTAGCAAGGAAGCTTTGGTTTTTTTGGCCAGCCTTGACGACACAACTTAAGCAAGACCTGACAAACGACGTCACTGTTTTGCACATCACGTGTCCGTTGACAAAACTGTCACCCATTTGAAGCCCTTGCACACATGTTTTGACGAACGACGACATTTCCGAGACGGTCAGTTCACCGGCTAGATTCTGTTCGGGCACATACTCAGTGGCACAAGTTTTCTACTAGGCCTGAAAGCCAGCAGCAAGTTTTCTATTTGGGCCCATGTCCTCTTCTCAACAAGAGAACAACCAGCGCATATTAGTGAACCAAGTTGACTGGCCTCCAAAACAATGTCTAAAACACATAAACTGGAATATGGGGGGAAGCGCCAAGAAAATTACCGCTTTAATAGGTATACATGCTCAAGCAAGCTGAATTTGATCTCTTTGAATGACTGTGTTTGTCACATTGTGATATTATAAATGTACGCTCAATTTTACGAGTCAGTCAATGCTTCTTTGGAGTATTCAAGACTCATTGAAAATAAAGAAATATTGTTAGACTGTGGTAATAGGAGGGCAAATAAATTTGTTACACAGACAAGTGCATAATAATAAGTTAAGCTCGTGCATAAACATCTGCAAAAAGCTAGTACAAATGCTAGGTGAGTATTCAAGATTTCGTGTGTCAAGATCTGACATTTTCTATGCACTACATTTTTCAGGATATGTTCCCGCCCTTCTCGAGGACGCACTCAGGTGCTGTTCTGAGTATCACAGCTACAAGGAAGCATTAGAAGCTACTGGAGGTGCTTCATCTGCTGCACCAAGCACTGCTAGTGAATATTGTCACCCTGCTAAAGACGAGCATATAGCCCTACATCGCTCCAGTTTCAACAAACAGGGATACATTATTCGATGTTCAAAAGTGTCATGTAGCAAGTCTGCCCAAGCACTCGATCTTTGATAATTGCAGGATCATGTTGTTTTCGAGGTGGTCACAATGCTCTATGCTGTTAACACAGATCATTGCTGCGGTACGACTTACTATTCGCGTTTGTGATGAAGCCTACCGTTACATTTTATAATAGATATCGTACTATTGCAGTGTTTGGGCGTTGTTCACACCAAACTCTTTTCATAAAGTCCTCATTTCAGTCTTATCTGATGATTAGTGGAATTCATTTCATTGTATATTGCACAGTCATCTCTATACCATGTAATATTTAGTGAGATATTTCTAGCTGTCATTTATCGCCTAGCATTCATAAAAAATATTGCTACGGTCACATGGTATTCTGCTGCATGCTGTTTCCATTACCAAACATCTGCTGTACCTGATGGAGTCTTCGTGTGTGTACATTTTCTGGGGTAGAATTATTTTCTTATCTGTCAAGTCTAGGGCCCTAATTTTTACATGTACTCCATACAAACAGTTTTCATTGCTGCATTTCAGGAATGCTTGTGAAGAGGTGCAGGAACAAATCAGAAATTAGAAGTACAGCATAATGAAGTCTTTTGTGTGTAGCTTGATACATCTGAACTTCATTAGTGCTTGAGAGTTATGCTTACTGTTGTCGTATCACGCAAGTGCTGCTAGTTGAACTGATGTGTACAAGTTGTATGCATAACTTTGACACCAAAATTACTTGCACGCTAAATCTTTCTTTTTATGTGGTACACATACACAGTTTTGTTCCTCTTACTTTCCCTTCATGAATGATTCAAATTTTTTTCTGATAGTTTCTATAAGTAGTCCACTGTACTGATGCCTTTGTGCCAGAACACTTGGATGATTGCCTAAGTGAAGTGGTTGTTTCGTGATCTGAAGCTACTCAGATGTCAGTATGTCTAATGCAAGCACGTATGCGTGTGATGAAGTGACAAGACATTGATGCTAGTGATGACCACAGCACAATGACAACAGGACGAGGGCAAGTTTGGTAGTAATTTATATGCCAGACATCAGTCAGCCTGCCTCGGCTTGTCATCGTTCCTAACGAGGCAAACTGCATCTTATTTCATGAAATTAAGACCCCGCAAATAAAGGCCTCTTCAAAGCGTAATTTAGTACTTCCACATAAAAATTAGCAAGAAACGAGATTATAATACATTACTTCTATGGCTCACTTGAAGCTTCACAACGCTTGTTGCAATACAAGAAGTATTAAGTTACTGCGCGGTGGCCTTTGGACATAGTATAATTATAAGGGGAGAAATGCGAGGAATTATGATGTGAATGTGAAGAATGTGTAAAAGACAATAAACATTTTTATGATGTATTTGACAAGCAAAACGGCAGTACTGTCGAGTATAATACTTTTTTTTTGTTTCAGGACAGTCACCTGTCGCAGGGCACGGTCATAAGAAAGCGAAACTACGCGAAAGGACGCTCATTACTCCCGGGTAAAGCCTGATCGTGACTGCCATCGCCGGTCTTTCCAGTTTTGGCGATGCCCGATAGCAGTTTTTCTGATCTTGATATACATTCGGACTATGATTGCACCGAAGAACCTTCGTTCGGTGTCGAGCCTTATCTGCATGAGCCGAGACGAGGACCCGAGGGCAATGAGTGGTCGAAAAGCTCACAGGCACAAGCTAGCGCCGATGGAGACAGAATGCTGAACACCGCATGGTACGTATGTGTGCATTGTTGTGGCGGTATTCGTGATGTTATCCTACTTCCACTCTGAATCTTGCAGTGCACCTGTGCTCGATGTATTGTGATATCAACAGCTACTGAATATGTTTGTTACTTGGAAAATGCTGCAGTTAGGGTAAAAATTCTGCATGGGCACACCTGTGCCACTGAAAACCAAGAGTTCCTGACGAATCGCCTCACTACATTCATTCTGGAGGTGGAGTATAGGAAGGTACAGCACTGTTAACCTCGCTTTCAGAGTGTCGTCGAACTGAATGCGTGAGATCCATCAAGAACAGAAATCAGTAATTTTGGCATGCTAAGATTACAATGCACCACGTATGTATTTTTTTTTCCTTTCGATGAAGTTTGTACAGCTATAGTGCTTACAGGCAGTTTGTATGTTGGGTGTACGGATGCCTGGTTTCTATTAAGCGCGTCTTCTTGCCCAGCTGCGTGGTTACAAAAATATGGAAGACCTTCCCGTAACTCGAGTATACGGGATTTATGTGGTTTTAACCAAGTAGCCGGGCGCCTGACACAGGAAATATTGACTTAGTTTAACATATATATATATATACTATTCGCTTTCCCGCTTCACTCCTTCATATTTTCTCTCGCAGTGTGTGAATTTTCAGCATCTCTTTCAGGCTCCCACAACCATGGTTACGAGGCCGAGTTCATTAAAATAAAATTTGTAGCTGATAAATGTGGCCGCTATTACTTTATAATTAACAACCACAGTATATATACTGCTACAAGCTGCCAAAACGGCGTATCAAGAAAAGAAAAACAAAATGACGCCTAACATTTCTTGAAGTTAGTCTAGTACCTCCCAGTCAAGCTTGGTAGCAATGAGCAGCACCTGTAACTTAACAGACGAGCCCGTGCAGCCGAGTGCAGTTTGCAAATCTTGGCACGAGCAATGGTTGTACGGGACACGACTCTGCGCAGAGGAAAGCACAACGCACATTTTTTTGTCTCAGCTTTGTGGACGAAAGTGTGCACCACGCCGTATATGACGAATGCGACGCGGACGAGCCAACGCGCACAAATTACTTAAAGTGCGCGTGACGAAGCTGCTCAAGCTAGATTTTGCGAGCACAATCACTTCCCCATGCGATATCAGCTTGCCAAACGCATCTTCATGGTGACTCAGCCCGCTTAGATATGTGAAACTGTATTGTTCCCTCCAGAATACCTCGCGTTCGACTTATCCATCCCTGTCGAAACATTGACCAAACGTACTCGGGCGGTGGTTTCTTATGGCACCGCCACATGAGCCGCACTTTGAGAACGATCTGTGATGGCGCGGAAAACAGTGCGGACTGCTCATAGCTTTCCGCGCTGTGTTCTCGCCACTTAGGGTTAGAGACGCGTGGGCCCGTACCTTGAAAGCGGTCTGCCAAAGTGGCAGAGTAGCTCCGTGAGCGCTGTGTTCTCGCCCCCTCGTTGGTATTCAAGCGAGAGGCCCGCACAAAGGTGAATCCGCTCGCTGCTGCGGGCGCTATCTCGAAAGGGGCCGTCTTACTGGACGGATGGACGGTTTTCTCGTTTGGTAAACATAGAAATGCCTACGCATTTAAAAAGAGCGACATCGCGTACGCGCGGCGGTGTGGATGCGGAGCAGGGAGCACTTCCAGACGGCCGGGACTTTTCCCTAACACAAGGAAATGGAACAAGCAATCAAAGCAGACAGCGTTGGCGCAGGTTCTGCACATTCTTCATTGTACGTCACTTACGCCAGGCGCTAATGGCGGTGTTTGTCTCTTCAGTTTTGGTATAAAAATGCATCAAGTTTTGCGAGCTCTTTCTGGCGGATTGACCTGTATTTCAAGCGTCAGATTTTGCAGAGAGGTTATTGCATCTATAGATGATCTGAAACGGGGCTTTTCGCGCAGTCGAAATATTCTTTGCAGTTGGCAGACAGACGAGGGCGACAGAGAAGGCACTGGTTAACAACCACTGGTTTAGTGCGGGGAATTAAATATATAGGAAAATAAGATTCAGCGCAGGTCACCACGAAAATAGAGTATGCGCAAAGAACCACCATCGAAATCATCCTACCACATCCGTTATAGCAGCTGGCTTTTATATTTCGAACAAATAGCTAATCTCACAGCAATGCAGTGAAACAAAAGGTACACTGACCCATAATGTTTCGTGTGAATGAACGAAATACGCTTCGCTAAACTCGCAGAGCATAAGACTAGGACCTGTTTGTTGTCACTCCAACTGGTATGTCGTTTCGAGGAAAGATAACCGAACGTCACCGTTGACGTGTTTAGTGTTCTTTTTGGGGCAAACAAGATTCTGCCTCACCGAAAATTTGCGCGGCCGCAATGCACCGGAAGAAATTCTGTCTTAAGGCGATTACATAGGAGCCCGACAGATGTGCAATGGCAGTGCAGCGTGCACTGTCGACACGACAGTGTCAAGCAGAAACGAGGCACCCTCGGCATCACCTCCTAAGAGAGAGATTGGTATTAGGAATTTGCACAGACGAACAGTAGGCGTCCTGGAAATTTCCAAGCACTATTAATTAAGATGATTTTATTATTACTGGTGAGAAGGTGTTGGGAACCCAAAAGTCCTGGATATAAGCTGTGGGAAAGCTTTATCATTTGTGTCTTTACCGCCGTGGCTGTGAATGATACTGCTTACAGCCTTTCAACGTTTACATTGGAATGCAGCTGTGAAATATGCGCTCCTGCTGCTGTCGCCAACTTCACTCACGTGTATGGTCAGGTTTATCCATAACACCGCTTTCGCCACGTAATGTAAGCAGAGTGCGCCGTAACAGCCATTTTTCCTTTGCAGGAGCCCGCTTCTCAAGGCAGATCTGTTAGGGGTGGTGTAATAGTGCGCGTCACTATAAATATTTCACTTCCGCATTGTGCTCCTGTGAAATATGCACTCGGGCAGCCGCCGCGACCTCCAGTCATGCGTATAGTTAAGTTTTCCCAGGACACCACTTTCATTATCTAGGGTAAATAGAGAAAGACGTAACAGCCCACTTTCCCCTCGAGGAGGCCGCTTACACGGCCACTCTGCTCAAGGTTATGTAACTGGGAGGACAAGAATAACTAATTTTTTTTTCTCTCCTTTGATACTGCGTTCTCAGTGCACAAAAGCGATCAAGTAATTTGTTGAAAATATAACTAACGTGACTTCGTTAGTCAAATTTGTAATTTCTTGCCCGTGCAAATAATCTTTGCCTCTTAGAGTGTTCTAGCTCAAGTAGAATTGCCGCATGTTACTGGTGATTTAACACTTTGTTCTATTGATACAGATAACTCCGCGTACCAGGCGTTTCGCCAAAAACGTTTCACGTTTCCTAAAGGTAGGAAAATTACATGTTTAAAGTATTTTTTTCTTCTGATCTCTTTTACTAGCGAGGCATACAATGGAAAATTATTTGGTCTCTTATTCTCATTATTTGGTCGACAAACAATAAGACTGAATAGACTAACACATCTTTAACCAAAAGTGCGCCATGCGAGAGGCTTGAAGTGTGTTATCCGAGGAGCTCCTAAGCGTTTCCAACGTTCCAAAGAGTTGATCTTTTTACAGCGTAACGACCTCCGGCCAATTTCACGCAGGAAAAGCATAGCTGAACTGCTAAAGAGCCCCACGGTCACGCCCTTGGTAGGTGTCAGTAAGTTATTAAACTGCTTGTGCCTCACCGCTGCTCAAGCGTGAAGCGAGAGATATCGTGGCTTGATAAAAACCCTTACTTTATGCTCGCCCACAGGAGAGAAGCTAGCAATGACGTCACTCACTGACATCTACTAAGGGCGTGACAGTGGAGGTCTTCGTCCGTTTTGTTTTTCTTTGTGACATCGGCCAGAATTCATTACGATCTACACAGCACACCTATAGACAAAGCTTTGAAAGGAACTGGCGGTCCTCGTCTGTAGATGCACTATTCACATTGTCGTAGATTACCAAATAACTTCGGCTTCGGAATTCCTTAAGCTGTAAAAGTTAGCAGCATGAAGTTTTTGCGATTGTGGAAATGGCTATTGGCTTCTAAGATGGTACGCTTCAAGTCTCTCATGGAATATTATCGCAAAGGCCTTTCTGGCTCAAAGTTATATTGTGCAATTTGCGTAACTGCCTGAAAAATCATGCACCGAATCTTTTTCAAATGTATGCCTCTGTGGTAAGAGTGATCGATAAACTGTAATTATTTATCTCATTTTCGCTATATTTATGGAACGCAATTTTTGAAACACCTGGTATATATTATACAGGCTGACTGATGTATAGAATTCCGATCTGTGACGTGACACATCACTGCTTCTTACGACGGTATAAAAAATATTTTAGCACTCTGATTGGACGCTTCAAATGAAACGAAATTAAGAGCGCCAAAGTAATGAAAGGCTCACTTGACGCACATCCAGCTTGCTACCAGAAGTAGGGAAAGGTACTTCATCCAAAGACGCACATAGAAAGTACCACCGCTTGTTGAAGCCTGCTTAATTTGGGAACTGCAGTAACACCTATAGCTTCCCCGTGCTTGTGACGAATGTCGCTATGGCACAAGTACTTCTGACACCAAAAAGTTTCTTAGATCCAGATAATCCAGCTGGGGCTTATGAGATAGCGCTGATCATTGCAGTAACGATACAAGCGGAGGTAAAAGTTCGAAAGACAGCACGCACCCGCAACTGTCGCAGAATGTACCAGTCTTCCCAATAAGGATGCCAATGTCACTGAGAGGTAGAAGCGACTCAAGCTGCCGAATTGCAGTGGGGGGGCATTGTGATAGCCGGCGCAACTAGGAAGGGCCGATAATGTTCAGGCAACATTTCGAGGGAAGGAGGGAGTTGCAGTCATGTGGAGTGGCGTGAAAAGGCAGTGATGCGAGTTTTCTTGCAGCGTTAGTTATAAACCATCGCACCCAAATTGCTAGGTCAGTTTTGAGGGCTGACGGGACCGACCAGGTGGCACCGTCAGTAAAATCATTCCTAACGATGCTGCAGCGACCCAGAAGCCACTTAATATTGATGTTGTAGTCCTTTCCAAAACCTCGAAGGGGACCCTCTGGTTGCAGGGTGCTATATTGTCTCAGGTTCCGTGACATAGGCTTTACAAGAGGCTCTGAATTGCTAGCTAAAAAAATAATATAGGGATAATTTTTTTGGTGGTTCTTCAATTGCATACCACGGTAAGGATAGTAAGGATAATCACGGTAAGGATAGCGCCAAGTTTCGTATCCTTTGATATTCCGTCGTGAACAACCAGAGTCCCTCTCATTCGTAATTTACCTAGGATGAGAGAGACACGGCAGCAGATCAATGCACATGTCATATGTAAAAAAAGGCTGAGATGTCGGTCTTAATTCTGAGGTTGCATAATACTAACAAAAGAAAGCAAGATCGTTTTTCAGCGCTTAGTAATGTTTGCTTACAATGTTTTCTTTTATTTCTTCATAAGAGTCAATTCACTGGAAGGAATGTTAAGCATACAATGAACTTCAGCCTTTTTAATCGTAGATCTTTAGATTAAAGGTAGCATTCCTAAATTGATTACCGTCTAATGAAATCATACTAGTCGTTAAAAAAACGTTTTGGATTGCATAACAGTGTTGGAGCGCTATAACGCAAAGCTATTCCAAACTTTTCTATTCCAATTTTGCTATCAGCCCTCCACGATTGGTCACAAACATTTTTCGACCACCCCCACTTCACCTGTCTGTCACGCGACGTCACGAAAACCGCGATAGCTTCCCATCTGATATGGTGTGTACGCACTGATTATGCATGATTTGACAGAAAAAAGGAAAAGAGTTATTTCTGATTCGGTCCCTTTTCGACATTAACCTCGGCTATTGGTAAAAAGTTTTCAGGCTGCACCCGCTTCACCTGCCTGTCACGCGACGTCACAAAACCGCACAAACTCACCGCGCCAATGTGACGTGTACGCGAGAAAGACGCATTATTATGCCGAACAAAACTGAATTTTCTTTGGAATAGCCGCAGGCTGCCTCGTTCCGAAAGGAATAAAAGATGGCTGCCACCGATCGCTGAGACGCTGGCTACTCGCACCTGCCGGAGAGCACGGGTGTATTTGCGTATAATAAAGCTTCTTGCGTGGCCGTGTAACGTTTTTGAGCACTTTTGCGTCGGTGGTTACGCAGATTTGACGTCACGAGATCGGAATAGAAACATTTTTGAATAGTTTTACGTTAAAGGGCCCTTGATTTCACGAAAACAATCTTTTATTTTCATTTCACTAAATACGTATATGCTGACATTTGGCATTTGACTACGAATTCACTGTACGAATTGTGGCATAACTGACACTAAATTTTAGGTTAATCTAACAGCCACTACAGGTCGAGGAATTCTTTTTTTTAATTTCGAGCTTTCCTCATAGAGAGATAGTTGAGATTATAGAAAAGCAAACCTACAAGATCTATTTTCTGATAGGTAACTGCATCCTGGGAATGGTATCGAGAAGCCTTTGCTGTTAGCTTGTGGTCTAAAAAGACGGTCTTCTACCTTTAAGACGGGAACAAGCAGCGCTTAAAATGGCATGGTGAGACCGTGACAAACAATGCGCAGAGACAAGGCGGCACCGTCCCTGTGATGTATCAACCAGCTCACTTTAGCACACTCCAGCAGTCTTCAACTAATACATACGCCATGACAATAACCAACCCTCTAATGAAATTGCGTTCGATGGAGCAAAAAATGGCGCGATAACGCATCAAGAACATTTTTTTCGACTGAAAAAAAAACATCAAATTCATGTGTAGTACCATAATTTTCTCCTGTAGAAAAATTGATTGGCAGCTCGTCGTAAAGCCAGACACTGATAACAGACCGCACTGCCATGCAGCCGGCCGTAAGGTTTTCACTCTAGGAATATTAATGCTTGGGCACGTCTTATGCATATTGAATCTCTAACATGTACGAACATTTGTTGTGCGCCCTTCTTCTTTGCAACTAAACAGTTCCATGCTTGAGATGACGCCCAGAGGACGACCACAGATCTCGAAGTGCCTTCGCAAGGGCTCTCTCCACATTTCACTCAAGATAGTTTAATTTCCAGTGTTGCTCGATGGTCCCTGTTTTACAGCTCTAGCTTACAACACAGCGAGCTAAAGCAGAATCATATGTTTTGCGTACTCACGTCTTAGAGCCCACGGCTCGAGCTGGAGAAAGCCACGCAACAATCGCAGCAGGCCCACTTGACACTCCGGGCTCACGTCGGCTTTCAGCAGCTGGAACTTCACGGAAGCCGGAATGCTTGCGAAGCCACGGGCTAAAGCGCCTCGTAGCATCGACATGTAGTCAGGGTTATCTTGACTGTTTCCCGTAGTCCCCACGCTTTCTATAGTTGACACTAGTCTATTACCGCTGCAAGTGGTTGTATCGTTCAGCGTCATCACTGATTGTTGAGCAAACAGCAATATCAGAGCGCCTAGTATCATGTTCTCCATCCTGACGTGTTCAAGCTGGCGGAGGGTTTAGGCTACGACGATTGTAAGCAGCAGCAAAGCTTCGATCGACGGCTCGCCTGCGTCTTGTCGACTGATGACCGACACTGCAGAAGATGAGAGCCGCGTCGTGAATTTCGTCCTTCGACAAACTGGCGCATGCTCGAAATATTTCGTTACACAAGACTGTATGATCAATGTCTCGGTCGTGATGCAAAACTTCTCCCGGGGCAAGCTGAACGTTCGTTCGACTGACATAAATAAACGAAAGGCAGATGACATCACCGGATGTTTGCAGCAAGCCCCGTTTCGATTGCAGAGCGTACCTAAGTAAGCGAGATTCGACTGCGGTTAACTGACTGCGGATAGCTATACGTTACGAAATATTTTCAGTATAGGAGAGTTACGTTGCCGACAACGCAGAAGAAGTGGTAGTGAAGTGCTCTGGTTCTACTTAACCTACCAGTACTTTTCGTTTTTTTAGGAAATACGTGTTTGATGCATGAAAAAGTTTCGCTTTACTATATTGTACCCCCAGAGACTAATGCACCATACAACTTACGTTGATTGCATTTCTTTCATACTTCCGCTCATTATGATATATTTGCGTGCCTATGTGGCAAGCCAACATATTTAAGGCGCAGGAAATCGATATTTTATGCACGCTGGTAGCACGCACGCACACTTGTCGTCAGGATATCTTTAAAGGCATGAGGGATACAAGCTTTACAACTACGCTACGTAGGTAAAGGGCGAATGCGCATGTAATAAACGATAATTAAAGGGGATTTGAAAATCAACGCGTTCCCGCCTCTATCCTCGCCTGTCCTCCGGATTCTGTGTTACAGTTTGTACTTGCTGTGGAAAACATTGCTCATCACTGCACCTAGGACTTAAGAAGAAGCTTTAGCTCGAGGCCGATTGCGATGCCGCCCGTTCAAATACATACAAAATGTAGAAATACCTTGATCTGTAATCCGCTGGACCAATTTGAAAGAATTGCAGCATTTGAGAGGGAAGGTTAAATGCTAGTGACTCTAGCAAGCAGAACTCCGATTTCAGGCCATGAATGTTCTGTGAAAATTCCGGCAAATAATAAGTATAACATATATTGAAGCACGAATTTCAAAAATCCGTAACTGTGCATCCAATACAGATATCGAGTCTGTAAACTTAATCTGTTAGAACATCGATGGTGGACAACTATACATACGAATTCACATCGCACGTCAATTCTTTAAATATTTTCAAACATGTTCCAAAAGTCCTGCTCCCCCAAAAAGTGTGTATTGCACCAATGTTGTCAGCTGGAAATTATTTATTATAAGCAGTGCAGATAATTCTTATTTATTACTAACATCTTTATTTATTACTGAATTACAAAGTTATAAACCTCGCCGTTTTATGAAGTCTTTAGAAGGCCTGGTGGCAGAAATTAAAAAAAAATGCACTTGAGAGGCACCTTTATATCGGGGCCAATTCTGATGCTGCAGTTTCAAATGCGTACAAAACACATAAATGCGTTCATTGAGCAACCTCTCCATCAATTAAATAAAAATTTGTTGCAATTAACCGAAAAGGTTCACTTCTACTTCTGGATCAAACAAAACATTGATTTAGGCCCTGAATTGTTTTGCTAAAATTGCCGAAGATACGTAAGTTTGAACAGATAGAACCACTAAGTTTGCAAATTAGCAATACGGCACTCAAAAGAATTATCACAGTTCTGAAAACTTCAACTTTTAGCCAGTATAAAGCGGACAAGTTTGATTTATCGATGTATGCTTGACACAAACTTTTGATAACGTTTAATATAATTTTGCTATGGCTTGCTTACATATTAGTGATGTAATTTGAAGCCGCGTATAATATATTGAATTTCCCGACGTTAGATGTGCTACTACGTGCCTTTACATAAAACTGTTATATCGATTTTCATTGCACAGTTGCAGGATGGTTTCTGTTTTGAGAGAATTTGCCACTTTCAACAATTCCTAAGCGACAAATTGTCAACCTAAATCAAAGTTTCCGTTGCAACACGCTCTGTTCCCATGTAATTAGAGACCAGTGCTCTGACCAAAACTTCCTCTTAAATACGATTCATTTACTGTAACTCTTGAAAGTTGATGGACTTCTTGAGACATCTCAGCCTCACGTAGTTGTTAATAAGAACAGGCGCGGAAAAATCTACATAAGTTTATTGTGAATTCGATCTAAATAACTTGTATACGGACATCTGCAGAAGTCCAGCTTGCTTACAATAAGCGGCATTTACCCTATTTTTCACTCATCGCTGTCGTGAGTCACCGATTTTGGGTGCGTGTGGATGTTACGAGAGATGGGGTTGGGAGACGCAGCGCAGCACCAGAGAGTTTCATTGCACTCTACCCCAAACTTGAAATCAAACAAAATCAAACAAAACACAATGAAGAAATACATGCCCTTATTTGTGGCTACGTTAGTCCTTGGCGTTTGCTACGCGAAAGTCAGACAACCCTAGATTATGGCTGCAATGCTACGAGAAAGGACCCTTCTTACTGATTTGTGCTGTCGCACGTATCTTCCGAGTCTAAAGCGTGTAGGATCCTTATCATAGTCGGTGCTCTCGCTGACTCCCTATACGTTCCAGCCTAGGTATTGGCCAGTCGATTCGTCCTTCCCAGATGCCGGTGTCCCGAGCTCCGTCAGTGACGTGGCATCCCACCTCACCGGTTAGGCCTAACTTTGTGCTCCGCGGCTACTTCTTCGAGTGCCGATGAGACGCCCCGAGTACTATTGTACGTGCTGGTCTGCCTCTGAGGAGGAATACTTCCTGGAGTGCCCGGCACTGCCATGAGAGGCTGCAGCAGTACCGAGGAGCCTCGCTCTAACGTCGCCGAGGTCGACGGCCACACCCTGGACCGCCAGCGTCACGGACTTGATTGAACCTCCATTGCTGCCGTCGCCAAAGCGATGCTGACGCTACCACCTTCTTCGCCCAGAGCCACGTCGATAATCCTAGCTCGGCACCGCTTCTCCTTCTATCACAGCTCTGGTCACGTGCCTCGAGGTTTCGTGCCAGTCGAACCGATACGTATACATCGCCCTCTTCCTTTCTGCGCCGCATGCCTCTTACATATGACGTGGGACACCTTTTCGGGAGTTCTTTTTTTCAAATGACTGCCTTCTGTCGGTCTTCTTGATCGCGACTCAGCAGGAGTACTGCTCCTAATGCCTTATTGGAGGCATCAGTGCATAGCAGAAACATACTCCGTATGTCTTGTGCTAACAGCGCCGGCACATGTGCTAAGCTTTCTTTAGCATTTCAAAGGCTCTTTGCTGATGTTCACCCCATTGCAGTACGTTGTTTGCCCCCTTTTTCGTCAACTCTATCAATCATCCAGCTACTTCAGCGTAATGTGGGATAACTTCTCTATAAAATCCTGTAAGTCCCGAAAATGGTTGTAATTATTTATTTGTCTTAGTCCTGTACACTGTTTGTATCTTGTCTAGGGTATCCTCCTTGTGCTGGACTTGTCCCATTCCTAATTTGTGCCCCCAAAATTGCACGGCGTTGTAGCCTAGCGCCCATTTGGTTGGGTTTATCATCAACCCCGCATCCTTTACACTAGTTAGTAGCTTTTCCAAGGCCTGAAGATGTTCATACCACGTATCAGTAGCAACCAGCATGTCGTCATTATAGTGTTCAACGTGCGGCAACCCATGTAGGGCTCGTTTCATCAGTTTTGTGAACACTGCTGCCGCTGTCTTTAGACAAAAGAACATCTACTTAAATTGAAATTGTGCCACTTGCACCAAAATTGAAAACATCTTCAAACATTTGCACTGCTTGCAGTATGCAACCGAGTTCCTATGGGCCGTCAGCTACTGACACGTATTGCTTTGTTTGCGTATCCTTTCAGGGAAACAGCGTCCAGTTTGTCTTATATATATATACATTGACGCTCATGTCGCGAATTAGCGAAGCTTGCTTCGTGTGTTCTCAGCTTTCTTTTCTGGAAGATATGTGAGTTTGATCCCCGCTGACTGTGATCGTGGTTTAGCCGAATAGTTTATTATCATCCTCTCTACCGTGATATCAAATCCATACGACTCATGTGCCAGCGGCAAGAACTAACACCTGTTGCTAAGCGAAGATCGCAATTTTTCATCAAAAAAATTAGACCTTAGCAAATTTAGACATTCTTTTGTAATCATAGTACATAAAAAAGCGAAAGCTATTTCTGGAATTTTTCAAATATTCTTGATTCCCAGCAATCATCACTGGAAGAAATTCAACAATAATTGACCTTATGACTACAAAGGCTGAGTTTTGCTTGAAACCGATTGGATTGCAGTGTAAATAAAAATCTTGCAATCTTGCAAATGATTTGCAATTCATGGTGTCGCTGAACTGCTTATGGACTTTTCCTCATCAATCTGCGTACCAGGCGTACGTTGAAATTGTTTGAATATAGCAAGACGCCGAAACAGCGCACCACGGCAAGAAGTTGAGTATTTTAGTGCTATGTAGCGTGTCTCCAAGAAATTGGTGCACACCGTTGCAAATTTTCAAACTTTATTTTTTTTTGCTAGATAACGCGTGTTAGACACATGATGCTTTGAGCCATAAGTTGACAAAAAGCAACGCAGAGACTGGTAATCTACAACTTACTGTGGACAGGGAAGCAAGAACTGAGACTGCATCTGAGAGGAAACTTTTAGTTTTCTGGATATGGGCTTCCAGACCGGCCCCCGGCTGCTCTATTGTATGATCGGCTTTGCGTGGACAGGTAGCGCCTTAGTGAAGGCGAATAGGACTGTCGTCATTGGCTCCACTGTGTGGCGGCTAGGTAGTCAACGACATCGCGACGCCATTCCCCTTTCTGCAGACCTGGCCCGTTGACGGTGAACCCTCGCAGTCTCTAGTCATGGTATGGGCATCGGCCCTAGCCGTGGCCTGCTTCCCCCGCAGTGACCACCGTCTGTCACACAAAGGATGGTGGTCGGGGTTGCGCCACGCATTTTTCTTCCTTGTGTAGTGGCACATGGCACCTGACGGGAGAGCTGGTGGTGGCGGCGGCGGCCGGCAGAACCGCGGCGTTACAGTTCCCTGGCGCGAGTACGGAGGGGGACCTTGAAAGTGGGCGACGGCGACGTAGGCCGTCGCTTCCGGCATGGAAGGGGGCGATTCGGGCTGCACTTCAGAAACGTGCAGTGACCAAGGACACATGATGTTGCGACGAAGGTAACATTTTGCGCAGTTCTTCACCTACAATTGCCCTGATGGTCTCTTGTAGGTCACCGGATCCCAGTGCCTGGATTGCGTACTGCGGCGTGAGTACTTGGTGGTTATATTGCGTAGTGCGCATTTCCAGAGTTTTCTCAATCGTTGTTGCCTCTGTCAATAACTTAGCTATGAGCTTCGGGGAGTTGCAGATCAGTCCTGTGAAAAGTTCCTGCTGCAAGCCTTGCATCAAGAAGCGGACTTTTCTCTCCTGGAATATTTCCGGGACTGCGTACCAGACAAGACTAGTCATCCCTTCCGTGAAGATGGTGAAGGTCTCTTTGGGTAGTTACCTTGGATTTCCAGGAAAACTTGGGCCTTCTATTTTCAGTCAATGCTCGTGAAGGTCCTCATGAAGTTACTGCGGAACAGGTCCCACGTTGTAAGCGTGGTCTCCAGGTTCTCGAACCAAGTCTTCGCGGCATCTTGCAAGGAGAAGTACGCATGGCGTAGCTTTTCCTCAGAGGTCCAGTTACTGAAGGTTGAGGTCTTCTCGAAGGCTTCGTGCCACACTTCGGGATCCTTCGATGAAGCTGCACGGAAGGTAGCAGGCTCCCTGGGTTGCTTAAACACGATACGGGACGCTGGGACTGCCATTTTGGTTGTTGAGCTGGCCACGGTCTTCCTGGTCGTATCAGGCACAAGGCCGTGTATGGGGGCTATCCTTGCAGTCTATCCTTGCAACTTTGGGAACCCACCATGATTTCTTAGTGGCTGCGGTGTTGGGCTGCGAAGCCTGGGGTCCCTGTATTGAATCCCGGCCACGGCGGCTGCATTTTGATTGAACGAAATGCGAAAACACTCGTGTACTTAGATCTAAGTGGATGTTAAAGACCCCCTTGTGGTCCAAAGTAGTCGAGTCCCCCCCCCCCCCATGCAGTGTGCCTCATTATCAGATTGGGGTTTTGGCACATAAAACCCCCTCACTAAATTTTTTTGACGACGTTGGTCTTGTCTTCGGGGTTCGAGCTTCGTTCGCGGCTTTGCGGGGGTGTTCGGTGCATGAACGCACTAGCACCTACATCAGATGTCACGTTATGCTGACGGTGAAGAAGGCAGCAAAATTGTGATGCACGAAACTAGCGTTTTATTGGGCCAACCTGTGCCCTGAAAAATATGCTACACTCAAAGAACAACGATAGCGGCGAACACGGACGGCGATCGTCGAAAATATGTTCTCCGGTCAAACACGTCGGCTTTTGCACATACGTCATCATAGGTTCCTATGTAATTGCTGGTTTCCGCATTTCTTTCAGAAAATTTAACAGAATTTGCTTCGCACATGAAATTATATTGCACAAGCTTCAGTGACAACGGACAACGGGTCGAAATATCGATAACGTTCGAAAAACGTCCGATACGTGTGGGCGCTTGCAGCGCTGAGCGATAGCAGTTGTTAGACGGGGATAAGCAGTCACCAGAAAAATATAAACAAGTACACCTGTCAATATTTTAGGACAAATAAACCACACCAAAGCAAATAAACTACGCCAACCCCAAGGCACGACAGACGGCAATTGAATAACTATAAGATCTGCAAAGTCTACTCGTTCTTCAAATGAACCCTCAATAGAATCATACATGCAGCCCTGGTTTAGGTTCCCGAAAATTAACAAAATAAAGAAAACGAGACTTCAGTGCGTATATTAACCAGTGTAGTGGCTAAAGGTTTTATTTCGCTTCACCATGAACCTACGCGTATTTTTAATCTGAAAGTGCTTGAAACACAGAAATAATGGCGTTAACCACGAATTCAAAACAGCCAAACAACACCCATTCGAAAAAAAAAGGAGACCATTGATAATTTTTTTTTTCACAAAGGGAATCAGATTACCTCCACCTGCTTTTCCATATTAAGAATGGTGTAATTGCAATCCTTCGTTATGCATATAAGCCGGCGATAATCGAAAAAAGGCCTGGGGCTGTTCCTAAGAGCCACAAGAAGAATTAGCGAGGACGTGTACTCAAGGTCGCTGAGAACGATTAACCCTATCTTAAACATTCTCTGGATCCCGGTTGCCGAAATTCGCCTCTACCTAGGTGAAAACCGGCACGGCCTCTACCATATTGAGCCATCTGATACAAGCTCAATATTATGGTCCAGCAAGCAGGTTCCCACCTGGCCGACCGAAATACCGACTTCACTGTCACCCATGAGCTCTCGCAGCTCGCTTCGCTTGCGTGTATGTAAATCAGCGCCTGCACCTATGTCCACGTGAACCTACGAAAACGGAAGTTCCGTTCGCGCCATTGCATAAGCAAATTATGTTTACGCTTTGGGCGCATTTATTGGGATGAACGTTGGCTTCGCGCGCTCGATACGGCTTCATTAGGTTTGTATGGTAGATCCTCAGCTCTTTACGTCCACCCGATATTTTCATTACATAGTTCCTGTCTGAAAGCATCTCCACGACCTACGCAGCGCCTTCCGAAGCAACGTCTAGATTGTGTTCTTTGAACGCCGTCAGCAAAAGCACCTTATCGCCTGAAAGTTCGCTTCCGAGCGTTCCTATCGTAACTTTAGCGTTCCTTATTCATAAATTACAAGCTTAGCCGTTGCTATTACCATTCAAGGCTGGAGCTGTGTATCTTGAGGTAAGAACGAGCTGATCGTACTGTACTTCCTTCGTGTGCTTGTAGTGTCGGTACAAATACCACCGCGGCGCTGAAAAGGGGTGTTCTTCCTGGCTATCCCCATTTTTCTTCATGTTCTTTCAGCTTATCGAGGGATACATTGCTCTTGTACCACCATGATTCCCTGTTTACCAACCTTCACCAGTCCTATAAAACCTACTGAACTTGGCAGCACCAAATTAGTCTAATTTCTCTGCTAGCCCTTGGTGCGGTATTCCCACCGAGCATGCTGCCTTCTCGATAGCGCTGTCTTTGCCGCTTTCACTAGCGATGTGCTGTGCTTCCTGAGTCTCTATGTCATAAGGCGTATTTTTGATTCATTGCCGTTCTTTATCTCTGCCACCATCTCTCGAATCTTGGAACACGCGAGAGCTTCGACTGTAGCTCGCTGAAACTCGGGACCTGCTTCTTCAACAGCATCTACGAGGGATTTGATATTAAGCAAGGATATTATTTGGACAGATTTTGCGATGCTGTGACTTCCGTCATTAATAGTAAGAACGGCCCCTCAATCCCTACGCTGCCTATGCGCAAGCAAACACTATTCACCTCATCTATCTGCTGAATCCACGCACATATTTTGGTGAAATCTTCAGGTTTCAAAAACGCAGCGTGGATAATGTCTATTGTCGCAGCTTAGTCCCTAAGCACCTCACATGGAATTCCATTCACTCCTAGGTTGTGAAGGCAGGATCCTAAGAGGGCGGAGTTGTCGTCGTCACTGTTCGCAAAAAAAACTATTCGGGGATTCCGACAGCCGATCGCAAGGTGTCCCGGTTCCTTCTAACGAAAGAGGCAACCGGTTTTCTAGCCTCAAACACTATTCTCTTTTCTTACGTATTTCGATGCGGTGTTATTCTGGCTTGAAATATCTCTCGGCACGTCTTTTGTCCCACCTCCAGCTTTCTCGTTATGAAGGGAGTGCCTGTTTTCCTCTTTGCTGAACTGAGTGAACCACCGTTTGCATGTTTTCTCGTATTCGCCACGTGCGGCGAATTTATTTGCAGGCATAGAAGCACGTTGGAAAGCTCTTTCATTCGACCTACCTTGAATTCATAGGTGTCTTTCTTCGCTCAAAGACCCATTGAACTGCTCAATGCCAATTAGCTCAACAACCTTATCAGGACAACCGAACGCATGCTCTTTTTTAGCCCCTCAATTAAATTGGCTTTCAAAAGTTAAAGTAAGACCTTGAGAAGATTCGCCCCGTGTTCAAGCTGCCTCTCGAATACGATGGCGGAAAGCCTTTCCTGAAAGCCAATATTTCTTTGCCAACGGAACTTTTTCTTTCCGATATTCATCTGCATAGTCAATCTTTAGCTCTGAATTTATTCGTTTGCATCGCCAGCAAGAACGGTCCGAATCTGTTATTGCCAAGTTTGCACTGCCAACCCGGTTATTTTAAAGGTTCGTTTAAAATATAGGAGAACAGTACCATGTCTTTGTTCACCTTGTACGAGGCATAATGTCCCTTACTTCTACTAGTGCTCTTCACGTGAACGTCATTGATTTACTGCGAGGTTAGTTTCAGATTGCCTGTCCAGATCCTGTGTCACGTCCAGTTCTTTTAGCGCTACTTTTTGAAGACCCTGTTCCTCTTTTTCAATTCATTCCCCAGCTTTTTCTTCTTCTGCGTTCTATCCAGATTTCTCAGCGGATAGAACGCAAAGGATGAAACGCCCTTTCTTCGTGGGCGTTTCGTCCAGCTTTCTAATTTTGTTTCTCCAACTCTTCCGAAGCTTCTGAAATTTTGTCACCCCGAGCACTGCACTTCTCAATCACCTCGTTAAGCTGAGGCTTCCTCTCTCTTTTCCCGACCTTATTTCCCAGCCCTTGGCAATGTAATAATAACTCTGCTTTCCTTCTTTGCTCATGGTCAATCCAAATGCAATCCGAATGTATGGTCAATCCCGAACGAGGGCTTTCTTGTTCTGCTGACACGTGGGGAAGCTTTCAACAGAATCCCGCCAGCACAGCAACTGATTTGCCTTTTTATAGAACACACGAGTTAGAACTGGCCAAATTCTCAAAGAAAGACAACCGTTCATTGTGCTGAAGTCTGGACATAGCGGGGTTTATGCCGTTGCTGGCAACCGGCTGGTAAGATCTTGACAGGGGGACGTGGGCCTTCACCGCAAGAATCAGGAAACATCAACGAAGGCGGCCATCGTAATGATGAAAAATAGAGAGAATGTATTTGATTCAGTGAGACATAATTGTGACTCTACCCGAGTCTCGAGCGGTTCTGCCTAACGTAGGCGTCAGAACAGCCTTAATAAATTACCCTTCCAATACAGCCATGATATTCTGTGGAAAACTCCCCATCCAAAGGGTCATTCACTTCTCTTGATCTTTCTGGTAGCGGACGACTGCTTGGGGTTGTGCCCATGGAAGTGTGAAGGCATGTTTGTTCAGTGCGGTCTTGTGCCTGCTTATCAAGTTGTGAAGTCGATGGCCTCCTCCCCTACGTGTCTTGCTGGTTAGCCGTGCCAACTCAGAGTGTAGCAAGGGCCAATAGGATGACGTTTTCTCAAGGGTGAGGGAAATTACCTAGACCCGGGAAAGCGAGTTGGAACGCTTCCCACACTTGAGAGGTCAAATTCCAGGCTGATCACAGAAGTGTCCAAACGCTTGACGCGCATAAACTCGGAACCCTTGCACATGAATAATGATGAAATCAACTAATCAAACTAATAAAATAATGATAAGTTGAGAGTGTTAGCATATAGTTTGACCGTTTCTGGTACATGTGGACGCTAGCTGCGAGAAACTGGCAGCCACAGCGAGGCGGCAAACTTCTTCCCATTTTCCGACAGTGCGCCATCCGTAAATCGCGCTACTGAATACCTGTAACATTTGGTTTACCCGTGGGAATTTCGCTTATATAGAGAGAGGACCGCCGTTTGTTTCTTGGTCACTTATTTCTTCACAGCAAACTACAACATGGCAACCATGCTTCAACACCGCATTCTATCTTTATTTTCTGTGACTTCCTGCTGTTACTGGCTCTGTGTACCACTTTAGTCAATATTGCATTGGTAATTGCCTCAGCAACATGTTCTGGAGCAAATTCTACTGCTATATGAGATTTTGATAAGTCAGCTGTGTCGCTTTACTATAAGAAATTTGATTTAGTCTAGCACTTTTCTATGCGTGAGGGTTTTAAAGTACAGAAGCCTGAGCGCCCGCGGTTATAGAGACTCGACTATCTATTGTTCCGGCACCTTGCATGGTTAAGCGTAGAACTTGGCACACTATCGACGAAATCAAACTGAGGCTCACCTCAGCGAATGCTGATGCCTTCTGTGGTAGCTAGATACCCATAAACTATGAAATAAAGCTTCAAGACAAAAGCTAAGGAAGCGAGCCCGGCTATACTACGTGGTGACCACAAATCCTAATTCGGAGAACACATCATGTCCTACCTTGACGATTTCGTCGCTCGCCACCCGATCACAGAACGATAAATTTAAAATCCAGCCGGAGTCCTGAAATAATTTTCATAAAACCTCCGTGTAAGGTCACTCGGGAGCTCGGCATGGCGCCTACAGCGGCAGTCTCGCGGCGCTTTCAGTGATCCAAAGGCAGCCCAGCCTGGCAGCTGTTCCTGATGCAAGCGTCGGCGCACTCGCCCTTTGGGCTGCTTTCTTTATTGAGAGGCGTCACTGTCGCCGAAATAGTTTAATTAGCGCTCCGCTGAGCACAAAACGGTTACGGCGACAGCAATAAGTCCCTATGTCACTGGCTGCTCCTGGCTACAGTGGTTTCACTGTTACGCTTTCGTCGGACACCAAACCACGAGAAAAACAGACAGGTGTTGTACTTCATAGAGAAGTTGGCGCTTCTCACTCAATTCACTGTCGCTGGTCTCCATGTACACGTCGTACATGGATATGTTTTATCGCTGCGATGTGACCTTCCCAGACACGCTGCTTAAACTCTACCTTGAATATTCGAGGGCCTCGCTACCTAATTGCCGAAGCCAAAACTACATTGTTACTCTCTGCCTCATCAGGCTAGTATGTTGTACGAAAGATAGAGAGAATATGTTTATTAACTAGAAAAGAAATATGTACATGTAAATAAAGGCAACCCCTGTGGTCCTTCCGGTCATGTGCCTAGATTAGTTTAATTGTTATGCTACTTAGTAGGTAGAGCAGCAAGCGGTCGTGTAAAGCTTTACGGTGGGCAGGGGCTCCTCTTGGCCGGATCGAATCGGTTGTTGTAACGACTAAGCTTTGTAGCCCAGCAAGGCAGATTCGTCACCATGAGGATAGGCCAGAACATGTTCATAGGATATGGCGAGCTGTAGCTGGTTCACCCCTGTCGCAAATTCCACAGGTTCGGTTCAGCGCCTTGTCAAGTTATTGGGTTCTGAAGGCAGCCGCCCTTACCGCACCGGTGCACACACGGCAGAGTGGCACGCGTTCCCGGCGTGGAAGCCCAGGAGGGAGGTGGTCTTGGCCTTCGGGCAGAAGCGCATATAGCAAGCTTTCTATGATGTCAAAGCTGCAGGTGAGTATCAAGAGTGTCTAAATCTTCTGCCTATGAAGCTGCACCAGAAAGGGGTCAAGGAGAAGGGGGGGCGAGCAAATATGCTTCCCCCGCGAGCGCGTCCACTCACCCATTCCCTATTCTGCCCGTATCACTTTGTGTCCAATAAATGTACACCTCAGTTCTAGTCTGCCGCAGAAGTGCCACTTCTTCGTCGATGGTGGTTCCCAGTGGGTGTGGGTCAATCTCGCTTAGTTCGCAAACGGCGCTTTGCGTGCCTTTATATAAGTGTAGTAGGCTGTGATGCTCGAGTTAACAATTTTTGTATACTTGGACAACCTCTAGAATCACTTATGCTCTGCACCGGTCGTTTTTAATAGCGTACCATACGCAGTTGCTGTCTTGTTGCTACCATCGCGGTTCGTTCAGGCAGTACTGGCGTGATTCTGTGAAACAGCAGCAGTCACGTAAATGGAGTAATCTGTACTTTCGGTAAAGATGGCTCGGCATAAAAAATAATACCAGGTTTGCGCGTAACTCCAATTTTCTACTACCTATGGTTCATTCTAACTATGGAAAAATGACATCATCATTCGATGGTATAAAACTGTGAAATGGTTTACCCGCCAGCATTGAATCTTCGTCCTTTCATACATTTAGTCATGCCGTTAAGCTGTTTTATATGTGTGACTAAGTTTACGTCATTCATTACACTACATTTGTCAATTGTATGTATTGACAGTTTTTTTTTTTGTTTTGCACTATAGGTTTGTGTACATTCAATTGTTTTTCATTGATCTTATTGTTCTATGTAGTATTTCGTGATTGTGTGTGTTTCTGTTAGTTAGGTTGCTCTTCTTTAATACATCTCTACATTGTTATTATTAACCGCGGGTCCCGTTGCAGTCTTTGACTTTGGAACCCTCGTCTGTATATCCTCTCTTACCAATTCATCGTACACAAAGGATACTAAGCTGAACTGAACTGTACTGAAAGCCTCGGACTTTGTTCATTTTCTCCCACGTTGATTGGAAGGGGATGAGCAATGGCTGCCATCACGGGCAACCATGGCGCCGAAGTTGTTGGGTGAATATGAGCTTGTGGATTCTGACCGATCTGGGCGAGTATTGTTTGTCCTCAGTACGTATAGCGTCTAGTCGCCGCACCTGGGTGCGTCCTGCGTCCTCCCCCAGTTCTTCGAGCGCGTTGGACGTGTATGGTGTAAGCTCCGGAAAACCATACGCTATGCGTACATTTCGAAGATGAGATGTTTCGATGTGCCTACGCATCGTTGCCGTGGTTCGTGTGTAGCAGCGGAATTCGTTGTAACAAGAGTGCATAAAGACACCGATACGCGTATGCCATGTAAACATACCGATATGAACACGAGACGGATAGTGAAAGCAACTCACATCCCACTAGCATATGCCTTCGTAGGTAATAATGGGTTGGGTATTTCGTAGGCATGCGAGCCTTTATTTGTGATTATGTAAAAGTCCTAATTTTATATTGTGTGCACAAATAATAAACACCCTTTTGTGTATGAATAAAACCGAGTTGAAAGTTGGCGCTTGCCTTCTGGATTTATCCGTCTTTGTATCGTGTATTTTGCACTTTTAAAAATGACCTGTTCTTAAAGCCTCTTTTAAAGACTGTTCTAAATTTTCGATAAGCTGTCTTTCGAAGGATTTGTAAAATGAAGAAATGTCTTCATCTGCTCGAGGTTTAATCTATTCTATTTCAACATGTATGGACAAGTGAACTTATGGAACTATGGTTTAACTGGCATCAGTGGTGTTAGTCCACCCGATCTGTCACAAGGAGTCCAAAGTGACTGTACGGTGCCTGGCGTAATTCTATTTCGTGAATCTCTCACTCTATAAACGTCACACGAAAACGCGTTACATTTCAAGCCTAGCAATGCCTCATATCCAATGACATCATCCAACATCACTATCTACGACATTGGGGAAAATTTCCCTGTTTTGGCATTGACACTCTTCCAGTTGTGCGAGAGAGCTGCTCTCACTGAGACGATCCTTTTGGACATCAAGATTTTAGCTTATTGCTCTGCCCTGCCACACGTACCTAAATGTAACAGCCTCAAATGTCGAACCACGTTTGTACATCCAAGACCGAGACGCCTTAAACCGTGGTACATTGTCACGCAGGTAAGCAAAAAAAACGTTGGAAATCTTGATTTGATTCACGCGTTATGCGCTAAACAATATACAGCTGCCACAGTCCCAACTACTCCGGTAATTGTGCGCAAGCTTCACGCTGTGGCTTACCATATGCGCATAGACCCTGCTGTTTTCTCAACACTCAAAACTCTGCCCACTTACGAGCTCTTCATATAAGGCTAGAAGTAGAAGCTTGGGGTGGCAACTGTGTTATGAGATGAATAACGATTGGGTCTCCCTAAAGTATAAATTCAAGATTTTTAGGTGCCGAAACCACGATTTGTTATGTGGCACGCCGTAACAAAGTAATTTAGACAATCTGGGGTTCTTTAATTTCCACCTAAGTCTAAGTGCACGAGCGCTTTTTTGCATTTACCCTTTATCGGACAACAACAATGGGAACATTGCTTTCCACCGCGGCAGCTGCGATCGAACCCTCTGCCTTTTGTTTGGCAGGACAATATCTAGCCAGTGAGCTACTGCGGTGGCACCTTTTGCCATTTATTATTACGTCCGCGACAGTCGCACGATTCAACCCACCTGCAACCCCTATGCGCTGCTGCACAGCCCCCGCATGATGATGATGATGAAGATTATATTAACCTCTATTGGCTTCCCTTTCGAAGCGGTGCACCGACTAAAAGTCAACACACCTGCTTGAGCTAATCGGAATTATATGTGCATAGCAGTCTAGCATTCTGCCTATCTCTCCTTGATCATTTCCCTCATTAAAGGACCTGTATCTGTATCTGTAGTGTAAATATGGATATAAGCACTCTCGTTCTATCAATCTCTGTCCTTTTTTTCCCACCAATATTCCAAATGTCTCTTTCGTATGCTAACTGTTGACCAGCAAATGATTCCATGTGCTTTGAATCCCAATGCTTCTGGAAGGTCAGCGTTTCTCACGGGTCTTGCTTGGTGAATATCTCAGCATCCCATTACAATGTGCTTAATGGGTTCAAGACTTTTCTTGCTGCATACCCATACCCCATCCTGTTTCTAATATTTTCTCCGGTATGGTTTTGTCGGTAGCCAGCTCAGGCCTCAAATAGCAGGACACTGCACTTTGCCTAATCATGGAGATTTTGACTCCTGATTTTTGTCCTGCCGTTCTTGTAAATCTCCATTGACTTTCCTGTTTCCATCTTTTTGCATCCAGTTTACCGTATCGCTATGTCTCCCTTTCACTTTGATGGCTACGGGTTGTATACTTACATATTTAATTACCATGCTTTGGAGGTACACATATCTGTGCATATTAGCCGCTCATTTCTCTTCATCGATGCCCATTATGGTTTCTTCATAGCTGATTTTGTTCTTTGCTTATCTTATATTAAGAGAAGGCCAACCAATATTCCCCCGCACTGCCTTATTTGTGGTTTGGCCTGTGCCCCCAAAGCCAATCGGCGCACTAACATTTGCTTAACTTCCAACTCCTAAAATATCTCTGGTTTTAAGCACAAAATGTGCTTTTCCATCATTAGTGCTGACGCCATTGATGCTGTCCGAATTTTCCATCTCCCATTTATCGTAGCCCCAGAGTGCACCGTGTTTCAGTGCTGCTGCATTCCGCTTCCCCTTCATCCTTAGAGCATCTAGGCGGGTGTTTGAGTATGTATTTCCTTTCCTAATGTACAAAACCAAGTAATTTATATTGCTTGACCATGGGTATGACTAGCAGTTCAATTACTACCATGTCATTCTCGCTCGTGTTTTCATTGAAGGTTATAATTCCCGTCTTCTCTGTGGCAAAAATATCACTGGATTGCCCCTCATACCCTTAGCGCAAGCTCCAGTCCCGAAGTTAAATTTCAATGGGAGTTTCATGACGAATAAAAAAAAGCAATAAATGACGCTACTTCAGCGAATCAGGTCTATAGTACAGCACACACTGAATATAAGGAAACTGCGAAAAAAAGCTGCCACATCTGGAGTTCTTGTAGAGAGAAACAAGAGAGGGGAAGGCAGGGAGGTTAAGGTGGGTGCCTGGTCCAGTTTCTACCCTACGGTGTGGGAATATTTACTTACACCCATGCGCGGGAGACATCAAGTACGAAAGAGCTGTTTCCTACCGTTCGATACATGTTTCTACGTATTCAGTGGCAGTGTGCTAGGCTTAGCAGTAGGTCCAGTGCCTTTTCGAGCAGCCGTAATTACTTTGTGGTAATGTGTCTGTTTCCGAAATCAATGCATAAACGGAGAGGAACGCCATGTAGACAGATGTAAATATTACCTCGCAAATTATCTTGAGACCAAATTGATCACTTAGCCCCGCTGTTTATGTGCTCGTAGTAAATAACATCTCATTCTCTCAACGTCGTAGCTCATGGCTCTTTCAGTCCATGGCGTGGTCTTTACCAATCGCTACATACCTTCTCAAATTATTTCAAGTAATCACGGTCCATATTGCCATAGCCATAAAAAAATTACCGTGTATTCAAACTACAAACTACAACTTCTGCCTGGAAGGCAGAATAACTTTAGGCTCCTTGATGGAAAGGAAAACACGCCGAGAAAAATGTCTATGGCTGTTGGTTAATAGGTCCAACCAACCCAAAGGATACCGAAAAAAGCGCTTTCTGTACTCGGTCCAATGAAGCTGCAAGAAACCATCGTTCTTGTGCTAGAGAAATCCATGACCTTGTATTTAGCCCATGGCGACAAAAACATTCATTACGGGCGACAAAAGAAGAGGTAGCTTTATCTTACCATTTCTCTCGTCTTCATTCTCCTATTACCTCTTTCGTGTAGGTTACTTTTACTTGTTGTCCGGTGCTTGGCCCTCACTTTTCCTTTTCCCACCATTCTTCATTTCTTCTTCAGCGTGCTTCCAGTTATGTATCCGTCATGTGGCTTTCTCCCGAATAACATAAACAGAGCTTGACGAGGCACTTTAGGCCAGCTTGATAATCCGGTTTCGTCTTTGTTTGTGGTAGCCGCCATCGTATTACGTTGACACAAGCAAAACAAAGAGTGGCTCAGGGTGGACAAGGCCACACAGGCAGAAATAGCTCTACCCACCGAAGCAGCGGTACCGAAGCAACGCCCCTTTGACGCGTTTCGGATAGGCGAGACCTTGCAATCCTGTTTTCTCTATCTTTAAGACGCGCGATATTTTGAAATAGGAACAAAACCGAACACGGGTGTAATTGCTACGCACAAGATAAACATCGGCGTTTGAGATTTTTTTTTATTCTTCGGGTGGTTCGTACGAGGAGTTCTTGCTACTTCGGTAGATATTGTTTATAATCTACGCAAACACTTTTATCGACTGGATGGCATGCGCTAACATTTGTACGAAGTTGCGCACCTTTGTTTGTCTGGTACATACACATGGCAATTTGCAACGTCGATACTGTTTCTTCCGACACAATTTCACATTTCACAGTGTACGTGTGCATGACGTCCAAGGGTTGAGCTGTCTACTCTGACGTACCTGACTTGGAAGCGACTGGCAGTGCTCATACACCTGACAGATTAATAAAATCTAGCCCCGCGTCTATATACCACAGCAATATTTGCTTGATGATGGACGAAAGTTCCAACTGAATACCAGATGCTGTTTCTATCCTTTCCGATCCTTTATATAGATTGATGGTTTGATGGCACCGCCAAAATAATTGAGCTGTTTATATAACGCGTGACTGATGGAAAAGTGCCACATATTCATCAAATATTCCTGTCCAGCATGATTCTTAATATAAATAATGCTTCATTTTGTCCTTCAAAATGAGATATATTGTGCAAACAGCAACAAATAATATGATCTACAGTGAGCAGAACATGACACATTGTTCTCAAAGCAGATAACTGATGTAAGAGAAAGCTCACGATGCTCCGAATGATTGATTATTATAAGTATAAAGGTGCAGTGACGTACTAACTTCAAGCAGCGAGAAAACACAACATGACTTCATAGTAAATCACCAGAGGTACCGAGGCGTAAGCAAACGCTGATGGCTGGTCATTGTACAGCCTCTTGTTAGCGGTAGTTAGCCATGTCCGGACCTCATGTACTAAAAATTAATTTCTGGCGTTTTACTTGCCTGAAACACGACCTGATTATGAGAAGAGTATAGGCTTGGGCTAGTTCGTAATACATAGTTGCACTGGAACCATAGCAACGGGTCAACGAGTCAATATTTAGTTTTCTTTACGGCACAGGAAGTATAATATCGTATATATTTTTATTGTCATGATCTCCTTCACAATAGAAAAGAAGGCGCAACATAACACATGTGCGAGAATCAGTTTAATATAGGGCATGATACGTGTTCTTAAATATACAGATCATTCATTGACTTGATTTGAGCGGAGAGTTAAAGGAAAAAGAATGTTGCGCTCGCAGGGATAGCTTGAGTCTGCACAAGGCCACTCTGCCTGGCAATATGCCAAGAGGAAGTGACGCACGGAGCCGTTGGTCAGTTCAAGCTTTACGATTTTTTCATCATGGCTTCATCGAATTGTTTAGCTTGTACCGAACCGCATTATGTACAGCCCTTAATTAGGTGTCGGCCTGTTGGACAGCACGTCACTTGGCAGTCAGAACGTTTTGTAATATTTTTTTTGGGCCTATACGTCGGTTCAGTGATATTTATCGCCTGTGGTCGGGGTGCGTTGCGACGTGGTATTGTGGTCAGTTCTGGTTGTCGTTTCTTGCGGCGAAGCTGTTTGTGGCTAAGCTTCCTTGCAGTTTTCTTTTGCGTCAACACAATCATCCCGAAACACGCCGGCTCTGCGGGTGGCCCAGAGACGATAGGGAACTAATTGAATTTCTGAAAGTGAAATGCCTCAGAAAATCCGTTAAGTACGACTTACACAAAACGTAGAGACATGATAGCGCAGCATTGTAATTTTAATATTCGAGAAAACATAATTCTGCTACGGGTAAACTAAAACACCAACCCCCTTTGCGGCTGAGATTTCAGGCGTTTCTAAACGTAAGAGCGTTGCGGCCCGCTCGGTTCTTCGAAACACCATCAGAAAAAAAGAAAGAAGAAAAGAGCCACAAAGCTCGTCTTCGTGCATAGCGCTTGCCGCCAGCATTTTGACGAAAATGTCACGGCTACATACGCTACACGTCCCGGGAAGCATCAGAATGAGTCAGGTATCTTTGACTGCTATCGCTTTCCAGTTTTAAAGGAGAAGCTTAAGCGTTCTTCCAAATGTAAATATGTGAGCATCCGTTTCGTCACGACGACCACCGATCAAGGCAATAAATGTGTTCGTGCCTTTGTTTGTTCAAACTTCTTTCTGTCTCACGTAAGTGTCGTGTGCTAAGGCGCTTCACTGGTCATCCATATTCGCAGAGTGGAATGGCTCATGATGTTTAATGCGAAGCTTTCTTTGGCTCTTCCTTCAACTTTTCCACTGTTGCTACTGCTGTTGTTGCCTTGCACACTGCGTCGGGGTGGTTGAAAGTTTACGGCAGGGGTAAACGGAATCCCGTACCGAGCCGGGAAACGGGTGATTAAACTTACCCCTCTGCGCTCGTCACAGTTCACCTAACATCTCACGGCAGAAAGAAAATGCGTCGTTAGAAAGCATTTCTTCCTCTCTTCAGTAAGGGAATGAGTGAATGAATTACACATCCCTCTGTGTTCTGTATATTACGTGGACAAACACACATGGTGCAGGTAAGGTAACGCTTAACATCACATCACGACTGTCGTATGCGTCAACGCCACCGCAGCTACCATCTATGTACGCGAACAATACATAAAGGTTGGTTTACTTCGATTCCTACAGTGCGTTGGACCTGGATGTAATTCTTTTGATTGATTTGTTTCGTGATATTAGGAAGACTGGCCACGTTCATCGCCGGCTTTTCTGAAAATATTGACTCTCTAATGAATAGAGTGATATGACCAGAAGGATTGAGCAAATAAGAACATACGCACACGCGTACACCAAATTACGGACACTTAGTGTCAGCGTGCTCGAATCGATTAAGATTGCAGTGGGGCCCAGAAGACGACTGGCGCATTGCACCTGTGATCTTCTGCCAGGAAAACGAGCGCGTGAAACAAAGAAAGGATGGTACGCTGAAACCACAAACCTCAAATATAGGGCCACTTGCACATTAAATGGAGAAATGGGAAGCAAATACAAGGCACAAATACAATAACATATGTATTGACTGGAGTAACGACGTATCTGTACATAACTTGCGTTCGCCAGTTCTATCCTGCAGCGGCAAGAAAGAAACCTCGGGCCTGAACCTGCGGCTGAACTGAAACCTCTGCTTACCCATGCGGCTCCGATTCACTTTATGGCGTGGACTATTGGCACACGCGACTACTTTGGCGAAGGCACTCCCGTATTGAACGCGATGTTCTCTAGCAGCAACAGCTTTATTTGAGCTAGTTGGTTCACCTTGAAGGCTTTTTGAAGCAGCGCAATGTGAAGATGACAAGGAAACAAACACAACAGGACTAAAGCTGATCTTGTTAGCAATGGCGAAAGAAGCCTTTTAAAGGCTAAGCTATTCTTTATAAACTTCGTCGGGTTTTTGTGCCTTTCGGCGCGGTTTCGAGGCTGTTTAGCCGAGTAGGCCAACTAAATACAACGGAGGACGCGCGCATTTGCGGTCACCGCCGCTGGGTTCCTTGTACAACCACCAGGTTGCACTCACTTCCATGCATCTGCGGCAACGGCCACGCAGGGAAAAAACAAACAGAACTAGAAAAACGCCGGCACGACCTGTGATCCATAGAGTTTTATTTTTGACTAGAGGGAGCTGTAGCGCCAGTGTCTACGAAGCTGGAAGAACGCCAGTTCAGCCACCGTGCGAATTATAGGTGTTGTATGGATTTGCCTCAACTACATCCTTCTTGCTTTAAATGGCTTCGTGACTTGTCTAACTGATCAATTTTAGGAAAGTAGCAGGTTAGAAGTACACCAACTTTATTAAAGCTTTGCGGCGGCAGGATTCCAACAGAGGACCTCTAGCACAGAAGTGCAATACGAAAACTATTGTGCCATGGACGAGTGGACAAGCGCAGGCACTGCTATTTTCAGCGATCACGCGTGCTTGCAGTGTCCAACTACCTTCCGCGTTGAAGAAATATCAATCGCTTTGAAAATTAGTCCATTTTCAGTCGACATAAAGCGCAATAAACGAAACCACAAGAACGTCTGAAGCCCCAGGTACGAAGATCAGACAAATCCATATACTACACATCATTCCCACGGTGGCTGAACCATCGCAGTGCCCGAGTTCCCTCTAGTACCTTCAGAAAGCTCTATGCCATGACCGGTATAGAGGACGCGCCTCCAATTTGACGGCCTACTCACTAAACTGTTCGCCTGCACCATCTACTGTATGAGTCGGGGCTATGTTTGCCAAGAGCGATGTGAATATGCTTGCCCTTCTACACAGTGGGAGCACCCAAATTCGTGTTTCGGCTCTTTATTCGTTCACACAAAGTGATATATATCCTTATAGGCTCCGTGCAGTCGAGTGTGAGACTACTCTGAAGCCATCTGCCGCAGCGATGCGACTGCTCTGTGAAGGTGGCTCTGCGGCTCGACCGGCTCGCCGCGTATTCCTTCACGCGCGCTGTAATATGCACTGTACTATAACGGCTGCGGGCGTTATTCAACCATCTAACGGTCCTTGGGCATCTCTTGTCGTTATCGATGACAAGAACGACAGGTCTATTGGTTTCTACGTAGACTACCATCGATTAAACAAAGTAACGTGCAATGACGTCTATCATCTGCCGCACATCGACAACTCCCTTGACATCCTTAAAATAGCATAATATTTTTCCTCCTTAAACATGCGTTCTGACTACTCCCAGGTCCTGACTGCTGAAGCTCATCGCCAAAAACACTGCATTTGTCACACCTCCCAGCGTATACGAATTCAACGAACGTGCTTTGCAACACGCCTGCCACGTATCCTCGACTCACGCACAATATGCTATGCGTGAAATGAAGTGTTGTATTCATCTATGTTACTTTGGGCATTTGGTGGTTTTTTTTCCTGGTTTCCCTACCCACCGACTTCGCCTTAGTCATGTTTTGTCCAATCAACGCTAGCCACCAACTCAACCTGGCAAAAATGCCGTTTCGCCGCGCTGGCGCTCACCATCTTACGCCACATCGCGGGGTCGGCGTTCTAGCCGACTCCACGAAACTTCGTGCTTTCGCTGAGTTCCCGAAGCATACTAATATTGAAAGAACTTCGCAGTTTCGTGGGTCTATGCTCATATTTGCGCCACTTTGTTCGCAATTTCGCATTAATCATGTCGTTCTTTGGCCCTGCTCCTACGCGCTAGCGCGGATCTCTCCTCATGGTCTTCATCTTTTTACCTTTCCACCTACGCTTCACAATTTCAACCCGACAGCTGGAACTGAAGTACATACAGACGCCAGTGAAGCTGCCCTAGACGCCATCCTAACGCAACAAAAGCCCGGCAACTCCGAATACGTCATCGCCTGTGCGAGTCGCACGCTGACAAAACCAGAAACCAATTACTATGTTACTGAAAAAGAGTGCTTGGTTCCAATGTGGGCGCTTGGCAAGTTCCGCCCACGCCTATATGGCCGCCCATTGGACTTGCTAACGGATCACCACGGGCTTTGCTGGCTCGCCACGTCGAAAGATCCATCTGGCCGCCTAGCACGCTGTGCACTCCGCACCCAAGAGTGCGATATTCGTGTCGCCTACTACGGCGGAGGCGAGCACTCTGACGCGGACGCCCTGTCCCACTCGCCGCTGCTACCAGACACGGCTTGCGGAACCACTTCCACTCCCTCTATGTCATCTTTCTATCTTGACTCATCTGGCACCGAACAACGTTGTGGTCCGGCGATCGCTTTTCTTTTCGCCTGTCTCTCTTGAAAATCGATCATTCCTGTATCCCGATCCCTCCGACGCCAAGATCTTCATGTCGCCATTCGTCCTCGGCTGCTGCACCGACGCAACTACGCCCCCGAAGGCGTTAGATACCTACTGGTCATTCACTGCCACTTAAGCAGATAAATCTGTGCCTCATTTCACGACGATCCGCAATGTGGTAAGCCAGAGTAGTTAAGACATACGAACGTAGTCGCCGTCTCTACTACCATGGCGCGGAATGTACACTTTCATATGAATGTTTGTTCAGTGCTGTTCTTACTACTAACGTTGCAAATGTGCAAAGCGTTGCAAATCTGCACGCCTCTGGCGCCTCTGGTGCGTTGCGCTCGCTTCCATGCCTGGCCAAACCCTTCAATTGAGTCGGCTTTGACATTTACAGCCTGCTTCCATTAACACCACATGTCAATCGGTGGATCGTAGTTGCTGTGGACCATTTGACAGGCTACACCGAATCTACTGCGTTACCAAATGTTGCAGTGCGGGATGTATCCTCTTTTATCTTACATTGATTCATCTGTCGATGCAGCACACCTTGAAAACTCCTTTGTGATAGAGGTCGGGTCTTTCTCTCCGAAGTCGTTGAAGCTCTGATTTCCGAAAGCGACATTAATAATCGAACGAGCATGGCATACCGCCCAGAGACTAACGGGCGCACAGAACGGTTTAACCACACTTTCGGAGATATGCTCGCCATGTAAGTGGCATCCGATCACGTTAACTAGGTCCGCCTTCTTCCGTTTGTAACGTTCGCATACAACACCGCTACGCATGCGGCTACGAAATTTTCATCTTCCTTCTTCCTGTATGGACGCAAGCCTTAGCATGCCATCGACACTATCCTTCCATACCGTCCTGACGTCTCAGAGTGCCCACCTGTGTACGAAGGTGCCCGACAAGCCGATGTATGCCACCAGCTCGCACGCAAATTTACATTACAAGAACAACAGCGCCACAAGGAGAGCCACTCCGGCTCATTTTCAAATCCCGCCTATGCCCCAGAGTCTCTTGTATGGCTGGCTGTTCCTTGCCAAACTACTGGGGTTTCCCCGAAACTCATCCCAAAGTACGAAAGGCATCACCTCGTTTTGGACCGAAGGTCTCCGGTGAATTTTCTCTTTGAAACGCTTTGTCCATCTGACAACATGAGGTGGCATGGAAGTGACCTCGCCCACGTGGCGCGTTTGAAGCCCTACCATAACCATGTGCGTGTGTGTGTGTGTGTTTGTGTGTGTGTGTGTGTGTGTGTGTGTGTGCGTGCGTGCGTGCGTGCACGTGTGTGTGTGTCTGTTCGCTTCGGCCAAATAACTTGTTCTCGTTATTTGACCGTGGCAGCCGCTGTTACGAGGTGTTTAAACGCGCGACAACGGGATGTTGTTGCCGTCTGCGCCGAAGGAAAGTTGCTTTTCTTGACCATCAAGGCCACTACTCAAGCGTAGGCTGATGATCCATGGATAAATTCATGAATGCGACGCCAAGCTACATTCTCGACGAGGCCAGAACGCGTTATACGTAGGGCGATGCGACAGGAATGAACTATGTCGACAGGCGTGCCAGACTTTAAAAGGATGGAAAAACCCGCAACATATCTACATGTCCGGGCTGTAGTCGTTGCATCAACGGCTTTCTTTTACTGCCGCAACGCTTTTGTATGTGCGCTTATCTCATGCAACATTTTTTTCGATCTAACCCAGAAACAGCTGAATCATCACCAGAAATTTTAGGTGCCTTACACGAACTGCAAGCCGTTGAGGCGATACCTTTAAATCGGAATGCTCGACTCTAATTCCTCTTCAAAGCCAAGAGGAAATGTGCGTGCATTGGCGTCGCAAAATGCGCAGTTAATCTCATCGCTTACGGCTAGAATAGATGATGCGGAAGGTCGAACTCGCCGATCAAATCTGTTATTCTTCGGCCTAAAAGATTGCGTCACTGAGTCGTGGGCAGAATACGAAAAATTTGTAATTGTCGTTTTTCAGAAACACATGAACGTATCAGTCAAACCTAAAGAAGTTGGAAGAGCACATCGCCTAGATCGGTCCAAACCTAACGTAAACACACCTACACTCTTAAAATTTTCACACCCTTATGGGTGTAATGCGGGTGTATTCATCTTTTCACCCCTTGTAAACACCCTTGAAACACCCTTTTTCAGCGCAAAAGGGCGTTCAACAAGAAAACACCCTTGGAACACCCCCAGTCTTTCTAATTTACACCCTAATTATAAGGGAGTAAGTGAACAAGCTTACAGTATATGATAAATGAACATTGCCAGTTAAGGCGTTGATATTGGCTGTACATGAAACGCGCGCTACCTGCGCTTGAATCAGGTAGCTGGAATGATTAGATCGGGGCACCTAGGCAGCAGCGCACTGGCTCCGAACAGTGGTCAAAAACGAAGTTTCCCACGAATGTTGATATCGAACGGATGACACTAACGCGCAGACTTTGCATAGCCAGATATCTGCAAAAGGCTTCATATGATCAATAGCAAAATATTTACAATGCTATCACTCAATGCTTAAAGGTGTGCAACCAGTTAGACTAGGAATGGTTAGAAGTGAGGGCTAACGGTAAATAGCTCACCAACTTACGGTTTGTAGATGACATTGGCATACTCAGCAACACTGCAGACTATTTGCAACAAACGTTTGAGGAACATGTCGAAGAAAGTGTAAGTCTGACTGAGAGTTAGTATGCAGAAGAGAAAAGTAATGTTCCGCAGCGTGGCGAGAGAACGAATGTCATGGTCGGCAGTCAGCCTCTAGAACCTGCGCAGAAATATGTTTATTGAGCTTAATTAGTCGCAGGGGCCTCTGATCAAGGAAATTAACAAAAATAAAATATTATCTGGAGAGCTTACGGCAGGCATTACTAAATCATGACCAGGGAGCTTACTGCTAACCATTGCTTTCTACCGTTAGTAACGTATGGGGCCGAAACTTGGAAGTTACCAAAGAAGCTTTGGAAGACGTTGAGGACCGCGCAACGAGCGATGCAATGAAAATTATTAGGCATGATGATAATAGACTGGAAGACAGCGATGTGGATTAGAGAGCGAACGGGGATAGCTGATATTCTGGTTGACATTATGAGGAAGAAGTCGTGCTGGGCAGACATTGCAATGCGTAAGGGAGAGAACTGCTGGTCTATTGGAGTTGCAGAATGGGTGCTAAGGGAAGGGAAGCACAGTCGAGGACGGCAGAGAATAATGTGGACGTGATGGAATTGGGAAACTTGAAGACACGTGGAACCAGTTAGCACAAGACAGGGGTATTGGAGATCGCTGGAGAAGCTTTCGTCCTGCGATGGACGTCAGAATAAGCTGATGATGATGATGACGTGACGACATCCATGCTAGCTTCGCGGCATGTCATTCATGTTATGTCATGCATGCGTGTCATGCACGTTCTGATAGCTTGATTTGCGTCGATTGCGCGGGGGGGAGGGAGGGGGGCTAGTAGCGGCGTAGCCAAGTGGGGCACGCCGGGCACTTGTAACGCTCACTAACAGTAAAATTTTTGCTGCTATGGCAATGGCCCCGCTCCTTCCCCCTCCACGGCCAATTGGGACCCCCCCCCTCACACGAAAAAATTTTCTGGTTACGCCACTGTCGGGAGAGGGTGTAAGATTGCTCTAGACCCCTCCCTGTAACTTGTCAACGGAAACGGGGGACGGGAGGGCAGCTGCCGCCGGGCCGCAAACCTTATAGGCAGCCCAATTACCGGCTGCATTTCCCTTTGCACGTGAATACTGCTCTAATGCCATTACACTGTAGGATGTGTGGCGGTTCGAGGGCATGCGACAATAAAAAAAACCCATACAGCCATCAGCAAGTCTTAGCTTGAGCAGATCTTTGGGAGCTGGGCAAGACTCTCACAAAAAAAAAAAAGCTTGGCACCCCTCTTACAGGCATTGTCAACTCTGGGTCCCACCGCTGACTGTACATTTCCGGTAAAAAAAAAATCACACCGGAACTCCTCTCGGATTTGTCTAAGTGTGCGTAAGCATTGTGACTCTTCCTCATCTACACGCAGTCCATGTCGTTATCAATGTTATGAGACTTGAGCCGACAAGTATAAGCGACAGCGCTGCGGCGACACGAGCTGCTCTGGTCGGCGGCGCAAGCAAAGTACTGCAGGTGGCGGGGCCAGGCGCGCTGGTGACGTTCCGTTCGTTTTGAGCTGTTATCGCTCTTTAGCCCTCCTCATCCGCGCCGAAACATTATCAACCGTTCTCCGGCGGCGGCTGCTTGTGGCACGGCCGCGCGAACCGTATCTTGAAAGCGAACTGCATTGTGGACAGAGTGTGCCCACTGCTGAAACCTTCCCGCGCTGTGTTCGCACCGTTTACTTCGCTTTGAAAACAGACGCGCGTACACCTATCTTGAAAGTGTTCTGCGAAAAGCGCATAGTGCGGCATGAGCTGAGAGCTTCGTGAGCGCAGTGATCTCGCCGCTTCGGTCGCGTTGAAGCGAGAGCTAGCACGAAGGTGAATTCACTCGCTGTTGCGGGTTCTATTTTGAAACGTATCGTGTGGTACGGACTGACGGACGGATGTTTTTTCTTGTTGGAGAAGTATAGAAATGCTTACGTTATAAAAAAAATCGCAGGGTTCGCGAATTTCGCGATAAGAACCAACACCAACCCACTCCTCGGCGCCCCGCGGAGCGATGCCGTCTTGATCGCCCCCTCCCAACCCCGGGAAAAGGGACACTACCTATCTCAGTTGAAGAAACGATGATGAAACGTTAACGACAAGAACGGCATCTCCTAACGAGTTGTCTTATGGCCTCTGAGATTTGCGCGCGCAGCTGGCGCGCGCGAACCTGGGAGGCCCTAATTGGCCGCTTAATAGCATAAAAAGACAAAGATAATGCCAAATGACACAGTTAAAAATTCAAACAAATAACTGATCTTAATTATACTGTTTGGGAAAAAGAAATAAAAAATTAGACAGCCGCAACACACGCCACTAAAGCCACCACCGCCGGCATAACGCGGAACCAACAGTTGGCAACATTCATTCGCGCGTCATTGCTTCGTTCGCTTCGTCTTCGCAACGAGAGCCGCCATCTTCTCGCGCCTAACGTTTTGTATGGCTTTGTTCTCTGCAATCCGCGCACGCAGCTCATCGGTGGATGCACGTCTGCTCGGCGTCGCAATGCGGCCTGCGTCATTTTTTGGTGTTCGCGCAATCGGTGTGAAGCATGTCGCATGTGAAATGTTTGGTAGAAGTGCCTCACGTCCAAGTCAAGCCGCCGTACGGGTGTATGGCTGTGCGCCCTGTTCTCGGAAGCGTCAACGGCTTTCCGGCATGCGGATTTCAGGTACGTGCAAATGCGTTTCGCCCTCCTATTGAGCTCCGGCGCAAAGCGTGCAATATTTCATGTGAAAGATGCAGTGCCCGTCATCATGGTGTGAATTTCGAGCGGCAAACGAGAACTTTGGCATTTAGAGCACACCGCGGCTGCTAAGTTATCGTGGAAATTGTTTTACGTTACCGTAATATGTTGCTGTCAGTCTAATCTGCGGCTTGTGGACAGCTAGCCCATTGACTTTTGCTTGTGGCAGCGATAAGTATATAAATGGAAGCGGTAATAATTTTCGAGAGCAGAGAGTTGTTTCGCTCGATGTTTGGTCGTGTTCATGGCGTTATGAAAGCTAGAAAACTAACTGGCTTTATCGTGCTTAGTTCCAACTCCAAGGGGCGTAACGTTGGCGCTGTATATGCTTGTTTTCGGTGTCACGAGTACCACTTTCATGCTTTTGTTGCATGAGAGGTAGCTGCTGCATGCCGTCTGGGCAGAATACAACAAAAGCAATTTCCTCACTTTCATACGTATGCAATGTGACGTAACAAAATTTCCAGCGTTTTATTCGGAGCGTAAATATCCAGTATAGTTTAGTAAGAAACTCGAATTCTGTCTTAGCTTAGTAGGCGTGAAACAAGTGAAACTCTTTCCTTTTTGAATTCGCCCGCAGATGCGTCATCGGGTAATTGACAGTAGCTTCGCTACGTGAGTTGTTTTATGCGCCAATATTGCCTGGTTAAGTATCCTGTTAATTTATGCCGACGCTCGTTCATCTTGATTTTAAGCGGTTACTATCCCCGAGTACCGGACGATGCCAAACTTGTGAGGTGTAGCAAACGCGGGAAATTCAATGTGGCGTGGCTGCAAGTTCCTGTTTTTACGTTTCTTGCATTCAAAGCCAACAGAGTATCACTGATTTATTTTCCATTTCTGCTGTACTTGATCAATCTAATGTGACAACTGCATTTGCTCTTTAATGTTCTCCATTTACTGTGTATTCAGCTTGGCTGCCGTCCTCTCTTCAGAGGATGCTGCTGTGATAGCTCTTTCGTATAGCACATGCCTCTAGGCCCTTGTGTTTCAAGGGCTCCGGCGAGGCAGCAGTGCTCCAAGTAATTTTACCATCCTGTATATTTTCTATTTTGCATCATTCTTCCACGATGGATTTTAATGTTCATACTATTTGTCATTAGTCATCGCCATAATTTTATAGCACGTAGATTTTACGCACTTTACAGCGACAATTTTTAGGCCAGTTTACAGCCAAGTTACATCTTCCATAATACATCGTCAACATTACCACTTGTCATGGCCCTCTTTGGCCAAACGTGGCCCTTGCGCCATAAAACACCACACATCATCATCATCAGCTTGGCTGCCAGAAAATGCTTGAATTTCTTTCAGTATCCAAGTGACGAAATATTCCACTGACGGCCGTGTGTGAAACACGCAAGATGACAAAACTGATAGCAAAATGATGAGATATTTCTTTTATAGCGTTTGGACTCGACTTTTGGTGAGGCTGTCGATCGACCTTGGGCCTGGTGACAGCACACCCGACATCGCCAAAGTGCAGCCTATCAGTTGAGTGCCCCCGAATGGACCATCAACATCGGAAACTGAAGCAGAGCCAGGTAGGGCCAATTTTTACTTTGGAACAGAATACTGACAGCTGCCTCTTTTTTTAAGAACTAAATAACATATTTACAAACCAATCCTTTCTCTTTGTGCAGCCTACATAGAATTGTTTTTTGTTCTTATACAGACCTTCAGAAAGCAGTTCTTCTGAACCCTTTTTGCATGCACAAATAAATAAATAGGCGTTCACTTTCTGAAGAAATTGATGCACTGAAATGTGCGTTCGACACACAATGAGATGCAAGGTAACCAACAACTTTAAAGCGGTAAAAAAACAAGTTTGAAACAAGTTCTAACATCATAACCCGCCTTGGCATACGGATCTAAATATAACAGCAACAGAGGTGCATGCAGAGAAGTGTTTGTAAATGTTTGCAAGATATGTACATTGTCCATGAAATTGTTTTATTTACTTAGAGCTTCTTGGTGCCATGGCAGTGCAGTAAAAGCTCAAAATGATGCCCCTGCTCCTAATAAAGCACCTTTAGATATTAAAATTAAATTATGGGCTTTTACATACCAAAGTCACAGCCTGAAGTTTTGGGAACCTGGCCTTCTATAATGTACACCTGAATGTAAGTGCATAAGCGTTATTGCATTTTACCCTCATTGGAGGGCAGCTGTCATGGCCTAGATTGAAGCTGGGACCAGCATGACTGAGCAGCATGGCATCATAGTAAGTGGGCTATAACACTAGGTCAAAATGAGAAATACTGCTTAGAACTACCAACTTCTTGGCTCACAAGCACTTTGCACTAAGTTAAAGGAGTATGGAGTACTGACAGCGACTGTTTATGTACCAATTTCTTTTTAACCTGACTCCATTATTAAAGTGCGAAGCTTCAATTAGTCAAAACCAGCCTAAATTACAGAACCAGCTCAAAACACGCACCATGTATAGCTGGATTTGGACATGAAAATGGAGTCAATTCATGTCGCCGAAAATGGAGGTGGCAGTCACACTATTTCATGCATTTTGCCTAAAACATAGTCAATAATTAATCAATTTCTAAAATATTCTTTTCAAAAAGTTTTTTTTCAAGCATGAAAGGAGGAGCCAAATGGTGTTCAGGTGCACGAGCGGTTAGTTGCACGGCACTTGCATGTGTTCACTGGCTTCTTTCAAGCTTGAAAGAAACATTTGTTGCACCTATTGAGCAGTAGAAAGCTGGATTGGGAATTTTTCAGGGTGCTCTACAATTTTCGCACTGACACTTTTGCTTTGAATATAATATTTGAGCAGTTAAGTAATCGTTGTTAACTAATTACCTAATTACGAAAAATGCAAGAATTGGTTTCACTTCCTCAAAACGATGGCAAACGACATTACCTTGGTGCTGTCCAGCTGCGTTGCAGTTGTACATATTTAAAGCTTGCATGTGTTATACAGACCACCTGGTAATTACAAGGCATATATAGAAGTGGCTAAGTTGTGTAAGCCAGCCATGTGTAGCGAATCATGAGAAACAGCCATGTTTCTTTGACTTAAGGGCATGATAAGATTGACATGCTCGACACCTTGTATCAGTGTGTTCTAGGCCTGTTCGTAGTTTAGCTACTGCATAAACAATATTTCTCCACGTGTAAGCTCATATGCATCTTTCAAGTATATTGCCTCGTGTGTCCAAAATAAACCATCCTCGCGCTTCCTTCATTATGTCTTTATCTGTTGCTGTGCTAAATTTTTAACATGCAACTGCACAAATTTTCATCTAGTTTTCATGTTTCCTCGTTGTTTGGTGGCTTTATTTCTGAACAAGTTGTTTTCGTTAAACCCTGTTGCACACAGCAGTACACAGCATTTCTGCCTAGAGTGGAAATGGTTTTTTTTTTCAGATTGACATAAATACACCTTGCCTGGGCAATGTAAGGC